>NC_134691.1:34636134-35236134 GCF_050947455.1 Rhinoderma darwinii
CGGGAGCAACCTGCATCCCCATGCCCAGCTAGAGTTCCAGGGTGATTGGTGGTAGGTCCCGGTGGGGGGGCAGCGGGAGCAACCTGCATCCCCATGCCCAGCCAGAGTTCCAGGGTGATTGGTGGTAGGTCCCGGTGGGGGGGGCAGCGGGAGCAACCTGCATCCTCATGCCCAGCCAGAGTTCCAGGGTGATTGCAGGAAGGACCCGGAGGGGGGGGCAGCGGGAGCAACTTGCATCCCCATGCCCAGCCAGAGTTCCAGGATGATTGCAGGTATGTCCCGGTGGGGTGGAAGGGGGGGCAGCGGGACCAACCTGTGTCCCTATGCCCAGCCAGAGTTCCAGAGTGATTGCAGGTAGGTCCCGGTGGGGGGGGCAGCGGGAGCAACCTGCATCCCCATACCCAGCCAGAGTTCCAGGGTGATTGCAGGAAGGACCCGGTGGGGGGGGGGCAGCGGGAGCAACTTGCATCCCCATACCCAGCCAGAGTTCCAGGGTGATTGCAGGAAGGACCCGGTGGGGGGGGGGCAGCGGGAGCAACTTGCATCCCCATGCCCAGCCAGAGTTCCAGGGTGATTGCAGGTAGGTCCCGGTGGGGGGGGGCAGCGGGAGCAACCTGCATCCCCATGCCCAGCCAGAGTTCCAGGGTGATTGCTGGTAGGTCCCGGTGGCGTGGAAGGGGGGCAGCGGGACCAACCTGTGTCCCTATGCCCAGCCAGAGTTCCAGAGTGATTGCGGGAAGGACCGGTGGGGGGGGGGCAGCGGGAGCAACCTGCATCCCCATGCCCAGCCAGAGTTCCAGGGTGATTGCAGGTAGGTCCCGGTGGGGGGGCAGCGGGAGCAACTTGCATCTCCATGCCCAGCCAGAGTTCCAGGGTGATTGGTGGTAGGTCCCGGTGGGGTGGAAGGGGAGCAGCGGGAGCAACTTGCATCCCCATGCCCAGCCAGAGTTCCAGGGTGATTGCAGGTAGGTCCCGGTGGGAGTCAGCGGGAGCAACTTGCATCCCCATGCCCAGCCAGAGTTCCAGGGCGATTGCTGGTAGGTCCCGGTGGGGTGGAAGGGGGAGCAACCCGCATCTCCATGCCCAGCCAGAGTTCCAGGGTGATTGCTGGTAGGTCCCGGTGGGGTGGAAGGGGGGCAGCGGGAGCAACCTGCATCCCCATGCCCAGCCAGAGTTCCAGGGTGATTGCTGGTAGGTAAGGAGATCCATTTGGTGACCAAGCAGCAGTGACAATAAAAAGGCCCAAATGTCAAAGAATGCCATTTCTGCTACTGAAAGTGAAACATTTGAAAGTGAAACATTTAAAATCAAGTTAAAGTGGGGTATGTTCACAAATGTCAGAGGCGGTGGTGAGCAGCAGAGGCAGGCCGGGGCAGAGTTCCAGGGCCAGGGGGTGACGGCAGGCAGCGTAGGCCGGGGCAGAGTTCCAGGGCGGTGGGGAGAGGACTAGGCCTCAATCCAAGGAGATCCATTTGGTGACCAAGCAGCAGTGACAATAAAAAGGCCCAAATGTCAAAGAATGCCATTTCTGCTACTGAAAGTGAAACATTTGAAAGTGAAACATTTAAAATCAAGTTAAAGTGGGGTATGTTCACAAATGTCAGAGGCGGTGGTGAGCAGCAGAGGCAGGCCGGGGCAGAGTTCCAGGGCCAGGGGGTGACGGCAGGCAGCGTAGGCCGGGGCAGAGTTCCAGGGCGGTGGGGAGAGGACTAGGCCTCAATCCAAGGAGATCCATTTGGTGACCAAGCAGCAGTGAAAATAAAAAGGCCCAAATGTCAAAGAATGCCATTTCTGCTACTGAAAGTGAAACATTTGAAAGTGAAACATTTAAAATCAAGTTAAAGTGGGGTATGTTCACAAATGTCAGAGGCGGTAGTGAACAGCAGAGGCAGACCGTGGCACAGTTCCAGGGCCAGAGTGTGACACTGTCCGCCGATAGATAACCCTTTGCACATTATCGTCATCATCATTATCAGCAGCAGTTGCTGTCAGCCAGCTCCAGAGTGTATGAGCGGGGTGTGCTGCCCATTGCAGCCCGGGGTAGAGGAGCCGTATGCAAGCTGTGCATGCCCGGTGGCAACAGTGTATGAGCTCCACAGCGCCAGCGGGGGGGGGGGGGTCCCACTATGTCCCAAGCCGCCTGACATGTACTTCCGGTCGGCTAGGAGGTGGCATGTCACCTGGGCTGTCAGCCAGCCCCAGAGTGTATGAGCGGCGTGTGCCTGCACCCGTGGGGGGGATACAGGAGCCATGGGGAAGCTGTGCAAGACCGGGGGCAGCCGTGTAGGTGCTCTGCAGCGCCCGCTGTGGACTTCCAGGGCAAGAGCGGTAGGAGCGGCCAACTCATGCCGACCTCCTGGAACTCCCCGTCGGCCTCGCTCGCGGGTCGGTCCCGCTGATTTTTCTACCTTCATAATAAAAAAATCTTTTTTTTTTTATGGCATTTTCGGAAGCCTCAAGCCCACCTGGAGTTGCACGAGCAAGGCCACGTCGGCGTCTCCTTCCGAAAGCGGCCGGGAGCCAGTTCCGAGTATGAGCGGCGTGTGCCTGCCTTTTGCACCCGTGGGGGGATAGAGGGGCCCCTTGGGAGCTTGTACATGCCGGCAGCTTCCTTGTGGGAGCTCCACAGCGCCCGCGGCGAGTCCTGTTGTGTCCAGCCGGCTGACAAGCACTTCCGGTCCGCGAAGGATGCATGTCAGCGGCGGTGTGCCCGCTCCGGGTATGAGCGGCGTGTGCCTGCCTATGGCATCCTTGGGGGGATAGAGGAGCCATGGGGAAGCCGTGCCAGCCCGGTTGCAGCCGTGTACGAGCTCCTCAGCGCCAGCGTCGGAGTTTGAGGGCTTTAGCGGTATGCACGGCCAACTCATGCCGACCTCCTGGAACTCCACGTCGGCTTCGCTCGCGGGTCGGTCCCGCTGATTTTTCTACCTTCATAATAAAAAAATCTTTTTTTTTTTATGGCATTTTCGGAAGCCTCAAGCCCACCTGGAGTTGCACGAGCAAGGCCACGTCGGCGTCTCCTTCCGAAAGCGGCCGGGAGCCAGTTCCGAGTATGAGCGGCGTGTGCCTGCCTTTTGCACCCGTGGGGGGATAGAGGGGCCCCTTGGGAGCTTGTACATGCCGGCAGCTTCCTTGTGGGAGCTCCACAGCGCCCGCGGCGAGTCCCGTTGTGTCCAGCCGGCTGACAAGCACTTCCGGTCCGCGAAGGATGCATGTCAGCGGCGGTGTGCCCGCTCCGGGTATGAGCGGCGTGTGCCTGCCTATGGCATCCTTGGGGGGATAGAGGAGCCATGGGGAAGCCGTGCCAGCCCGGTTGCAGCCGTGTACGAGCTCCTCAGCGCCAGCGTCGGAGTTTGAGGGCTTTAGCGGTATGCACGGCCAACTCATGCCGACCTCCTGGAACTCCACGTCGGCTTCGCTCGCGGGTCGGTCCCGCTGATTTTTCTACCTTCATAATAAAAAAATCTTTTTTTTTTTATGCCATTTTCGGAAGCCTCAAGCCCACCTGGAGTTGCACGAGCAAGGCCACGTCGGCGTCTCCTTCCGAAAGCGGCCGGGAGCCAGTTCCGAGTATGAGCGGCGTGTGCCTGCCTTTTGCACCCGTGGGGGGATAGAGGGGCCCCTTGGGAGCTTGTACATGCCGGCAGCTTCCTTGTGGGAGCTCCACAGCGCCCGCGGCGAGTCCCGTTGTGTCCAGCCGGCTGACAAGCACTTCCGGTCCGCGAAGGATGCATGTCAGCGGCGGTGTGCCCGCTCCGGGTATGAGCGGCGTGTGCCTGCCTATGGCATCCTTGGGGGGATAGAGGAGCCATGGGGAAGCCGTGCCAGCCCGGTTGCAGCCGTGTACGAACTCCTCAGCGCCAGCGTCGGAGTTTGAGGGCTTTAGCGGTATGCACGGCCAACTCATGCCGACCTCCTGGAACTCCACGTCGGCTTCGCTCGCGGGTCGGTCCCGCTGATTTTTCTACCTTCATAATAAAAAAATCTTTTTTTTTATATGGCATTTTCGGAAGCCTCAAGCCCACCTGGAGTTGCACGAGCAAGGCCACGTCGGCGTCTCCTTCCGAAAGCGGCCGGGAGCCAGCTCCGAGTATGAGCGGTGTGTGCCTGCCTTTTGCACCCGTGGGGGAATAGAGGAGCCATGGGGAAGCTGTGCATGCCCAAGCTTCAAACTGTCACCATGTCAACAGACATGGTGACAGCGTCCCGATCGCAAAGCAGGATTCAAACAGGACCAATCAGAGTGGTCCCTGTGCCGGAAACGAGCTGTGATTGGTCAGTACTGACAGGCCAATCATAGCGCAGGAGCAGTGTTGCCTGCCTATTGCACCCGTGGGGGGAATAGAGGAGCCATGGGGAAGCTGTGCATGCCCAAGCTTCAAACTGTCACCATGTCAACAGACATGGTGACAGTGTCCCGATCGCAAAGCAGGATTCAAACAGGACCAATCAGAGTGGTCCCTGTGCCGGAAACGAGCTGTGATTGGTCAGTACTGACAGGCCAATCACAGCGCAGTAGCAGTGGTGCCTGCCTATTGCACCCGTGGGGGGGATAGAGGAGCCATGGGGAAGCTGTGCATGCCCAAGCTTCAAACTGTCACCATGTCAACAGACATGGTGACAGCGTCCCGATCACAAAGCAGGATTCAAACAGGACCAATCAGAGTGGTCCCTGTGCCGGAAACGAGCTGTGATTGGTCAGTACTGACAGGCCAATCACAGCGCAGGAGCCGTGGTTTGCCGGCATCTCCGTCTCTGACAAGCTCTTTCCTGTCAGAGAGCTTGTGAGAGACGGAGACAGGAATAAATACAGTGCGTAAGTTAAAAAAAACCAGCGATCTGCCGCTTTTCTGCCCTTTTGTGCCCACTAACCTGTTTTTAGTTAGTTAGGTACCACAAGTTTTTCAGTATGGCCAAAAGAGTCTTTTTAGCCGAGGAAGCATCTGCAATGCTGTGTTCCGACACGGACAGCGCAAGTGAAGGTGAGGAGCAGTTCGTGCTTCCATCTTCCTCTGCATCCAGTGACTCTGAATCTGCACCCCCCAGTCGGCGTAGAAGAGCCGTAGTTCCTGATCTGCCTGAGCTGACCTGGGAAGCTGCAGAGAATTATACCCCCCAGGTGCCTGAGTTTACAGCCCGCTCAGGCATTCAAATTGAAATGACGGGTTTCAGCCCCATTGATTATTTTAACCTTTTTTTTTCAGACTCCCTTTTAGCGTTAATGGTCCAGCAGACCAACATCTATGCGGAACAATTTATCGCCCAGAACCCTGACTCTTATTACGGGAGAAGCCAAAATTGGACCCCCACAAACCTAGTGGAATTGCGGAAGTTTTGGGGCATATTTTTAAGTTTTGGCCTAATAAAAAAGCCTAGGATTAGAGACTATTGGTCCCTTGATATTTTATATAACACCCCCATTTACCGCACAGTAATGCCAAGGAAGCGCTTCGAAGCCATCCTGAAATTCCTTCATTACAATGATAATAGCCAGTGCCCACCCCCACAGGACCCAAATTTTGATAGGCTATATAAAATACGACCATTGATTGCCCACTACTCCCAAATTTTTTCCCACGTTTATACCCCCCAGCAAAATATTTCGGTAGATGAATCCCTAGTCAGCTTCAAGGGTAGACTGCACTTCAGGCAGTATCTACCCAATAAAAGAGCCCGGTACGGCATAAAGCTCTACAAGCTGTGCGAAAGTGCCACCGGTTACACCTACTCCTTTAGGGTCTATGAGGGAAAAGACTCCTATATAGATCCCCCAGAATGCCCCCCTTTCCTTGGAATTAGTGGAAAGATCGTATGGGATCTTATCCATCCTTTACTTGGGAAAGGCTATCATCTTTATCTGGACAACTTTTATAACAGTGTCCCCTTAGTAAAAGTTCTCTTGTCCAGATCCACCTTGGCATGCGGAACAATCCGCAAAAATAAGAAGGGCCTCCCCAAAACATTGCTGGGTCAGATCCTAAAATTAGGAGAGAGCAAAGCTTTCTGCTGCGACAATCTGCTCCTCCTAAAGTATAAGGATAAAAGGGACGTCCTTATACTGACCAGCATACACGACAGCAGATGCAGCCTAGTCCCTGTACGTGGATCCACTTCCCAAGTCCCAAAACCATATTGTGTACAGGAGTACAACAAGTATATGGGTGGCGTTGACCTGTCCGACCAGGTTATAAAACCATACAACGCCATGCGCAAGACCAGAGTATGGTATAAGAAGCTGTCTGTGCATCTTACACAGATGGCTTTATACAACGCCTTTGTCCTCTATAGATATGCCAGCAGTGGAGGTACGTTCCTGCAATTTCAGGAAAAGGTCATAAAGTCCCTGATGTTTGGTAACCAGGAAGGAGAGGGCAGTTCATCTGGCTCTTCCGTCAGTAGGATAATTCCCGGCCAGCATTTCCCGACAGAAATCCCCCCCACTGAAAAAAAAAAGAAGCCCCAAAAAAAATGCCGTGTGTGTGCCAAGCGAGGCATTCGTAAGGACACCACATACCATTGTGAGACGTCCCACAAATCCCGGCCTGTGCATGAACCAATGTTTCAAAATATATCATACCTCCTTGGATTTTTAATTTATTTATTCATTATTCACCTTTTCTGTCTCCCATACTGGCCATGACCAATTATTAATTTTTCTACTGACCAGCCCCATTTAAAATTTGATCATTTAAAAATTGTAAAAAAAAACCACCTAAAACAAAACTAAAAATTCTCACTATACCCCTAGATAATTTCCTCAATGGGTGTAGTTTCCGAAATGGGGTCACTTGTGGGGGGTTTCCACTGTTTAGTCCCCTCAGGGGCTTTGTAAATGTGACAAGGCCTCTCAAACCATTCCTGCTAAATGTGATCTCCCAAAGCCAAATGGCACTCCATCCCTTCTAAGCCATGCCCTGTGTTCAAATATCCGTTTATTACCACATGTGGGGTATTGTTTTACTCGGGAGACATTGCTTTACAAATTTTACGGTGCTTTTTCTCCTTCAGTCCTTGTGGAAATGAGAAAAAAAATGGCTAAACCTAAATTTTCTTTGAATAAATGTTGATTTTAATTTTCACGGCCTACTTCCAATAAATTCTGTAAAAAACCTGTGCGGTCAAAATGCTCACCATACCCCTAGATAATTTCCTTGAGGTGTCTAGTTTCCCAGATGGGGTCACTTGTGGGGGGTTTCCACTGTTTAGTCCCCTCAGGGGCTTTGTAAATGTGACAAGGCCTCTCAAACCATTCCTGCTAAATGTGATCTCCCAAAGCCAAATGGCACTCCATCCCTTCTAAGCCATGCCCTGTGTTCAAATATCCGTTTATTACCACATGTGGGGTATTGTTTTACTCGGGAGACATTGCTTTACAAATTTTACGGTGCTTTTTCTCCTTCAGTCCTTGTGGAAATGAGAAAAAAAATGGCTAAACCTAAATTTTCTTTGAATAAATGTTGATTTTAATTTTCACGGCCTACTTCCAATAAATTCTGTAAAAAACCTGTGCGGTCAAAATGCTCACCATACCCCTAGATAATTTCCTTGAGGTGTCTAGTTTCCCAGATGGGGTCACTTGTGGGGGGTTTCCACTGTTTAGTCCCCTCAGGGGCTTTGTAAATGTGACAAGGCCTCTCAAACCATTCCTGCTAAATGTGATCTCCCAAAGCCAAATGGCACTCCATCCCTTCTAAGCCATGCCCTGTGTTCAAATATCCATTTATTACCACATGTGGGGTATTGTTTTACTCGGGAGACATTGCTTTACAAATTTTACGGTGCTTTTTCTCCTTCAGTCCTTGTGGAAATGAGAAAAAAAATGGCTAAACCTAAATTTTCTTTGAATAAATGTTGATTTTAATTTTCACGGCCTACTTCCAATAAATTCTGTAAAAAACCTGTGCGGTCAAAATGCTCACCATACCCCTAGATAATTTCCTTGAGGTGTCTAGTTTCCCAGATGGGGTCACTTGTGGGGGGTTTCCACTGTTTAGTCCCCTCAGGGGCTTTGTAAATGTGACAAGGCCTCTCAAACCATTCCTGCTAAATGTGATCTCCCAAAGCCAAATGGCACTCCATCCCTTCTAAGCCATGCCCTGTGTTCAAATATCCGTTTATTACCACATGTGGGGTATTGTTTTACTCGGGAGACATTGCTTTACAAATTTTACGGTGCTTTTTCTCCTTCAGTCCTTGTGGAAATGAGAAAAAAAATGGCTAAACCTAAATTTTCTTTGAATAAATGTTGATTTTAATTTTCACGGCCTACTTCCAATAAATTCTGTAAAAAACCTGTGCGGTCAAAATGCTCACCATACCCCTAGATAATTTCCTTGAGGTGTCTAGTTTCCCAGATGGGGTCACTTGTGGGGGGTTTCCACTGTTTAGTCCCCTCAGGGGCTTTGTAAATGTGACAAGGCCTCTCAAACCATTCCTGCTAAATGTGATCTCCCAAAGCCAAATGGCACTCCATCCCTTCTAAGCCATGCCCTGTGTTCAAATATCCGTTTATTACCACATGTGGGGTATTGTTTTACTCGGGAGACATTGCTTTACAAATTTTACGGTGCTTTTTCTCCTTCAGTCCTTGTGGAAATGAGAAAAAAAATGGCTAAACCTAAATTTTCTTTGAATAAATGTTGATTTTAATTTTCACGGCCTACTTCCAATAAATTCTGTAAAAAACCTGTGCGGTCAAAATGCTCACCATACCCCTAGATAATTTCCTTGAGGTGTCTAGTTTCCCAGATGGGGTCACTTGTGGGGGGTTTCCACTGTTTAGTCCCCTCAGGGGCTTTGTAAATGTGACAAGGCCTCTCAAACCATTCCTGCTAAATGTGATCTCCCAAAGCCAAATGGCACTCCATCCCTTCTAAGCCATGCCCTGTGTTCAAATATCCGTTTATTACCACATGTGGGGTATTGTTTTACTCGGGAGACATTGCTTTACAAATTTTACGGTGCTTTTTCTCCTTCAGTCCTTGTGGAAATGAGAAAAAAAATGGCTAAACCTAAATTTTCTTTGAATAAATGTTGATTTTAATTTTCACGGCCTACTTCCAATAAATTCTGTAAAAAACCTGTGCGGTCAAAATGCTCACCATACCCCTAGATAATTTCCTTGAGGTGTCTAGTTTCCCAGATGGGGTCACTTGTGGGGGGTTTCCACTGTTTAGTCCCCTCAGGGGCTTTGTAAATGTGACAAGGCCTCTCAAACCATTCCTGCTAAATGTGATCTCCCAAAGCCAAATGGCACTCCATCCCTTCTAAGCCATGCCCTGTGTTCAAATATCCGTTTATTACCACATGTGGGGTATTGTTTTACTCGGGAGACATTGCTTTACAAATTTTACGGTGCTTTTTCTCCTTCAGTCCTTGTGGAAATGAGAAAAAAAATGGCTAAACCTAAATTTTCTTTGAATAAATGTTGATTTTAATTTTCACGGCCTACTTCCAATAAATTCTGTAAAAAACCTGTGCGGTCAAAATGCTCACCATACCCCTAGATAATTTCCTTGAGGTGTCTAGTTTCCCATATGGGGTCACTTGTGGGGGGTTTCCACTGTTTAGTCCCCTCAGGGGCTTTGTAAATGTGACAAGGCCTCTCAAACCATTCCTGCTAAATGTGATCTCCCAAAGCCAAATGGCACTCCATCCCTTCTAAGCCATGCCCTGTGTTCAAATATCCGTTTATTACCACATGTGGGGTATTGTTTTACTCGGGAGACATTGCTTTACAAATTTTACGGTGCTTTTTCTCCTTCAGTCCTTGTGGAAATGAGAAAAAAAATGGCTAAACCTAAATTTTCTTTGAATAAATGTTGATTTTAATTTTCACGGCCTACTTCCAATAAATTCTGTAAAAAACCTGTGCGGTCAAAATGCTCACCATACCCCTAGATAATTTCCTTGAGGTGTCTAGTTTCCCAGATGGGGTCACTTGTGGGGGGTTTCCACTGTTTAGTCCCCTCAGGGGCTTTGTAAATGTGACAAGGCCTCTCAAACCATTCCTGCTAAATGTGATCTCCCAAAGCCAAATGGCACTCCATCCCTTCTAAGCCATGCCCTGTGTTCAAATATCCGTTTATTACCACATGTGGGGTATTGTTTTACTCGGGAGACATTGCTTTACAAATTTTACGGTGCTTTTTCTCCTTCAGTCCTTGTGGAAATGAGAAAAAAAATGGCTAAACCTAAATTTTCTTTGAATAAATGTTGATTTTAATTTTCACGGCCTACTTCCAATAAATTCTGTAAAAAACCTGTGCGGTCAAAATGCTCACCATACCCCTAGATAATTTCCTTGAGGTGTCTAGTTTCTCAGATGGGGTCACTTTTGGGGGATTTGTACTGTTTTGTCACTGCAAGAGCCCTTCTAACAAAATAAGGCCCCAAAATCCACTAGGTGTTCCTTTGCTTCTGAGGCCTGTGCTTCATTCCAGTAGCACGCTACGACCACATGTGGGATATTTCCTAAAACTGCAGAGACTGGGCAACAAATATTGAGTTGAATTTCTCTGCTAAAACCTTCTGTGTAATAAAAAAATAGTATTAAAAATTTATTTCTGCCAATAAATATGAAATTTGTAAATTCCACCTCTACTTTGCTTTAATTCCTGTGAAATGTGTAAAGGGTTAAGACATTTTCTAAATGCTGTTTTGAATACTTTGAGGGGTGAAGTTTTTAAAATGTGGTGACTTTTTGGGGGTTTCTAATATATAAGGCCCTCAAAGCCACTTCACAACTGAACTGGCCCCTGTAAAAATGGCCTTTTGACATTTTCTTGAAAATGTGAGAAATTGCTGCTAAAGTTGTAGGCCTTGTGATGTCATAGAAAAATAAAAGGATGTTCAAAAAACGATGCCAATCTAAAGTAGACATATGGGTGATGTTAATTAGCAACCATTTTGTGTGGTATAACTGCCTGTCTTACAAGCAGATACATTTAAATTGAGAAAAATGCTAATTTTTGCAATTTTTCGCTAATTTTCGGTGTTATTCACAATTAAATATAGAACATATCGAGCAAATTTTGCTAGTAACTTAAAGTGCAATGTGTCACGAGAAAACAATCTCAGAATCGCTTGGATAGGTGAAAGCATTCCAGAGTTATTACCACATAAAGTGAACATGTCAGATTTGAAAAATGAGGCTCTGTCAGGAAGGTCAAAAGTGGCTAGGGCGGGAAGGGGTTAAAGAGGATCTGTCCACTCTCCTGACTTGTCTATTTTAGTAAATTCCTGTGTTCCCGATGAAACAGCAATGCTGAAGAATCAATTCTTAGAACCAGTGTTGTGCTGTTCCTCTGTTATCACTCCTGGAAATGCATGAATAAATTTACAATTGCGCGTTACCATTTCACGTGTCAAAGGGGCGTGTCCCTATACAGTCTGGAACTGTCAGCACTGATTGGACAATGTCAGAGTGTGTGGACTTGTCCCTACACATTCCAGTCAGTGCTGCTAGTGTCAGATTGTGTAAGGACAGAGTCTATTGACAAAGGGAATGCTAATCCCCAGCTATCAATATATTTATGCATTTCCAAGAGGAATAACAGAGGAATGACACAATGTCTAGTTCTAAGAAGGTGCTGCCGCATTGTTATTTAATGGACAATACAAGTATTTACCTAATTATCAGTAGAGCTGACGGGTTCTCTTTCACACTGATAAAAACAGGAAGTTTTCATTTTTCATTAATCCCTTCCTGCAATTTGGCCTTACTATTACTGTACGTCCTTATTTCGGTGTCCTTACCACAATGGGACATAATAGTACGTCTTAGGGATCGTGCAGGCATAGAATCTGTGAGTACTGGGATTGAAATTCGGGCTCCTATTATCCAGACTAGCTCACCTCTTGAATGCCATGATCAATAGTGACTACGGCATCTAAGTAGTATGACAGAGGGAGGGTGCCAAAAAAAACTACAACTTGTCCTGCAAAAAAACAAGCCCTCACATGGCAGCGCTATAAAAAACAAAAAACGTTATGGCTTTTGTAATACAGTGATAAAAAAAAGTAAAAAAAAATTGCTCGGTCATAAAAGACCAAAATAGGCCTGTCCTTAACCCCTTCCCGACATTTGTCGTAAGCATACATCATGGAAGGCCAGTGCTTCCCGCAAAATGTTGTATACTTACGACAAATGGATGGCACCGGCTCAGAAGCTGAGTCGGTGCCATCATTCCCGGATGTCAGCTGTATCTGACAGTTGACACCCTGCTGTAATGGCAGGGACCACACTTAGCTTCGATCCCCGCCATTAACCCCTTAAACGCAGCGGTCAAAAGCGATCACTGCATTTAAGGTGTTTGCAGCTCATCGGCACCCCGGCACTGAAATCGCCGGGGTGTAGGTGGCTGCAATGGCAACCGGAGGCCTAATACTGGCCTCCCGGTCTGCCTAGTACAGAAAACTTCCAGCCTCCGCATGGAGGCGGGGCCTAAAAGGCTTCCGTGGCCGTCGGCAAGCGGTGGATGTCGGCTGTATGTTACAGCTGACGTCCACCTGTAACGGCAGGAACCGGAGCTAGCTCCGATCCCTGCCATTAAACCCTTAGATGCAGTGATCGAAAGCAATTGCTTCATCTTTGTGGTTGTCAGCAGATCGGCAGTTCTGCCCTGCAATCGCAGGGCTACCGACTGCTACTATGGCAAGAGGAAACCTAACAATGGCCTCCTGCTCTGCCATTACGGAAGCCAATTAGGCCCCACCCAGAGGCGAAGCCTAATCAGCTTGCTGTCAGTGAATGACTGACAGATCTAATACATTGCACTACATATGTAGTGCAATGTATTAGAAAAATAATCTGAAAGTTGTACCTTCAAGTCCCCTAGTGGGACTAAAGAAAAGTGTAAAAAAAAGTCCTTTATCATTGGAAAAATACATACGGCGTAAGAAAAACCCGTAAAAAACAATGGCAGAAATTTAGTTTTTTGGTCACTTTGCCCTACACAAATTGGAATAAAAAGTGATAAAAAAGTCGCATGTATCCAAAAATGGTACGTATAAAAACTATAGCTCGTTTAGCAAAAACCTCATACAGTTCCGTCGACTAAAACATTAAGGCCCAGTTCACACTGAGTTTTTTTACACGTTTTTTAACGCGCCAAAAAACGGCCGAAAATGCTTCTCATTAATTTCAATGGGAGGCAGACCCATTTTTTCCCCGCGAGCGGTAAAAAACGCTTGCGGGAAAAAGAAGCGACATGCCCTATCTTCGGCCGTTCACGCCTCTGACCTCCCATTGACATCAATGGGAGGCAGAGAAAGCGTATTTTGCGGCGTTTTTGCCCATGGCACTCAATGGGCAAAAGCGAAAAACACGGCAAACGGCGTGCAGGCAGATGAAAATCTGCCTCAAAATTAAAAACTGAATTTTGAGGCAGAATTTTCTGCCTGCAAAAAAGTCAGTGTGAACTCAGCCTAGAATGTTATGGTTCTCACAACTTGGCGACAGAAAAAATACATTATTTTTACAAAAGTAATTTTATTGTGCAAAAAGTTGTAAAAGATAAAAAAGTGCTATCAATTAAGTATCACCGGAATTGGACTGACCCGCAGAATAAAGGTAACATGTAATTTATAACGCGTGGTGAACGCTGTATAAAAAAAAACTAAAAAAATTATGGCAGAATTGCTGTTTTTTGGTCATCATGTCTCCCAAAAAATAGGATAAAAAGTGATCAAAAAGTCGCATGTACCCCAAAATGGTACGAATAAAAACTACAGCTCATCCCGCAAAAAAAAACAGCCCTTAAAGGAGTTTTCCGGAAGTATAAAATTACATTCATTTAAATGAAACAATGAAAAATATATAACTTTACAATGTACTTACGTTTGATCAGATGGCTGTAGCGTCGTATATCCTCCTCCGTCACCGCCCCCTTAGTAATGCAAAATCTGCACTTCCTGTGCAGACCCGTCCATTTGGTCTGCTACCTTACTTCCGGTTTCCGGCTTTCACACTGTACGGTTACGTCACAAATGACGTAACCGTACCACGTGCTTCTTTATCTGATTAGAGCATGCGTGGTTAACACACTCCACCACGCATGCTCTGTGAAATTATGTGGCTGCGTCTTCAGCGGCCGTGTATATTACACTGCGCATGCGCAGGTTTGAAGTCGGTGTGTAGCGTTAGTGTCCTAGTGACTCCCGTTTCGGCCGTCTTCCCGACAGATGCAGGAGCTGTGACAGCTGCTGTCTCATACAGCAGCTGCCGCAGCTCCTACAGCGGGGACCGATCGCTGTGTCCCCGCTGATTAACCCCTGAAAAGCCGTGTTCAATAGTGATCATGGCTTTTTAGGGGTTAAGTTACCATCGCCGGCCCGCTACACGATAGCGGCCGGCGATGGTTACTATGGCAACCAGACACCAAACAATGGCGTCCGGCTATGCCATAGACGGAAGCCTAGTGGGTCCTGACAAAGTCAGGACCCACTATGCTTGCTGTCAGTGAGTAGCTGACAGTTCTAATACACTGCACTACGCATGTAGTGCAGTGTATTAGAATTGCGATCAGGGCCTCCTGCCCTCAAGTCCCCTAGTGGGACAAAGTAATAAAGTTAAAAAAAAGTTTAAAAAAGATGTGTAAAAATAAGAAAATAAAAGTAATAAAAGTAAAAATCCCCCTTTTTTCCCTTATCAGTCCTTTATTATTAATAAAAATATATAAACAAACAAATAAACTATACATAATTGGTATCGCCGCGTCCGTAACGGCCTGAACTACAAAATTGTTTAGTTATTTATCCCGTGCGGTGAATGCCGTAAAAGAAAATAATAATAAACCGTACCAGAATCACAATTGTTTGGTCACTTCACCTCCCAAAAAATGTATTCAAAATAGATCAAAAAGTCGCATGTACCGAAAAATGGTAATGATCGAAACTACAGTTCGTTACGCAAAAAATAAGTCCTCGCACGGCTTTCCTGATGGAAAAATAATAAAGTTCTGGCTCTTAGAATAAGGTAACACAAAAAGTAAATTATTTTTTACAAAACGGATTTTATTGTGCAAACGCCATAAGACATAAAAAAACTATAAACATCTGGTGTCACCGTAAGGCCGGGTTTACACGAGCGTGTGCGCTTTGCGTGCGCAAAAGGCACTTAACAGCTCCGTGTGTCAGCCCTTCATGATGCGTGGATGCGTGATTTTCGCGCAGCCGCCATCATTATGACACTCCGTTTGGATGATTGTAAACAGAAAAGAACGTGGTGCTTTTCTGTTTTCATTCATCCTTTACAGTGCTGTTGAGCGAATCACGCTTGTCCCACGGAAGTGCTTCCGTGCGACATGCGTGGTTTTCATGCACCCATTGACTTCAATGGGTGCGTGATGCGCGAACAGCGCACAAATATAGGACGTTGTGCGTTTCACGCAGCGGACATACGCTGCGTGAAAATCACGCACCTGTCTGCACGGCCCCATAGACTAATATAGGTCGCTGTGACGCGCGTGAAAATCACGCGCATTGCACGGACGTGTAACACGCTCGTGTAAATGAGCCCTAATCGTATCGCCCCGCAGAATAAAGTGAATATGTCATTTATAGCGCACGGTGAACGCTGTAACAAAAATAGAATAAAAAAACAATAGTAGAATTGCTGTTTTTTAGTCACCACGCCTCCTAAAAATAGAATAAAAACTGATCAAAAAGCCGCATGCACCCCAAGAAAACTACAATGAAGTCCTCAAGGTGTCTAGTTTACAAAATGGGGTCACCTTTTGGCGGTGTTTCCACTGTTTTGGCACCACAAGACCTCTTCAAACTGGACATGGTGCCTAATAAAAAGGTGGCCTCAAAATCCACTAGGTGCTCCTTTGCTTCGGAGGCCGGTGCTTCAGTCCATTACCGCACTAGGGTCACATGTGGGATATTTCTCAAAACTGCAGAATCTGGCCAATAAATATTGAGTTGCGTTTCACTGATAAAACATTTTGTTCATAAACTTTCTAAATGCTGTTGTGAATACTTTGAGGGGTCTAGTTTCTAAAATGGGGTGTTTCATAGGGGTGTCTAATATATAGGCCCCTCAAAGCAACTTCAGATCTGAACTGGAAACAAAAAAAAAATAATTAGGCAATACTTCGCTTCTACACGAACTTGTCAGCGATTCACAGTGTGATGAAGTAAGGGCAATGAAGGGGAAGCAGCGCTTATACGAGCGGTGCACCCCCTTCAAACAGCTGATTGTGGGGGTCCCGGGAGTCGGACCCCCACCCATCAGGTAATGATGGGCTATCCTGTGTATAGCCCATCATTATTTAGGGAATGGACAACAACTTTTACGCCTACCTTGTTGTAGGCTTAGATACAGGACCCCACAGACAGTAATCCTATATTGTATAAGATTACTGTCTGCGGGACCCTGTATTTAAGCCTACCTTAGACTTAGATACAGGGTCCAATAAACAGTATCACACATGCACTTGGGCCCTGTATCTAAGCCGACCATATGTGTTGTAGTGTGTTCAAATCAGCCCTGCCCTTCCGTTGAGGGGTTCCGTTCCGTAGGAGGTTTCCGTAGGAGGTTTCCGTTGGGTAACCCCTCAACGGAGTGGGAAACTGAAACCTCAGCTTACGTTTCTCTCACCATTGATGTCCACGGTGAAAGAAACGTTGATAAATCATCATATAGGGTGAGTGTTGTTTAAAAACGCAGATATCCAGTGATTTCAGCTTGTGCTATCAGTAATAGAATGAGAGCACCAAGACTGAGATTGCAGAAGTTAGTAGAGCTGGGTGTAGTAGGCGGAGCAAGTGCACTGCTGCGTGCACATTGCATGCTGGGACTAGAGCAGTGCATGCAGGGAGGAGAAACACAGGAAGAGAAGAGGAATGAACTTACTGAGCAAAACAAACCTCTCAAGGTAAACAATAGGGAGTAGTGTTACTAAAACCATTTATTATCAAGAAAAAGATAGTCAGAGTGCACTAATATATTAATAGAGGAACATTGCATTGATTTAAAAAAAAAAAAAAAAAAAAAGGATTGGAAAACCCCTTTAACACCTTCCCGCCGCAGCCATTTTTTCATTTTTTCCTCCCCACTTTCCAGAAGCCATAATTTCTTTATTTTTCCGTCGATACAGTCCTATGAGGGCTTGATTTTTGCGGGACGAGTTGTAGTTTTACTCAGCACTATTTATTGTGCCCTATAATGTACTAGGAAATGGGAAAAATTATTTGTAGGGTAGAAAATGAAAAAAACAGCGATTCCTCCATTGTTTTTTGCACTTCGTTTTTGCGGAATTCACTGAGCAATTAAAAGAACATGTTAACTTTATTCTGTGGGTCAATACGATTACGACGATACCAAATATATATAGTTTTTTCTATATTTTACTACTTTTACAAGTAAAATCCTAAGTGTAAAAAATAAAATTTATTTTGTGTCGCCAAATTCCGAGAGCCATACCTTTTTTATTTTTCTGTCGATTAAGTAGTATGAAGGCTTATTTTTTCCGAGATAAGCTGTCGTTTTTAATGACATCATTTTTGGGTGCATGCAATGTTTTGATAACTTTTTATTTCATTTTTCGTGGGAGATGATGTGACCAAAAAATAGAGATTCTGGCATTTAAATTATTATTTTTTTTACGCCATTCACCGTGCGGGTTAGTTAATGATATATTGTAATAGTTCCGACGTTTATGCACGCGGCGATAACAATTATGTTTATTTATTTAATACTATGCTCTAGGGGGAAAATGGGAAAAGGTTTTTTTTTTGAACTTTAAATATTTTATTTATTTTTTTACATAAAAAAAATAATTATATTTGACTAATTTTTACTTTTTTTATTAGTCCCCCTAGGGGACTTCAACCAGTGATCGTTAGATCGCTTGCACTATATACTGCAATACTAATGTATTGCAGTATATCGTTATTTTTGACAGGCTTCTATTAAGCCCTGCCGGAGGCCTAATAGGAGCACAAAGATGGCGGACCTGGGGGCCTTCATTAGGCCCCCAGGCAGCTATAGCATCCTTCGCCACCACACGATTGCATTGCAGGGGGCGCGATGATCTGTTAGAGGGGGTCGCCCACCTCTTTCTAACGATTTAAATGCCGTGGTCGCTATTGACCGCGGCATTTAACGAGTTAAACGAGCGGGATCGCGCTTGAGCGCGATCCTGCTCGTTACTCTGATGTGTCAGCTGTAACATACAGCCGACACCCGCATCGTATGGTGCAGTTTCACTCCGTGAGCCCGTTCCATAATTCCCCTACCCGACTTTGGCGTATGGATACATCAAATGTTGGGAAGGGGTTAAACCACTACGTCTATGAAAAAATAAAATTAGTTAAGGCTCCAATAAGTCAGGGAAAAAAATATGCAGTTGTGCCGGCCCGAGGGGAACATTTCTTCTGTTTCAAGAGGCGACTTATTGAGGCCCTAAAATTAGGGTACCAGGAAGGGGAGGGCCCAAACATATCTGCTAGAAGCAAGGGTGCCCGTATTATAACAGGAAAACACTTCCCAGCTAAATACCCCAAACTGCAAAGGTGCGGAGTGTGGACCAAAAGGGAGATAAGAAAGGAAACCATTTATCAGTACGACACTGGCCTTTTCAGAAAGGATTGCTTCACAGTGTAACACTATGGATTATTTTACCCCATTATTATACCTCCTGACTATGCCGCTGATGTACTCCGCCCAGCTCACATGTACCCTTACATTATAAACTCAAATACCAGTAAAACTCCAAACAATAGCCAAATGGTGCTCCCTCCCTTCTGAGCCCTACAGTGTGCCCAAAAGAGCAATTTACATCGCCATAACTGGGAGGGCCCTTTTAACCATTTTTGGGGTGTGTGTCTCCGGTGGCATAAGCTGGGCATGACATATTTGCCACTGAATTGGCATATCTGGGGGAAAAATAAAATTTTTACTTTGCACCATCCGCAGCGCAATAATTTATGGAATAGACCTATGGGATGAAAATGCTCACTACACCCCTTAATAAATGCTTTGAGGGGTGTCGTTTCCAAAATGGGGTCACTTCTCCGGGGTTTCCTTTATTATTTCACATCAGAGCCTCTGCAATTGTGAACCAATACTTTGTAAATTACCAAATTAGGCCTCAATTTTACATGGTACGCTTTCACTCCTGAGCCCTGACAGGGCAAAAGATTAGTGCCCCATGTAGGGTGATTCTAAAACCGGGAAATAAACCATAGCAATTAGAGAGCTGTCTTGTTATGGGGCACAAGCTGGGCACCACATATTGGCATATCTATGGAAAAAAAAACATTTCCACTCTTCAACATCGAGTGCACACAAATTTCTGTAAAACACCTGCTGGGTTAACATGCTCACTACACCCCTAGGTGAATACCTTGAGGGGTGTAGTTTCCAAAATGGGGTCACTTCTGGGGGGTTTCCACTGTTTTAGTCCCACACGGGCTTTTCAAATGCGACATATGGGGTGCTTTTTCTCCTTTATTTTTGAGAAAATGAAAAATTTTAAGCTAAAGCTATGTCTTATTGGGAAAAAAATTTAATTTTTATTTTCACTGCTCAACTCAAATAAAATCTATGAAACACCTGTGGGGTCAAAATGCTCACTACACCCCTAGATTAATCCTGCAAGGGGTGTAGTATCCCAAATGGAGTCACTTTTGGGTAGTTTCCACTTTGCTGGTACCTTAGGGGCATTGCAAAAGTGACATAGTGTCAAGAAACCAATCCGGCAAAATCTGTGCTCCATAAGCCAAATGGCGCTCCTTCTCTTCTGATCCTTGCCGTCTGCCCAAACAGCAGTTTATAACCACATATGGGGTATTTCCATACTCCAGAGAAGCTGCTTTACAAATGTGGGGTTCATTTTTTCCTTTATTTCTTGAGAAAATGAAAAATTTTAAGCTGAAGCACCTCTTATTGAAGAAAAAGGATTGTTTTTATTTTCGGAATCTCTTTTGTTTTCACTGTTTTGGTCCCTCAGGGGCTTTGGAAATCTGACATGACCTCTGCAAACCATTCCTGCTAAATTTGAGCTCCAAAAGCCAAATGACGTTCTTTCCCTTCTGAGCCTTGCCGTGTGTCCAAACAGCCGTTTATGATCACATGTGGGGTATTGCTTAACTTGGGAGATATTGCTTTACAAATGTTGCAGTGCTTTTCTCCTTTAGTCCTTGTGGAAATTAGAAAAAAATTAGCTAAACCTACATTTTCTTTGAAAGAATATAGATTTCCAATAATTTCAGAAATAAACCTGTAGGGTTAAAATGCTCACTATACCCCTAGATAATTTCCTTGAGGGGTGTAGTTTCACAAATGGGGTCACTTTTGGGGGATTTCCACTGTTTTGGCACTGCAAGAGCCCTTCCAACCTGACATGGTGCCTAATATATATTCTAATAAAAAGGTGGCCCAAAATCCATTAGGTGCTGCTTTGCTTCTGAGGTCTGTGCTTCAGTCCAGTAGCACACTAAGGGTATGTGCACACACACTAATTACGTCCGTATTTGACGGACGTATTTCGGCCGCAAGTACCGGACCGAACACAGTGCAGGGAGCCGGGCTCCTAGCATCATACTTATGTACGATGCTAGGAGTCCCTGCCTCTGAGTGGAACTACTGTCCCGTACTGAAAACATGATTACAGTACGGGACAGTTGTCCTGCAGAGAGGCAGGGACTCCTAGCATCGTACATAACTATGATGCTAGGAGCCCGGGTCCCTGCACTGTGTTCGGTCCGGTACTTGCGGCCGAAATACGTCCGTCCATTACGGACGTAATTAGTGTGTGTGCACATACCCGAAGGCCACATTTGGGATATTTCCTGAAACTGCAGAACCTGGGCAGTAAATATTGAGTTGCATTTCTCTAATAAAACTTTGTGTTACAAAAAAAATGAATTAAAAATGAATTTCTGCAAAAAAAAAAATAAAAATTGTCAATTTCACCTCTTCTTTGCTCTAATTCCTGTGAAACGTTGAGGGGTGCAGTTTTTGAAATGGGGTGATTAATGTGGTCTTTCTAATATATAAGGCCCTAAAAGCCACTTCACATCTGAACTGGTCCCTGAAAAAATAGCCTTTTGAAACTTTCTTGAAAATGTGAGAAATTGATGCTAAAGTTCTAAGCCTTGTAACGTCCTAGAAAAATAAAAGAATGTTCAAAAACTATGCCAATCTAAAGTAGACATGTGGGGGATGTTAATTAGCAATAATTTTGTGTGGTATAAGTGACTGTCTTATAAGCAGATACATGTGAATTTATAAAAATGCTAAATTTTTGAATTTTTCACTAAATTTTTGTGTTTTTCACAATTAAATACTAAATGTACAGAGCAAATTTTAACAGTAACATAAAGTCCAATGTGTCAGGCGAAAACAATCTTAGAATCGCTTGGATAGGTAAAAGCATTCCAAAGTTATTACTACTTAGGGCATGACCACACATGGCGGAATTCCTCCGCAACTGTCCGCATCAATGCCGCACCTAATCCGGGTTGCGGATTACGGCTGCGGATCTGCACAAAATGTGCAGAAAATTGATGCGGACTAGCTGCTGCGGACTGCGGGAAAAGTGCTTCCCTTCTCCCTATCAGTGCAGGATAGAGAGAAGGGACAGCACTTTCCCTAGTGAAAGTAAAAGAAATTCATACTTACCGCCCGTTGTCTTTATGACGCGTCCCTCCTTCGGCATCCAGCCCGACCTCCCTGGATGACGCGCCAGTCCATGTGACCGCTGCAGCCTGTGCTTGGCCTGTGATTGGCTGCAGCCGTCACTTACACTGAAACGTCATCCTGGGAGGCCGGACTGGAGACAGAAACAGGGAGTTCTCGGTAAGTACGAACTTCATTTTTTTTTACAGATACATGTATATTGGGATCGGTAGTCACTGTCCCGGGTGCAGAAACAGTTACTGCCGATCGCTTAACTCTTTCAGCACCCTGGACAGTGACTATTTACTGACGTCTCCTAGCAACGCTCCCGTCATTACGGGAGCCCCATTGACTTCCTCAGTCTGGCTGTAGACCTAGAAATACATAGGTCCAGCCAGAATGAAGAAATGTCAAGTAAAAAAAGCAAGACGCATCCGCAGCACACATGACATGTGCATGACAGCTGCGGACTTCATTGCGGAACTTTGAATCTCCATTGAAGTCAATGGAGAAATTCCGCCATGAGTCCGCCACTGCTCCGCAACAGACAGAGCATGCTGCGGACACCAAATTCCGCTCCGCAGCCTATGCTCCGCAGCGGAATTGTACGCATCGTGTAAACGAACACTGCTAAATTAAAGTGAAAGTCAATGTAGAAACGGCTCCGCTGCGGATTAACGCTGCGGAGTGTCCGCAGCGGAATTTAAGTGCAATTCCGCCATGTGTGAACCCGCCCTTAAAGTGAAACATGTCAGATATTAAAAAATGAGGCTCTGTCAGGAGGATCAAAAGTGGCCAAAACAGGAAGGGGTTAAAGGTTTGTTACACTAATAAGTGAAGCTCCACTATGGAATTATTCCTAAGGAGAGCTACCACAAGTGTTTTATAAAAGGCCATTTAACCCTTTCACGTCGCTAATCTGTAGATTGACATCATGAAAGTGTATTTAAATATGGCGGCTGCTCACAGGCAGAGTGGGAGCCATAGCCGCCGAGTCTCTGCTGTCTCGGCTGTGTCTGCCGGGTTTCTGCTGTTATCGCACAGCAGGGACCCCGAGGCAATACCTGGAATCAGAAAAATTTCTGATTGCAAGCATTTAACCCCTCGGATGCAGGTGTCAGATGTGACCACCAGCATCTGAGGGTTTTTTACGGCCCCTTTCAAATCGCGGCCGGTCACCAGATCCCGCGCAGTGAGATCGCGGGAGCCGGTGTACTTCTCTGGCATCTGGGAGCCTTGTGAATGCCCCCAGCCCTGCTATAGGAAGATTGCTATTGAGACCTGCCTGTTGCAGGTCTCATTAGCAATGCACTAATTTTACCATAGACTGCAATATTGTGATATTGCAGTCCATGGCATAAGCAATCTAATGATCGCAGGTTCAAGCCACCTAGGGGGGCTAAATAAAAGTAAAAAAATAAATTCAAGACAGTTATTAAAAAAAAAAATCACCCCCCTTTCCCTATATCACATATAAAAAGGAATAAACAAAATAAACATAAACATATTATGTATCCCCACGTCCAAAAATGCCCGAACTATAAAAGTATTTAAAAAAATATCCAATACGCCGAATGTCGTAGTGGGAAAAAAGGTCAAAATGGCACACCGTTTTTTTGCCACTTCAACTCAATAAAAAGTGATCGAATTCCCCCAAATGGTATTAATAAAAACAATATATTTTCATGTACAAAAAGACGCATTACACAACTCTGTGCACAAAAATATAAAAAAAAGTTAAGGGGGTCACAATATAGTGATGCAAAACATTTTTTGTTACTTCAAGCTTTTAATTTTTTTTTAAAGATACTAAAACATAACAAAATGAAGATAAATTTGGTATCACCGTGATCGTACTGACCCGCAGAATAAAGATAATGTGTCATTTTCACCGTACAGTGAACACGGTAAAAAAGAAACCCATAAGAATATGGCGGAACTGCTGGTTTTTTTTTTTCAAATTCCACCCCATTCTGAATTTTTTTCCAGCTTCCCAGTGGATCGCACACAATATTAAATAGTAACATTAGATAGAAAGTACAACTTGACATTGCGGGAAGTAGGAAACAGTAGGGTGCCAAATGTGTATTTAATAATGTGACGTTAGCTGGCCTGGGACTATAAATGGTGTGCGATTTTGGGGTTAGGAAATGTGTACACTCCGTATTTGGAGTTAGGTGAGACCCTGAGGGGCTCTGGGCTGCCTATCCTTCTGAGACACATATGCACTTTACGTTTTTTGGCCCCCGGGAACTGATAGTCCTGAGCGCCATTTTGGGAGGTACTTATTCCTCTAGTGCTGAAGCCCCATTCTTTTTAATGTAATTATGCCCCCAAAACTTCTGTAAATGCACTGACAAATCTGCCCTCTTGTGTGGATCGAATTCATCATCCAAATCAATGTTCGCTTTCTAACTGCCTTGAGCAGACAACATTGATGTCGATGGTAATTTGGAGCCACACAATTGTAGAGATTCACCAATACTGTCAGAGGGTGCATGCATTTAAGAGTTGGTGGCATGATAAATTTGTCTCAATTCACTAGCCATTTTTGTTACATTTCCTTATGCCACATTATACACGAACACCAATATTTTGCACAAAAATATTGAACTTTTTCATTAAATTTGGCATGTTTTGGCACATAAGTTTGGTACATTTTATGACTCGTTTTGACCTGTCTCTAACTTTGAATTTTTCCAAATCAGGCGTTTCAGTAGAAGTTATTATGGAATAACTTATAATAAAATAATTTCTCCGAGAGGGAGCTCACTTCATATGGATTTATGATGCCCATACTATATGCAGTAAACTCCACTGAGTGGTGGCTGCAAGCACCCAGAATTTTATCATGTACAAAAAACAAAGCTCTGACCCTATAAATAAATGTTGGACCTATTTAGAGTAAATATAATTAAATTAAAGGTACATTTTCCTGTCCTAGACCACTCCTATTAACCCATTCACATCCCATCCAGGTATATCAGTTGTACTTAGATTTCTGTACCATCTGTATCCTTCTAAATTGGGGAGTGAGGGAACGTTTTGCCTTCTCGCCTGCAGGCACCAATGCACTTGAAACCCCCCTCTTTTAAAAATCATTTACGCAGTGTCTAAAACACATAATACATTTGGACTCTCTCAATGTCCCTATGGTAAGACAGAAGAAGGCCGAAATGTACAGCCAATGGGGACATCTCAATATCTTAACTCTTTATGATGTAATTTCCTATTCTCACTGGTGGCACCCATTGCTCTTGCTGGTAAGCCAAATCTCCAGGGTTGGCATTGTGATAACCACCCTCAAGACTAATATTACAGCTCTGCCAAGAAACAATGGGATTACTTGGAAGGAAAAAGTCCAGACGACCAAGGTCCAAAAAGAATATTTAGCAACATAATAAATCGTTGAGTATGTTCATTTCCTGGCATAGATGTACATAGTCTTTAAAGAAAACATCAAGTATTCTAACACCGGGTTTTGTGTGCACAGATTCCCTGGCTAAGCTGCGTTCCGTAATGATGATTCAGCTAGAAGTAGTTGTGCATCTCCAAATGTATATTTATATGCATTTTCTTAATCTAATTACCAGTACGCGGCACAGCTCATGGAAATAATTTAGGATAAATTTCAATAAATATGGAGCATTCAGTCCAGTACTCTCCCCATAAACATATGGAGATGTAAATACTTATATATATGTTCTTGTACAATTCGCTAATAAGTAGAAGTCTATGCAGTGCTTTAAGCTCATAAAGTAATATTATGGCATGCTGCATTATTTTTAGCCACAGCGATCAGGAGCGCTAATAAATATCCTTACGTTTTATAAGGCCATTAGCGCCAGTAAAGCAGATACTTGTCTGTAAATAAATAAGGAAAAGCAAAATCCTGAATTATTCCTGAAAGTCTTTATGGTGGCTGCCAGCAGTGTTGTAGTAATATTGGAATATCTGTAAATTAATACTGTAAATTCCCATTTGTTTTAATGGACTATTTCCTTAGGACGCCAACTGAACTTTGACTGTAAATCTCACACAAACGTTACCGAAGTGTCAGGATTCTGAATAGACATCTCGTCCTGGCTGGTAGTGATCTCTATTCATTGTCAGGTCACTTGAGTAACGTTAATGTGTGTGTATGTGTCTGCACATAGTGATCTAGTAAGATTACTATGTGCTGTGTAAATAAATGGGGAGAAGTGTATGACGCTGATTGGTCATTGATTGGTCAGCGTCATACACTTCTCTCCACAACGCCCACTAGGTGAAAAAGTAAAACACGCCCAGTTGTCCATTAAGAAAGTCATTAGCATAAAGCTAATATAGGTCATAACTCCGTCAAAATGATCGTTTTTCTAAATAAAAAACACTGCTGTAATCCACATTACAGCACCGATCAGATTATGTACAGGATAGGCCACTTATAATGTGGTGACAGAGCCTTTTTAAAGGAGTTTTCCGGAAGCAAAAAATCACATTTAGTTAAACTAAACAATGGAAAACAAGTAACTTTGCAATATACTTACGTTTGATCAGATGAATGTAGCGGCATCTTCAGTCACGTGACCACTTGGTAATCCAAAATTGCCACTTCCTCTGCAGATCCGCCCATTAGCTCCGCTAGCTAACTCCCGGTTTTCAGAGTGTACGGTTACATCACAAATGACATAACTGTACCACGTGTTCCCCATGTGCGTAGGAGCATGCGTGGTTGACACACACTCCACCAGGCATGCTCAGTTAAATGATATGGCTGCGTGTTCAGCAGCCGTGTATTTTCCATTGCGCATGTGCAAATTTTAACTAGTTGATATCGGTGTGTAGTGAGACGGCCGGTAGTAGTAGTAGTGTAGTCTTCCGTCACTAGCTCTCTCCTTCTCATCCTCACAGTGCGAAGTGCATCTGAGGAGGAGGGTGTTTTTTTGCTCACTGTAGGAGCAAAATCCCCAATTCCCGGCCACAGCTTCGGCAACGCTGTGGCCGGAGATTGGGGATTCCGCTGCAGGAGAAGTCCCTGACTTCACTGTGTCCATATATGGACACGGTGACATCAGGGACTTCTGAAGTGGAATCCCCGGGGATGTGGCCGGGGATTCCGCTCCAGGAGAAGTCCCTGCCTTCACTGCCCATATATGGACACAGTGACGTCAGGGACTTCTGAAGTGGAATCCCCGGGGATGTGGCCGGGGATTCCGCTCCAGGAGAAGTCCCTGCCTTCACTGTCCATATATGGACACAGTGACGTCAGGGACTTCTGAAGCGGAATCCCCACCGCTGTGGCCGGGGATTCAGATCCAGGAGAAGTCCCTCTCTTCACTGTCCATATATGGACAGTGAAGTGAGGGACTTCTCCTGGATCCGTCCCCTACAGGAAAGTTGGGAGGGTGCCATCTATGGGGGGTGACTATGTAAAAGGAGGCTGTGTAGCACTACCTACAGGGGGGCTGTGTGGCATTACCTATAGGGGGCTGTGTGGCATTACCTACAGGGGGCTGTGTGGCACTGCTTACAAGGGGGCTGTGTGGCACTACCTACAGGGGGGCTGGGTGGCACTACCTACAGGGGGGCTGTGTGGTACTACCTACAGGGGGCTGTGTGGCACTACCTACAGGGGGCCTGTGTGGCACTACTTACAAGGGGGTCTGTGTGGCACTACCTACAAGGGGGTCTGTGTGGCACTACCTACAAGGGGGTCTATGTGGCACTACCTACAAGGGGGTCAGTGTGGCACTACCTACAAGGGGGTCTGTGTGGCACTACCTACAAGGGGCTCTGTGTGGCACTACCTACAAGGGGCTCTGTGTGGCACTACCTACAAGGGGCTCTGTGTGGCATTGCTTACAGTGGGGGCTGTGTGGCATTACCTACAGGGTGCTTTGTGGCATTACCTACAGGGGGGCTGTGGCAGTATCTATAGAAGGTAGTGAGTGGCATTATCTACAGAGGGTAGTGTGTGGCATTATCTACAGAGGGCAGTGTGTGGCAGAAAATTTGCCACATTAAATTCATCCGTTTTTAAAATGGACAAGGAAAAAACGGATGCAAAACGGGTCAAAATCGGCCGTTAAAAACGGAAACATGGCCCGGAACAGATGCAAAACGGCCGAGAAAAACGGACCACAACCGCCGTTTTTATTGGCCGACTGTCGGACCTTGTCGTGTGAATAGAGCCTAAACGTAGTTGCTGACGTGCCGGGTCTCTACACAGTCGGAAGTGCTGTCTTAGCAATGAAATGGAGCGCCATCAATCATAGAACACACCCCCTCTTCCTCTTCCTTCACTCTAGGATTTTCTGCGCTGCCTGGCCGCCTTGTCTCTCCTCTAACACGCCCCCTCCTCCGACAATCTTGTCGTCCACGCCTTCTCATCCTTCTTTAACACTTGGAGTTCCCGCACTGCCTGGCCGCCTTGTCTCTAGTCTAACACACCCCCTCATATGTGTAAGTGAGTATATATATATATATATATATATATATATATATATATATATATATATGTATATATATATATGTATATATAGCAGAAAAAGAAATGGCAGCACACTGCGAACACTAATGCCACCTAAGCCACTAAATAATATGAGTAAATATGCATTACTGCTAAATCTACTTACAAATAGGGAGGTTCTTAGTGCACATTTTGATCAAAAAGTGTTTGGCCACCTGCCACGACAAGGCAACCTCTGTAAGGTGGGGACCTACTCTGCACATACACCCAGAACTGGGACTAAGCCTACATATATATCTGGGGATGGTAGAAACCAGCACTAAACTAATTAAAATCAGCCAGGGCAGAATGGGAGGAGCGCAAGAACAAAAATGGAGGCAGTCACTAACCCCACATATATAAGGATCACATAAACACAACAAAAATTTGAACAGCACATTCCAACAAAATGATGCAAAACGTGTATGCAGGTGCAAGAACACCTGTGACTGAAAATATACAGCAGAAAAAGAAGAATGGCGACAGCACACTGCGAACACTAATGTAACCTAAACCACTAAATATAAATAAATCTGCATTACTGCTAAATCTACTTACAAATAGGGAGGTGCTTAGTGCACATTTTGATCAAAAAGTGTTTGCCCACCTGCCACGACAAGGTGTCCTGCACCGGTGGGGACCTACTCTGCACATACACCCAGAACTGGGACTAAGGGGGGATTCACACGAGCGTGTATTCGGTCCGTGCGGGCCGCGTGGTTTTCACGCGGCACGCATGGACCAATACAAGTCTATGGGGCAGTACAGACAGTCCGTGCTTTTTGCGCAGCATTTGTCTGCTGCACAAAAAGCGCGACAGGTTCAATAACTCTGCGTATTTCGCGCATCACGCACCCATTGAAGTCAATAGGTGCGTGAAAACCACGCAGGTTGCACGGAAGCACTTCCGTGCGAACCGACTGAAACAGCGCACCAGCTGTCAAAAGGATGAATGTAAACAGAAAAGGCACCACGTGCTTTTCTGTTTCCGACCATCCAAACGGAGTGTCTTTGCGATGAGCGAAGCCGGACAAGCGAACCAAACTTCACCGGGTTCGGCCGAACTCGTTTTGGCCGAACCCGGCAAAAAAATTATCGGTACGCGACGTCAGGAGATAGTCACTGTCCATGGTGCTGAAAGAGTTAAACTGTTTCAGCACCATGGACAGTGACTTCCGATCCCAATATACATGAGCCTGTAGAAAAAAAAACGAAGTTCTGACTCCTAACTCCCGGCTTCTTCCTCCAGTCTGACCTCCCGGGATGACAATTCAGTCCAAGTGACAGCTCCAGCCAATCACAGGCCAAGCACAGGCTGCAGCGGTCACATGGACTGGCGCGTCATCCAGGGAGGTGGGGCCCGATGTCGAGAGGCGCGTCACCAAGGACGCGTCACCAAGGACGCGTCACCAAGGCAACGGCCGGGAAGTTCTCGGTAAGTACGAACTTTTTCTTTTTTTTCAACAGGTTTTTCGATAGGATGTGTTCGGCATTCACTGTCGAGGGTGCTGAAAGAGTTAGCTCTTTCAGCACCTCGGACAGTGACGGCCGTCGACTAGCCTCATCTCTATGATGGCGGCTGCGCGAAAATCACGCAGCCGCGCATCAGACACGGATGACACACGCAGCTGTCAAATGTTTTTTGCGCGCGCAAAACGCAGCGTTGTTTGCGCGCGCAAAAACGCAACGTCCGTCTGTATCTGCCCTAAGCCTACATATATATCTGGGGATGGTAGGAACCAGCATTAAACTAATTAAAATCACCCAGGGCAGAATGGTGGGAGTTCAAGAACAAAAATGGAGGCAGTCACTAACCCCACATATATAAGGATCACATAAACACAACCAAAATTTGAACAGCACATATATATATATATATATACATATACACATACACATATATACACACACACACACATATGGCCGTGATTTTCGGGTCGGTCGGCCGCGGAGTGTCACCCGCAAGCCGCCCGCAAATCGCGGGCCGTGCACATGGCCGCGTCCATTATTTTCTATGAGCCTGGACCACAGAACATGGCCGTAATAAGACATGTCCGTTCTTTCTGCGGTCCAGGCTCCTGGGCCATGCACGGACCTTGAAAACCACGGTCGTGTGCATGGGCCCATAGAAGTGAATGGGGCCGCAATTCTCCCGTGGATTTTCTGGGGAATTGTGGCCGCAAAGCACGTTCGTGTGCATGGGGCCTTACATACATTTATAGTAAATTATGTAAAAAAAAGAAAAGTTTTGCCATTGTTTGGAGTAGTGTTTAGTGTTTGCTTCACTGTAAGGGTATGTGCACATACACTAATTACGTCCGTAATTGACGGACGTATTTCGGCCGCAAGTACCGGACCGAACACAGTGCAGGGAGCCGGGCCATACTTATGTACGATGCTAGGAGTCCCTGCCTCGCTGCAGGACAACTGTCCCGTACTGAAAACATGATTACAGTACGGGACAGTTGTCCTGCAGCGAGGCAGGGACTCCTAGAATCGTACATAACTATGATGCTAGGAGCCCGGCTCCCTGCACTGTGTTCGGTCCGGTACTTGCGGCCGAAATACGTCCGTCAATTACGGACGTAATTAGTGTGTGTGCACATACCCTAAGGCCCTGTTCACACAGAGTTTTTTGTAGGCAGAAAATTCTGCCTCAAAATTCCGCTTGAATTTTGACGCAGATTTTGATCTGCCTGCACGCTGTTTGCCACGTTTTTCGTGGCATTTTCACCCGCGGCCACTGAGCGCCGCAGGCAAAAACGCTGCGAAAAACTATTTTTCTGTCTCCCATTGATGTCAGTGGGAGGTTAGAGGAGTAAACGCCCGAAGATAGGGCATGTCGCTTCTTTTTCTCTCAATGGCCGCAGGCAAAAAACATGGCAAACAGCGTGCAGGGAGGTCAAAATCTGCCTCAAAATTCAAGACAGAATTTTGAGGCAGAATTTTCTGCCAGCAAAAAAACTCAGTGTGAACAGGGCCTAATACAGGATCTCTTGGAACAGATCCAGCAGCAGGTGAGGAAAATGTGTTGACTGGATTGTGTCTACCAAGATGTCTGACATATGGGGAGTGGGTCACAAAGGATAATGATGATTATTACTGTGTAAGACAGTGTGCAGGGAGGGAGCTGTCTGCCTGTAATTTGTAATTAGAGCAGGGAAGGACCTGTGACCATAGAGGGGTGTGGCAGTATGCAAATAGCTGAGATGCTTTGGAGGAAGGTGGGGGATGTAAGCTGTCTCCTCAGATGCAGCAGGGGATCATGGGTATGGTGGGTTACAAGACAGGAAACAGACAGTAAGGGATGTAAACAGACAGAGCAGCAGTGAAGATGGAGATCAAACAGAAACTGGTTAGAAGTTTAAGGCTGGGTTCACACGTGGCGGAATTTCACTTAAATTCCGCTGCGGACACTCCGCAGCGTTAATCCGCAGCGGAGCCGTTTGTCCATTGACTTACACTTTAATTTAGCAGTGTTCGTTTAGACGAGGCGTAAAATTCCGCTGCGGAGCATAGGCTGCGGAGCGGAATTTGGTGTCCGCAGCATGCTCTGTCTGTTGCGGAGCAGTGGCGGACTCATGGCGGAATTTCTCCATTGACTTCAATGGAGATTCTAATTTCCGCAATGAAGTCCGCAGCTGTCATGCACATGTTATGTGTGCTGCGGATCCGTCTTGCTTTTTTAACTTGACATTTCTTCATTCTGGCTGGACCTATGTATTTCTAGGTCTACAGCCAGACTGAGGAAGTCAATGGGGCTCCCGTAATGACGGGAGCGTTGCTAGGAGACGTCAGTAAATAGTCACTGTCCAGGGTGCTGAAAGAGTTAAGCGATCGGCAGTAACTGTTTCTGCACCCGGGACAGTGACTACCGATCCCAATATACATGTATCTGTAAAAAAAAAATGAAGTTCATACTTACCGAGAACTCCCTGCTTCTGTCTCCAGTCGGCCTCCCAGGATGACGTTTCAGTCTAAGTGACGGCTGCAGCCAATCACAGGCTAATAACAGGCTGCAGCGGTCACATGGACTGCCGCGTCATCCAGGGAGATCGGGCTGGATGCCGAAGGAGGGACGCGTCACCAAGACAACGGGCGGTAAGTATGAATTTCTTTGACTTTCACAAGGGAAAGTGCTGTCCCTTCTCTCTATCCTGCACTGATAGGGAGAAGGGAAGTACTTTTACCGCAGTCCGCAGCAGCTAGTCCGCATCAATTTACTGCACATTTTGTGCAGATCCGCAGCAGAATCTGCAACGCAGATTCTGTGCGGCATTGATGCGGACAGTTGCGGAGGAAATCCGCCACGTGTGGTCATGCCCTAATAGGGGGTATTAAGGAATCAATTCTCCAGCTAAAGTGTTTTTAAAACTATTAATAATTAAAAAAAAATCTAAATTCTTAATTTTCTTAATTTCATGATCTTTATGATTAGTAATATGCTGGTTTGACATTCACTAAGTTCAATCTGTACTCATAAGGTGGAAGGTAACATATCAATATTCTGGGACACAGCTGTCAATTTTACTTCACAATAGAAAAATAAGTGAATTTCTAAATAGCATTCACATGAGTCCTTGGATCCCTCACTCCAATATCACATTTTGATATTCATAGTTGGAAATAGCTTTCCTTTTTATGAAATACAACCAGTCTGGTGCTTATTATATACTCTATAATGAGAAGCTATTATATCCAAGAAGCTATTTGTAAGGAGTCTACCGGAATGCATAAAGATCTATAGGCTCACCAAATTTTGCTGTAGGGGAAAGTACTTGTTTGAGTTCCTAGAACCGATTTATGTTTAGAGATATACACTTGAATGCAAATTATCCATGGTAAAAATTCATCTGACCCTCAGAGACATGTGGGTTTGTTCATCAGATCTGCACCAATCTGGGTGTTTGGGGCTGAAAAACTCACTTACTGATGTGCCTTCCCTATATGCTGAGAATGGGGACCCTTTGTTCTAGCAATTTGTGGGGGTACTAATTTTACACTATCCATTTATATTGCAGAGCAGTCTGCCCTTGTCACAGATGAAAAATCCTGAAAAGTGTACAGGTAACTAAAACTACATCACTTTTTGGTATTGAGCTTTGTATATGTCACAGATGAAAAACAAAACCTGGAATGCTGTGAACACAGAGCACTAAAATTGTGCTTGTAATTTATTATCTTATAATTTATTATTTCTACACTTCACAGATGAAAATACATTCTTAAATGCTGCACATACATGTTTTTCAGGTTTAAGGACCGAGTTGCCATTAGACTATCTGCAACCTGTTTTTTTTTTTATTTGTTTTGGTCAAGCACACTCACTATTACCATCATATGAACTTAGTATCAAGATAATGTTTTTTCCATTTGTGATGTTCATCTGCAGCTTTTAAAACCTCCATGCAAGAAGGAATTCATGGAGGACACAGCAGAATTGTAGGGGAATGGAAATTAACCCCTTCGGGACTCAGCCATATCTTGCTTTTTCATTTTCGTATTTCACTCCACGCTTTCCAGGAGGCAGAATTTTTTTCTTTTGCTATAAATAGAGTGGCGTGAGGGTTTTTTTTTTTGCGGGAGGAGTTGTAGTCTCTATTGACACCATTTCAAGTACCATATAATGCACTGGGAAACTGGCTGAAATTGGAAAAAACTGTTATTTCTGCATTGTTTTTTGGGTTTCGTTTTTACAGCTTTTTATCACCATGTGATAAAAACGTCAACTTAACTTTATTCTGTGGCTCAATATGATTACAGTGATACCAAATTTATGTTTTTATATTTTACTACTTTAAAAAATAAAAAACATTTGTTAGAAAATAATTGTTTGGTTTTATCGCATTCCGAGAGCCATAACTTTTTTTTGTTGATTGAGAGGTGTGAGGACATATTTTTTGTGGGACGTGTTGTAGATTTTATTGGTACCATTTTTGGGTAAATACAACTTTTTGATCACTGTGTAAAAAAAAATTTTGGACCCCTAAGTTGACCAAAAACATGCGATGTTTGCATATTTGGCCAATTTTGTTTATTTTTTACATTACTTAAGAGGAAAAACTTTTTTTTTTTAACTTTTACATTTTTTTGTCCACTACTTATAACTTTATTTAACACATTCTTTTGGTCTCCCTAGGGGACTTGAACCAGCAATTGTCAGATATACTGCAGTGTATAGTCATTTTTATAGATTTCTAACAGAGGCAGAGTGAAGGCAGACCTTGACTAGGCCCCTGGGCTGCCATGACAACCATTGGCACCCCATGATCTCGTTGTGTGGTCGCGATTGACAGCAGCATTTGAGGGGTTAAACGGCCAGGAACAGATATCGCCGGGAAGCATTTATTAAGACTGGCGTTTCATGTACCAGTCTTAACATAAATATCGCTGGGGTAGGATGCCAATAATTTATTAAGAGGCGCACACCTCTAAATAAATTAGGTGCGTCTCTGGCCATCTGTACGCCTGAACGGGAAATCTATGCTATGTATACGATTTTTGCTCTAATTTATGCCAGTTTCTGCCATAAATTAAAGTAATTTTTTTGGACCGTGACAGAACAAAAAGAAAACCCACTCTGCTGATATTCAAATTTAAAGAAACATTTCAGTATTCAAGATAATTAGGGCTATCCAGCTTGTTTAGAATACATAGAAATATTGCCAACCCCAGATATTCAAATTTTTCTATTTTTTTTTTCTTTTTTATGCTTACAAAATTTGTAACAATAAACTACTGACACCTGGTGGTAGCAAAGATTATTACATTTTCATTCTCATAAAAATCTATCGATAAGGAAAGAAGACAATTGGTGGTTTGGCAGAGATAATGAAGGAGTTTTGCTCCTTCAATATCTAAAACTTTATGGAGTTCTGCAGCAAGTTATCAATATGTTTATTCTTAGGATATTGTTAGAACTGTGACTGCAGTGATAATATGCAGTAGTTCAAGGTGGTCTACTGTCTTTTAATTTATTCCGTGAATAAAAAGTTTTTATTTTTTTTATACAGTCTGTGGTGTCTGATATACTGTAAAAAAAAAGATTGCCTATGTCTTTTTTTGCTTCTAGCCGGACATATACAGCTGCATATGAATAGCTGCTCAGAACATGCAAGGGCCGAGGGGAAGGATAAAAAAAGCAGGTACTTGTCATTGAAATATTAGACCATGAGCACGGCCTCTGTGTTCTGTGACCTTTTTACTAATCTTAGAAAATCTGGGAGCCCAGGAGTGGTCAGCCCTGGGCTTGTCCCTTCCCCAAACACTTTGGTCACTTTAGAAGCCAAGTACCCACTACCCAAACAAATTACATCAAAGTCCCTCCAATGCTATGATCATACACTGTGCTGCCCATTAAAGAAACATCAAAAGGACAGTGCAAGTACCCACTAGAGACATGGTACCCCCTGGGGTACACGTACCACAGGTTGAAACCTAGCCTCAGGGTAACCTGGTAGTACCGGGGATCCCCGGGGATCCCCACCTAGATAAGACCTAGATAAGACCCTCCCCACCCAGGTTAGACCCTCCATCAGGCATATATATATATATATATATATATATATATATATATATTATATAAGTCCTGGACGTTGTATGAGATGCAGCACACAATGTCCAGTGTCAGGACGCTCTGGGCTGTGTCGCATATTATGTCCTGACGATGCCTGGTGCCGGATGGGGCAGCCTGAGGTGATCCACTGTGACCTTAATTAGAATGAGTGACTATCACAAGGACAGTCTCATGTTGCTGTAATATCTCTCCAGTAATATCGTTCAATAAAACGTTCTATGGTTTCACCAGCACTTACACCGGGACATGTTATTGAGGTGCATCTCCTCTCTTCAGCCATAGATTGACCCAGTTGGCCATGAGGGTCATTTTTTGGTCCTGTCTATAATTACTTACAGCTTCAGGTGTTGGTTGTGTAGAGCATCTGGGCAAAGATTGAGATATCAAAAGCTGCAAGGTGACTGCAAACAGTGGGCAGAGGCCTTGTTAAAAAAAAATTGTGATTTATTTTATTTTTTTATTTTTTTTTGAGATTTAGAATTTGACTCTCTCACAGTTGATCACACTCACCTCAATACTTGCCTGAGCCTTGAATTTTAATAATTGTAAGCCAAAAGCATGGGTTATTCTAGCCAAAAGCCAGGGTGCGTGTTCTCATGGCACATATTCATTTATTTTTAAGTCTTAAAAATATTGTAATTATATGTTGGCTCCATGAGCATAGCTACAGCCATAGTGCTATGGGGCTCAAAGGCTGAGGGGGCCAACTCAGGTGCAGGAATGGCGCCGCCGGGGAGAATCAGCCACACAACCAGTTAAATAATAATGATATTCTACCTGAAAATATGGGGGGACTCCTTATATACAGATTTATAATGCTAATACTGAGTTCAATAGGAGGTGTACAAATCCACATTTAAGGAGCAGACAACCAGAGAAACTGTGCTCACGCCATTAAAAATATGAAATTTATCAGCACAGAATTTTGGACATATTTAGATTAAATTATGCTTAGCTATACAGCACCCATTAATTCTAATTACATCCCTGGGTGCCCTCTCTAGGTGAGAATTATGGTCACCAGGCTTCTCATGCCTTTGCAATCTCTTTGCATATCCTTACGGAAAGCCAGTTAGTCAAAATGTCTGGTGGAAACTTTGTTAGAAAAAAGGGCATAGCAAAGTGTCCCCAAGCTTTGGCAAGTAGAGGGTAGGAATGTGGAACCTTTAGCTTGCAGGGTAGGAAAATGTCAAGGTTCTTGTTTTTTAAGAGAGGGTATTGGGTAGACCAAATCCTTGTGCATGTTTTTTGTGATTAATTCACCCCTTTTTATACAGCGCGTCCTGCGTGTCTCTGGCCCGCAACATCCAGCTTTTATCGATCACATCTAAGTTCATAACACCTTCAGAAGAATTGTGGAGTCCATGTCTCGACGGGTCAGAGCTGTTTTGGAGAAACGAGGAGGACATACACAATATTAGATAGGTTTTAATGTTATGTCTGATCTGTGTATATGGCAGTATTATTATTATTAGGATTCTGCATATTATTTGGAAACTATATGGTGGCGTTATATGGGCTCAATGTGGCAGTACTGGCATGGCAGTATGGCAGGGGAGTTCCTATTTTACTTGTTGCCCAGGGCCCCATTAGCTCAGAAATTGGATCTGCCTGTGGAAGTCACAGCATTGCCACTTGCACCATTGTATACACAGTGCTCACCGAGTGCATATTATGTAGTGAAATGTTTCTGCCCTCTTTACTGGGTGCTCCGCCAGAAACAAAACAATTCTCCATGCACCCGCTATTCTGGAGTGTCGTAAAAAAAACAGTAGGTGAACATTGAGGGGTTAAAGGTAAAGGAACACCAAAGTTTCCCATTGTACAGTAAGAATTAATTAGGATTTTTTTCATTCTCACTAATAAATATATCCTGAGCTGTTCTTCACATAATGATAGGTGAACACAGTGTTGGATCGTGAATTGAAAAATAAGTTCTTAAAGGGGACTTGAGGATTTTCTACTTCTTTGCCACAATTGTTCATTAATATGGAAACCATATAGGATGGGATTTAGGAGATGTCACTATCCAGGTATTGTCACATTTATATACCGTATTTTTTGGACTATTAGACAAACTTTTTGCCTTAAAACTGAGCTGTAATCTTCTAGTGCGTGTAATAGTCTGAATGCAGGCAGCTGCCAGTGTGTAACGTCTATGGCCGTGGCCCGTCATTCTGACTAACCCCTCGACGGCCGCGGCCATGGACATGTGAGTTCCCCACAGCATCGTCCTCCTGTGAGGCGCCGGCACTCACTTCCTGGTATCGAGACTGTCTCCCTGAGGGCACGCGCGCCTGCGCGTGCACGGTCTTAAAGGGCCAGTGCGCGCATAATTGCAGTAAGTCTGCAATTATGCTACTGGACTATAAAAAGGGCTCTGCCCTCTTGTTCTTTGCCTGAGCATTGTTTGTTACCCAAAGTTTGTCTTGCAAATGGTCTCCTAGTGTCTTCCAGTTTCCAAGTGTTCCCTGTTCCTGTATCCTGTATCCCGTGCTATCCCGGTCAAGTACCGTGCTGAGCTGTTGTCGTGTTGTGCTGTATTCCACGCTTGTTCTGCTACTCCATGCCTGACGTCTACCTGCTGCCTGGTCCCAGCCGAGCCAGCCTTGCTACTGTCCGAGTTTCCACAGGTACTCTTTCTGGACTATAGACTCTGTACTATACCTGTTTGGCCAGCTGCCATCCTGATACGCGGTACGTCCCAGTGGGTCCACACCCCGCATCGTGACACAGTGTATGAAGAAGCAGGAGACTGAGCTCCATGATTTAAAGGTCCTTGCAGGGCAATGTTATGGAAGCAGCATGTCCTGTGCTGTGTGTAAAACATCTTAGGGTTATCTGCTCACATCTTACACACAGAAGTCTGTAAAATCTGACTGATCAGTGAGCAAATACCGTGGACATTTGGACACACAGCATAGTAAATCTATACATGTACTGATCTGCGAGGACCTTCTAGCCAGGCCCCCTCCTATAAAGTGCAGCATCAACTCTCAGGCAGTGACTTGAGCAGATTCATCACTATTAACCCCTGCCTCTCCATGCCACTGATGTCTGGTGAATTAAGGAGAGGGTGAGGGCACTATAGCTGCCAATATATTGTATCACTGGCGCTGGCATTGTATTGGGGCACTGTGGCCGGCAATGTGTTGGGGTATGGTGTCTGTACCAAATTGCCTGATATTACCCATGTACAGTACTCTTTTATGCTTCAAATTATGGGTGCCTTTATGATCCAGTGCATCCTATAGTATGAAAAATAGGCTATATATAATGTTACAGCATCTAATTTACATTGCTGGAGTGTTGTTACTATGGAAAACAGTTGCCAACTATCTGCCAATAAATCATCACATTTAACTACCTAGGAAGACACAGTAGGACGGGAGCAGGGGAGTTGGTAGAACCAGTGTAATATTTTGTAAAATGTCAGACAGGAGGAGAAACACAAAGCTAAAACTGTCTCTGCCAAATTTCTTGAGCACTTTAGCTTTAATAAATGTTTCCTGTGGGAAGGAAGATAATAACAACCAATTTAGCGCTCTCACGTAAGAGAGCGTCCATATAGTGAGACGGCTATATCATTGAGTAATGAAAAGTTCTGCAACTTTCTTATATAGTTTGTGCTTCAGTGCTTCACCATTTCTGCCCAATGCTCTTACATTTTTTGCCCAAGACTGGTATCCATCTTCTCACTAGAATAGCCATAACACCCGTCACCTACCTGTACCTAATGTAGGCAGTTCAGGACAAGTACCAGCTTTGCTTGGCAGATCTAGTGGGATGTGATTATCCAGCCAGCCCAGTGACCAGCAGAACACCATGCTTTCTTTATTTGAGTGCATATACTGAACTACAGGAATGGGATAATAAATCGAATAAAGCCCATCAATATATAAGTAAATAAATAACACACAGACTTATTGGTGGATAAAAATTGCTGCAGCCTTTTTATTAATGGTTTAACTATATAAAAGTTTTATTCAATTTATAACCTGTCACAGAGCCCCTGGGATTTTCTGTCATGGGAACCCACCTTGTCACCAAGGAATTTGGCGTGGGGCTAAAATTGGAAGCGGAGTCTAAGGGAACCCCGGTCTTCACCCTTTAACCCCTGTACAGGGATCTGGACTTCGGTGCTGGGGAACCCCAGGTCGCTACCCCCAGAGTATTCTCCCTCGGTGACGGCCGACATAACAGGTGTATTGTCAGATAGGTATAGCAAGGTACAAAATGGGTCACGTAGCTATAGTCAGGGCAGGCGGCAGCAGTTTGTCATGGGTAACTAGGCAAGAGGTTAGGGCAGGCAGCAGGCGCCGATGGTTAATATACAGGCTGAGGTTAAAAACACAGGACATCCAATAAATGAGAAAGCAGATATTCTAGGAACACTAGAGAACTAAATTGTTCTGGCAAGGAAAGGGGAGGAACTAAAATTGCCAGATAAGCAGAGTGAAAATAATTTTGGCACATGTTGGCCCTTTAATAAAGCAAGGGTCAGCACACACACACTAGGACACAGCGCAGAGCGTCAGCGGCAGAAGCAACCGCCAGCTGCTGAGCAGGAAGAAGAGGAGCAGCATGGGTCAGGAGGCCAAGGAAGAGTAAGTACAACGCGGGGAACGGAGGCCATTACATAACTATTTCTTATTAATATTAAAAATAAAGAAAATAAAAAAAATAACATATTAATACTTGGGGTTAGCCATAAACTCAAGCCTACCAAAATGCAATATGTCCACTCAGCATACTGAGCGACTTACCCCCTTACAACAAAAAGGCCGTAACAAACAATATTACATAACTACAAACATTCCATAAATCTTAACAATAGGGTGGGAGGGCAGGGGTAGCGTCTTTCCTCTTCTGAGGAACATGATACACTGCAGGTGTCAGCTGTGTTTTACAGCTGACACACTGCCCTAACGCACAGGAACAGTGATCATGCTGTTCCTGCCCATTTAACTAGTTAAATGTCGCGGTCAATAGCGACTGTGGTATTTATAGGGGTTTTTCAATGAAGGACATTTATGACATATCCTGTAATGGCAGGAAGGAGGTGAAGGGAAAGTGAGCCCTAATCTACCAACCGCCCTGTCCCTGCCTACTTGCAACGACCCGCCCTAGGCGACGAGGTACAACTGGGCGGCGGTCCCTACGCTGTCTAAGTGCACAGGAAAACAAACAGGGAACATGCAAGGGAAGGGGCAGTAGCCACGGAACGCCACGAGGAAACGGAGCGGCGAACGGACAGTCAGGACCAGGACGAAGTGAGTACACCCAAGCGGGCAAGGAGACAGAAGCAAGCCAGGGGCAAAGCAAAGCAGGTCAAGCAGAACTGCAGCAAGGCAGAAGCACGGCAGAAGCAGGCTGGAGCAAGCAGCAGTGGGGCCAGGAATCCAAAAGAATTACAAGCACTGAGGGAGAGAACAGGGCAGGTAATAAAGGACAGGGGGCGGAGCTAACTCCGACAGACCAGGCCGCGATAGGCTCTCCGACTCCTGAGCCTGCCACCCTGGTTGGTGGGAGATGGTGTCAGTCGAACAGGTCTGGCCTCAGGTGTGGATTGATTAATCCCAGGAGTATACCTAGATGAAGTACCTGGCAGATCCCTAACAGTACTCCCCCTTTTATGAGGGGCCACCGGACCCTTACTAAGGGGACCCGGTTTAGTGGGGAAGAGAAGGTGGAACCTCCTGATCAATACCCCAGCGTGAACATCACGGGCAGGTACCCAAGTCCTCTCCTCCGGCCCGTATCCTCTCCAATGGACCAGGTACTGGAGGGAGCCCTGGACCATCCTACTGTCCATAATCTTGGCCACCTCGAATTCCACCCCCTCAGGGGTGAGAACGGGAACAGGAGGTATCCTCGAGGGGGACCAGGACGGGGAGCAGCGTTTAAGGAGGGAGGCATGGAAGACGTCATGTATGCGAAATGATGGGGGGAGCTCCAGACGGAAGGATACAGGGTTGAGGACTTCAATGATCTTATAAGGTCAAATAAATCGGGGAGCAAACTTCCTGGACGGGACCTTAAGGCGCAAGTTCCTGGACGACAACCAGACCAAATCCCCGACGACAAACCGGGGGTTAGCAGAACGTCTACTATCCGCCTGAATCTTTTGTGCGCTCTGGGACGCCTCTAGGTTCTTCTGAACCTGGGCCCAGACAGTGCACAGTTCCCGATGAACATCCTCTACCTCAGGATTATTGGAACAACCAGGGGAGACGGAGGAGAATCTTGGGTTAAACCCGAAATTACAGAAAAACGGGGAGACCCCTGACGAGTTACTGACCCAGTTATTCAAGGAAAATTCAGCAAGGGGAAGGAATGAGACCCAATCGAATTGACAGTCAGAGATGAAACACCTTAAATATTGTTCCAGGGATTGGTTGGTCCTTTCCGTTTGGCCATTAGTTTCGGGATGGAAGGCGGAGGAGAAGGACAGATCAATCTCCAACTTTTTACAAAAAGCTCTCCAAAATAAGGAAACAAATTGTACCCCTCTGTCAGAAACAATATTGACTGGGGCCCCATGGAGACGCAGGATGTGTTTCACAAACAAAGAAGCTAATGTCTTGGCGTTAGGTAGCTTCTTAAGGGGCACAAAGTGGCACATCTTGCTGAAGCGGTCGACTACCACCCACACCACCGACTTGCCCTGAGATGGAGGCAAATCGGTGATAAAATCCATGGAGATATGGGTCCAAGGTCTCTGGGGAATGGGCAAGGAACGTAGTAGGCCCGCAGGTCGGGACCTAGGGGTTTTGGACCTAGCGCAAACCTCACAAGCGGCGACGTAAGCCCTAACGTCTTTAGGCAACCCAGGCCACCAATAGTTTCTGGTAATGAGGTGTTTGGTGCCCAAGATGCCAGGATGACCAGATAGAGCGGAGTCATGGTTTTCCCTGAGTACCCTCAGCCGGTATTGCAGGGGAACAAACAGTTTGTCCCCAGGGACGTTCCCGGGAGCTGCACCCTGATCAGCCGCGATATCAGAAGCTAAATCAGAATCCGTGGCAGAGACGATTATACCAGGGGGTAAAATACAAGCAGGATCCTTCTCAGAAGGAGGATTGGCCATGAAACTACGTGACAGAGCATCAGCCTTAATATTCTTGGACCCAGCCCTATAGGTAACCAAGAAATTAAATCTGGTAAAGAATAGTGCCCACCGAGCTTGTCTAGGATTAAGCCTCCGGGCCGATTCTAGGAAAACCAGATTCTTGTGATCCGTAAGGACCGTTACCTGGTGTCTGGCCCCCTCCAGGAAGTGCCGCCACTCCTCAAAAGCCCATTTAATGGCTAGAAGTTCGCGGTTGCCAATATCATAGTTACTCTCCGTGGGCGAAAACTTCCTAGAGAAGTAAGCACAGGGGCGGAGATGGGTGAGGGAGCTGGTACCCTGGGACAAGACGGCCCCCACTCCCACCTCGGAAGCGTCAACCTCCACAATAAATGGCTCCTCTTGGTTGGGCTGAATCAGCACGGGGGCCGAGATAAAGCACTTCTTGAGGGTCTCAAAGGCCTGGACGGCCTCAGGGGGCCAATGGAGGACATCAGCACCCTTGCGGGTAAGGTCCGTAAGAGGCTTAGCGACGACCGAGAAGTTGGCAATAAATCTCCTGTAATAGTTGGCGAACCCTAAAAAACACTGTAACGCCTTAAGGGAGGCAGGTTGGACCCATTCCGCCACAGCCTGAACCTTGGCAGGGTCCATGCGGAATTCATGAGGAGTGAGGATTTGCCCTAAAAATGGTATCTCCTGTACCCCAAAGACACATTTTTCAGTCTTAGCAAACAGATTATTCTCCCGAAGGACCTGTAGCACCTTCCTGACATGCTCCACGTGGGAGGACCAGTCCTTGGAAAACACCAGTATGTCATCAAGGTACACAACAAGAAAATTACCCAGGTACTCTCTCAGGATTTCATTAATAAAATTCTGGAAGACAGCAGGGGCATTACACAACCCAAAGGGCATGACCAGGTATTCGAAATGACCCTCGGGTGTGTTGAACGCAGTTTTCCACTCATCCCCCTCTTTGATGCGGATAAGGTTATATGCCCCCCGTAGATCGAACTTAGAAAACCATTGGGCTCCCTGAACCTGATTAAAAAGATCCGGAATCAAAGGAAGTGGGTACTGGTTCCTTACGGTGACCTTATTCAGGTTACGATAATCAATGCACGGCCTAAGACCACCATCCTTCTTCCCCACGAAGAAGAAGCCAGCACCTACAGGAGAAGTCGAGGGGCGAATGAAACCCTTGGCCAGGCATTCTTGGATATACACCCTCATGGCTTCACGTTCAGGACATGAAAGATTAAATATCCTACCCTTAGGAAGCTTGGCACCAGGCACCAAATCGATAGCGCAATCGTAATCTCTATGGGGGGGCAACACCTCGGAGGCCTCCTTAGAAAACACATCGGCGAAGTCCTGAACAAACTCAGGAAGCGTGTTTACCTCCTCCCGGGGAGAAATAGAGTTAACAGAAAGACATGACATAAGACATTCATTACCCCATTTGGTGAGATCCCCAGTATTCCAATCAAACGTGGGATTATGCAACTGCAACCAGGGAAGGCCTAAAACCAGATCAGACGATAATCCCTGCATCACCAGTACAGAGCACTGCTCCAAATGCATGGAGCCAACCAGGAGTTCAAAAACAGGAGTATGCTGAGTAAAATAACCATTAGCAAGGGGAGTTGAGTCGATTCCTACTACAGGGATAGGATAATGTAAATCAATACAAGGCATCTTTAGAGACATAGCAAATTCCACAGACATGATATTAGCAGATGACCCTGAATCCACGAAAGCACTGCCCGTGGCAGCCCGGCCAGCAAACGAGACCTGAAAGGGAAGCAAAATTTTATTGCGTTTCACATTAACGGGAAATACCTGTGCGCCCAAGTGACCTCCCCGATGATCACTTAGGCGCGGAAGTTTTCCGGCTTCTTATTCTTGCGCCTGGGACAGGTGTTCAGTAGATGCTTGTCGTCCCCACAGTAGAAGCAGAGACCATTCATTCTGCGAAACTCCCTACGTTGTCGAGGGGACATGGAGGCCCCGGGTTGCATAGGTACCTCTGAGTCCTCCGTGGAGGGGCGAGGAGACGGGACCTCGGGGGGGATCGCAGAAAAGTCAGAGGGGAGCACACTGAAGCGTTCTAGCTGACGTTCCCTGAGACGTCGGTCAAGTCGTACTGCTAGGGCCATAACCTGGTCAAGGGAGTCAGACGAGGGGTAGCTAACCAGCAGATCCTTCAGGGCGTCAGATAATCCTAACCTAAACTGGCACCTTAGGGCCGGATCGTTCCACTGAGACGCTACGCACCACTTCCTAAAATCAGAACAGTATTCCTCAACCGGTCTCCTACCCTGACGTAAGGTCACCAGCTGACTCTCGGCTAAAGCAGTCCTGTCAGTCTCGTCGTAAATGAGTCCGAGGGCAGAGAAAAAACGATCAACAGAGGAAAGTTCAGGGGCGTCAGGAGCCAAGGAGAAGGCCCACTCTTGGGGCCCTTCCTGGAGTCGGGATATGATGATACCCACCCGCTGGTTCTCGGAACCTGAGGAGTGGGGCTTTAGGCGGAAATACAGTCTGCAACTCTCCCGGAAGGAGAGAAACGTCTTACGGTCCCCTGAGAACCGGTCAGGTAACTTGAGGTCGGGTTCTAGAGGTGAGGTGAGGGGTACTACTAAAGCAGCGTCACCCTGATTGACCCTTTGGGCCAGGGCCTGGACCTGTAGGGAGAGGCCCTGCATCTGCTGGGCCAGGGTCTCAAGGGGGTCCATGATAGCGTCAGCGTAGGAGAAATGTTAGACTAGGTAAGGGCTTGTAATTATGTAATGGCCGGAAGGAGGTGAAGGGAAAGTGAGCCCTAATCTACCCACCGCCCTGTCCCTGCCTACTTGCAACGACTCGCCCTAGGCGACGAGGTACAACTGGGCGGCGGTCCCTACGCTGTCTAAGTGCACAGGAAAACAAACAGGGAACATGCAAGGGAAGGGGCAGTAGCCACGGAACGCCACGAGGAAACGGAGCGGCGAACGGACAGTCAGGACCAGGACGAAGTGAGTACACCCAAGCGGGCAAGGAGACAGAAGCAAGCCAGGGGCAAAGCAAAGCAGGCCAAGCAGAACTGCAGCAAGGCAGAAGCACGGCAGAAGCAGGCTGGAGCAAGCAGCAGTGGGGCCAGGAATCCAAAAGAATTACAAGCACTGAGGGAGAGAACAGGGCAGGTAATAAAGGACAGGGGGCGGAGCTAACTCCGACAGACCAGGCCGCGATAGGCTCTCCCACTCCTGAGCCTGCCACCCTGGTTGGTGGGAGATGGTGTCAGTCGAACAGGTCTGGCCTCAGTTGTGGATTGATTAATCCCAGGAGTATACCTAGATGAAGTACCTGGCAGATCCCTAACATATCCACAGGATATGTCATAAATGTCAGATGCCGGGTCCTACCTCTGGGACCCGCACTTATCTCTAGAACGGGGTCCCCTAAACCCCGTTCTAGCTTTGTGCTCTCCCGGCCACTTGATTACATGTCGAGTTACTAAAACAGCGTAACTTGCTGAGCTACGCTCTTTCCGTAACTCCCATAGAACTGAATTGTAGTTACGGAAACAGAGTAGCTCGCATGCTACGCTGCTTCCATAAGTGCCATTCTCTACTATGGAAGTTACGGACACAGCGCAGCTCAACGATTTATGCTGTTTCCATAACTGATCCAGCATTCATCATCAAGTTTTTTTTTAATGCGTTTTTTACAGCCATTTTTGGAGCTGTTTTTCTATTGACCCAATGAAAAATGGCTCAAAAAATGGCTCAAGAAGTAACATGCACTTCATTTTTACGGGGGTTTTTTCATGCGCCGCTTTTAAAAACAGCCGCGTAAAAAACGCCCTGTGGGAACGGAACGTTGTTTTTACCATTGAAAAATGGGCAGATGTTTGGAGGCCGTTCAGCCCCCATATTCTCCATTTTTCGGGGCATTCACGGTCCGAAAAACGGCTGAAAATAGGCCGTGTGAACATACCCTTAGGCTGGGTTCACACGTGGCGGAATTTCACTTAAATTCCGCAGCGGAGCCGTTTGTCCATTGACTTACACTTTAATTTAGCAGTGTTCGTTTAGACGAGGCGTAAAATTCCGCTGCGGGGCATAGGCTGCGGAGCGGAATTTGGTGTCCGCAGCATGCTCTGTCTGTTGCGGAGCAGTGGCGGACTCATGGCGGAATTTCTCCATTGACTTCAATGGAGATTCTAATTTCCGCAATGAAGTCCGCAGCTGTCATGCACATGTTATGTGTGCTGCGGATCCGTCTTGCTTTTTTAACTTGACATTTCTTCATTCTGGCTGGACCTATGTATTTCTAGGTCTACAGCCAGACTGAGGAAGTCAATGGGGCTCCCGTAATGACGGGAGCGTTGCTAGGAGACGTCTGTAAATAGTCACTGTCCAGGGTGCTGAAAGAGTTAAGCGATCGGCAGTAACTGTTTCTGCACCCGGGACAGTGACTACCGATCCCAATATACATGTATCTGTAAAAAAAAATGAAGTTCATACTTACCGAGAACTCCCTGCTTCTGTCTCCAGTCCGGCCTCCCAGGATGACGTTTCAGTCTAAGTGACGGCTGCAGCCAATCACAGGCTAATAACAGGCTGCAGCGGTCACATGGACTGCCGCGTCATCCAGGGAGATCGGGCTGGATGCCGAAGGAGGGACGCGTCACCAAGACAACGGGCGGTAAGTATGAATTTCTTTGACTTTCACAAGGGAAAGTGCTGTCCCTTCTCTCTATCCTGCACTGATAGGGAGAAGGGAAGTACTTTTCCCGCAGTCCGCAGCAGCTAGTCCGCATCAATTTACTGCACATTTTGTGCAGATCCGCAGCAGAATCTACAACGCAGATTCTGTGCGGCATTGATGCGGACAGTTGCGGAGGAAATCCGCCACGTGTGGTCATGCCCTTATAGTCAGGTGCGTCTTATAGTCCGAAAAATAAGGTAAATAGTTGTTTTTTTTAATTATTTTTACTTTTTTTTAGATAGAGCTGCATTGTATGCTGCATACAGGACAACTATATCGTGCGCTGAGACCTGAATCCGTCAGGTCGGCGGCACTGACGAGTTCTGACACGCAGGATCCACCTGTAATCGAACACATCTACGTTATGAACTTAGATGTGATCGCTAACAGCTTGAACCAGCAGGATCAGCTGACACTGAACCCGTCAGTCCCGCTGAATTGATGGATACAGGTTTCAGCGCTAGATGCAGCTGCTCTGCATAGAGAATACAAAGCAGCTGTAGCTCAAAAAGTAAAAATAATTTTTAATAAAAACTATTTAGTGGCACAAATAGTTTTTTGTATTTTTATTGGACTGCAGAGCCCATGATTAAAAGGGAAAAAGATGGCACTCTATAGCGTGGAACCTTTGTGGGTTTGGATGAACATAAGTAAAAGCAGAACTGCTCACCTGGTCAGGATGAGGCACAACTCTGTGGATAAGTGAATAGGCTGAAATGATGTGAGCTGCTGCTTTCCCTGGTGACAAATACGTGAGCAACGGCCGTAATCAGATGCAAATAATAGGTAGAAAAAACAGGGCAATTGTAGTGCTGCTAAACATCACAAAACTGACTTCCAGGTAAAGGTAGCGGTATTTATTGGGAAATAACGGACAACGCGTTTCAGCCCCGAACCGGAGCCTCCATCAGGTCCTAGGAAAGAGTAACAGCTGCCTAGTCATTCGTTGACCTGAAACTAACAAACCAAAAAAAGAGAACAAAATGTCCCAAATAATAAAGTGAAATAAGACAGAAAGAGTCATGTACAAAGCGTTCACTCAGATCCTGCAACTGTTTATATGAGCAGCAGATGGCAGCACAAGACAATAAATCAATAACCGGCGTCTAGATATGCAAAAAAAGCTATATACAGTATATTTGTGCGCTATCTCAAGGGTTGTGTATCTATCTGTTGACAGACACTTCTTGCTTGTTTTTTGCTTTTGTGTTCTAGAACAACTGGGTAGAAAATAACATGCCTTATGCTTTACTCACCAAGGGAGAGTATGGAGTTGGCTCACGGGCTGACCCCACTCCATACTCAGCGGGTGTCGGCTATATTTTACAGCTAAGGCTATGTTCACACGCTTAACAAAAAACTGCTGAAAATACGGAGCTGTTTTCCAGGGAAAACAGCCTATGATTTTCAGCGATTTTTTTAAGCATCAAGCGTTTTTTTATGCGTTTTTTACGGACGTTTTTGGAACAGTTTTTCTATTGAGTCAATAAAATAAACGGCTCCAAAAACGGCTCAAGAAGTGACACGTTTTTAAAAACAGCTGGGTAAAAAACGCCCCGTGGGAACAAAACTCTATTTTTCCCATTGAAATAATTGGGCAGATGTTTGGAGGCGTTCAGCCCCCACATTCTTAGACGTTTTTTGGGGCATTTATGGCCCCAAAAACGGCTGAATATAGGTCGAGTGAACATACCCTCACACTTCACGGAAATGAATGCTATCAGAGATAACTCCAATTCCGGTCTTTTAACCTCTTAAATAGAGATGAGCGAACTTATGAAAAGTTCGGTTCGGCTAGTACGCCGAATTTCACGAAAAAGTTTGATTCGGACCGAACTAGTTCTGACCGAACCTGTAATTTCCGTGCGCCGAGCATGGTACTGTCCAGGGTGCTGATAGAGTTAATGGGCTGCACTAACTCTTTCAGCAACCTTGACAGTACATGCTCGGCGCGCGGAAAATACAATTTTAATGTAATAAAAAAAATATATAAATACGTTCATACTTACATTCCTCCTGTCCGGCCTCCAGCGATGACATTTCATCCATGTCGCCGCTGCAGCCAATCACAGGCTGTAGTGGCGGTCACGCACGTCAGGATGACGTCAGAAGGCCGGCCTCCAGGGATGACGCTTCATCCCACGTGACCGCCTCTGCAGCCAATCACAAGCTGCAGCGGCCTCTGCAGCCAATCACAGGCTGCAGCGGCCTCTGCAGCCAATCACACGCTCTCCTGAAATACTCTGTGCTGCCTTAAACTCTGTGGACAGGTCAGGATCCTGTTTCTTTTAAATACTGCTATACTATATAAGGCTGCGCTACAGTGCAGCATTTAAAAGAAACAGGATCCTGACCTGTCCACAGAGTTTAAGGCAGCGAAGAGTATTTCAGGAGATGAGCGTGCAGATTCAGTGCTGCTGTGAACTCTGCTCTTACCATTACGTAGCTCTCAGTCTGTTAACTCTCCTCCACTCCTGTCCTCAATAACACCTTCACATGATTGGCAAGTCACCACGTAATGGTAAGAGCAGAGTTCACAGCAGCACAGAGTATTTCAGGAGATGAGCGTGCGGATCTTGTGCGGGGTGGTGACTTGCCAATCATGTGAAGGTGTTATTGAGGACAGGAGTGGAGGAGAGTTAACAGACTGAGAGCTACGTAATGGTAAGAGCAGAGTTCACAGCAGCACTGAATCTGCACGCTCATCTCCTGAAATACTCTTCGCTGCCTTAAACTCTGTGGACAGGTCAGGATCCTGTTTCTTTTAAATGCTGCACTGTAGCGCAGCCTTATATAGTATAGCAGCATTTAAAAGAAACAGGATCCTGACCTGTCCACAGAGTTTAAGGCAGCACAGAGTATTTCAGGAGATGAGCACGGCCGGCCACGGGCAGCCGGTCGTTTTTCCGAGCCGTGCTCCCATTATAAAGTATAGGAGCACGGCCCGTAAAATAAAAAAATAGAACATGTTCTATCTTTTTAACGGCACGGGCACCTTCCCGTGAGAAAACGGGAAGGTACCCGTGGCTAACAGAAGTCTATGGGCCCGCTATTTCGGGTCGTAATTACGGGTGTTTTTACGGTCGTGTGCATGGGGCCCCGTAATGACGGGTGGCTACATGTGTGCACCCATCATTACGGCAGCGTTGCTAGGCGACGTCAGTAAATAGTCACTGTCCAGGGTGCTGAAAGAGTTAACTGATCGGCAGTAACTGTTTCAGAACCCTGGACAGTAAATTCCGATCAGAATATAGAGTAACCTGTAAAAAAAAAAGACGTTCATACTTACCGAGAACTTTCTGCTTCCTCCAGCCCGGTCTCCTGGCCGTTGCCTTGGTGACGCGTCCCTCTCGACATCCGACCCGACATTCCTGTATGACGATACAGCCCATGTAACCGCTGCAGCCAATCACAGGCTGCAGAGGCCTCTGCAGCCAATCACAGGCTGCCGCGTCAGAAAAGAAGGTCGGACTGGAGGAAGAAGAGGGACTTGTCACCAAGACAATGACCGGGTACGTATGAAATGCTTTTTATTTTATTTTTAATCAGCAGCCTCTTTTCTCTATCAGTGATTGATAGAGACAAGTGGCTGCCGATTTGTATAATATTTTTGACCGGGTTCGGTCAAAAATGGGTTCGGCCGAACCCAGTGAAATTCGGATTCGCTACGAACCAAACTTTTCCCGATGTTCGGACCGAAACCGGGTTCGGTTGTCCCGGTTCGCTCATCTCTACTCTTAGATGCTGAGGTCAATAACGACTGCGGCATCTAAGCTGTTAGAAAGAGGGGCGGCCCCCTTCGACACCCCCTTTGACACAGTTGCGAAGAGACAATGGTTGTCATGGCAGCCTAATGAAGGCCAGGGACAGGGCTTAATAGGAGCCTGGAAAATCACGATATACTGCAATACATCACAGTATATTGTACAAGCGATTCAACGTTCACTAATTCAAGTCCCCTAGGGGGAACTAATTAAAAAAATTATATCCAAAAAAATATTCAAAGTTAAAAAATTCTCATTTTGCCTCAAAATATAAAAAAATAAAAATAAAAACATAATTGATATCGCTGTGTCTGTAAAAGTCCAAACTATTACAATATAACATTATTTAAGCTGTACGGTGAACTCAGTAAAAAAAAATATATATTAAAACGCCAGTATTGCTGTTTTTGGTCATCTCGTCTACAAAAACAAGGAATAAAAAGAGATCAAAAAGTTGTATGTCCTCCAAATGGTTCCAATAAAAACTACAGCTCACCCTGCAAAAAATAAGCACTCATACTGCTCAATTGACGAAGAAAATATAAATAAATGATGGGTCTGAGAACTGTAGCAGTAGTAAAACATACAAAAAATATTAATTTGGTATCGCCATAATCTTACTGACCAGCAGAAAAATGTTAACATGTCATTTTACCGCACGGTGAACGCCTTTAAAAACGAAACCCAAAGAACAGTGGAGAGCTGAATTTTTTTTTTCAGTTTCCCAGTACATTACATGCTATATTAAATGGCACCATTAAAAACTACATCCTGTTCTGCAAAAAACAAGCCATCATGACGTTACGTCGACAGAAAAAAAAAAGTTATGGCTCTTTTATTGCAGAGAGGAAAGAACAAAAATCTTCAAAAAACGAAAAATGCCCTGGACCTAATTGGGTTAGCTGCTGTGATTACTGTGGCTGTTAGAGTGGATTTACACGAACGCGATATACGTCCGTGCCACCCGCGTGTTTTCACTCATGTCGCACGGACCAATGCAAGTCTAAGGGGCAGTGCAGACTGTTCGTGATTTTTGCGCAGCGTGAGTCCGCTGCGTAAAACTCACGACAGGTCCTATGTTTCTGCATTTTTCGTGCATCACACACCAATTGAAGTAAATGGGTGCGTGAAAATCATGAGCACCACACGGAACCACTTCCGTGGGACGCGCGTGATTCGTGTAACAGCAGTCAAAAGTATGTTTGGAAACAGAAAAGCACCACGTGCTTTTCTGTTTACAAACATCCAAACGGAGTGTCATAATGATGGCGGCTGCGCGAAAATAACGCAGCCGCACATCCTATGTGATGACACACGGAGCTGTTAAGTGCCTTTTTGTCATCTGCCACTTCCGGAGGAATCCGCCACGTCCTGTGTCATCTGCCACGTCCGGAGGATTCCGCCACATCCTGTGTCATCTGCCACGTCCGGAGGAATACGCCACGTCCTGTGTCTTCTGCCACGCCCGGAGGAGTCCGCCACATCTTGCGCAACTTGCGGCTACTGTGTCATCCGCCACGTTTGGCGCCATCTGCTGCCCCCATCTCATCTGTGCCAGAGCTGCGGCCACCATCTGGACTATTCAGGTAACCTTGTGCGGGACATTGTATTTCTGGGGTGTCCTGTTGTTTGGCGAGCTGCCTCCCCGCTGCGGCGGTACAGCCTAGTGGGTCCACTAACCCGCTCCGTGACACTTTGTTCCTTGACTCTATATTAATCAAACCAGAGGCGTAGCTAGGTTCTCCAGCACCCGGGGCAAAGATTCAGTTTGGCGCCCCCCCCAACCTCTTTCCCGACATCTCCTTCCCCCTCGCCGTGTTTGTTTTTCTCTACCAATCGACGTGTCATTTCTTTTCCACATTTCTTTTTATGTAACTCGAGCACAAAAACATTTGTACATTTTACAAGCAATATAGTTCTCTACACAACACCAGAATAGTGCTCAGAACATAAATACAGCAACAGAACAGAGCTCAGTACATATATACAGCACCAGCACAAATACAGCTCAATTTACTGCAACCCCTGCCGTATAGGTATGTACGGCATAAAACTACAGCTTCCAGCATGGCCCAAACAATGGTAAGGATATGCTGGAAGTTGCTGTTTCACAAAAAATAAATCCTATCATAATCATACCACCCATCATCTCGCTGCAGATCACACAGTGACTACAGTGCTGATTAGAGGCAGAATAAATATTTACATTAAGTGACTCACCGATGACGTCTCAGATTCTAGTTCTTTTCTCCATTTGGTCCAGACCTCTATGATGACTTCTCCCGGTCACAGCCCATTTCTGCAGTTCGCCGCTCAGATGTCTTCAGCTTCTCACTTTTCCAACATTTCTACACCTATAAATAAAGATAAAGTTCTCATTATACCACACACTACGCCCCTAAATATAATAGCACCTCTAATTATAATAGCACCATACACCGTGTCCCACACACACACACACTGTGCCCCCCGTAGATAGTGTCTGCCATAGAGCCCCGTGTAGATAGTGCCCCCATATAGCCCACCCCTGTATATAGTGTCCCACAAATAACTCCCCCTATAGTGCTCTACAGATAGCCCCCTGTAGAGATAGCCCACCCCTGTATATAGTGCTCCACATATAGCCCACCCCAGTATATAGCCCCCCTGTAGATATAGCCCACCCCTGTATATAGTGCTCCACATATAGTCCACCCCTGTATATAGTGTTTCACAGATAGCCCACTCCTGCATATAGCCCCCCTGTACATATAGTCCACCCCAGTATATAGTGCTCCACTAGATAGTTCACCCCTGTATATAGTGCTCCACAGATAGCCCACCCCTGTATATACTATATATAGGGGTGGGTTATCTGTGGAGCACTATATACAGGGGTGGATTATATGTACAGGGGGGCTATATACAGGGGTGGGCTTTCTGTGGAGCACTATAGGGGGAGCTATTTGTGGAATACTATATACAGGGGTGGGCTATATCTACAGGGGGACTATATACAGGGGTGGGCTATACCTATAAGGGGGCTATATACAGGGGTGGGCTATATCTACATGGGGGCTATATACTATATAGCCCCCCTGTAGATATAGCCAACCCCTGTATATAGTGCTCCATAAATCGCCAACCCCTGTATATAGCCCCCCACTAGCTATAGCCCCAGGGCCGCCATCAGGGGCCTGCAATGGGGCCTGTTCTTTTCACCAAAACAATGTCGTGAGCTGCGGGCCCCCCTCTAGTCAAACACCGCCGTGAGCTGCGGGCCCCCCTCTCATCAAACACCGCCGTGAAACACCGCCCGCTTGCGCGCACACGCTCAACCGCAAACGCGTGGCCACGCCCGCTCGACCGCACAAGCGCGCACGAAGGACCGCATGCGCGCGCCCGCGCACGAACGACCAGGCGTGACGGCGCGCAAAACGCTCGTGCCCGCCGGCAAGAGGGAAGAGGTGCGCCCGCACCACAAGAACATCGCCAAACTACTGGCAAGGACAGCCACACAGGGAGAGCGGCGCACAGACTAGTTACCTGCTGGCCCGCCTCCTCCGCCTCCTCCTTCGTCTCCTCCTCCGCCTCCTCCTCCTCCAGAGCGTAGCTGCGTAAGGAGAGAGGGAGGAGTCCAGTTGTTGCACGGCGGCAGGAGTTCTATGATCCCCGCCATTTTCTGGAGCCTGGAGGTGAAGGACTGGACATCTGGACTGTAGACATCGCCTGACGAGGACTGGAGTGGAAGCAGCAGCTCTTCTGACACAGTGAGTAAAGTGTCTCAAAGTGCTGTTTAAGTATGGCCCTGTCCACACAGAGTATTTTGCAGGCCGAAAAAATCTGCCTCAAAATTCCTTAAAGAATTTTGAGGCAGATTTTGACCTGCCCACACTATCTTGCCGGGTTTTTTGCTGCGTTTTTTGCCCGCGGCGATTGAGGACAGCAGACAAAAAAACGCAGCGAGAAATGCATTTTCTGACTCCCGTTGATTTCGATGGGAGGTCAGAGGCGGAACCGCGGCAAGAAAGGATGTGCTGCTTTTTCTTTTTTCCGTGACTGGCTCCCATTGATTTCAGATTAAATCAATGGGAGGTGGTTTTGGAAGTTGTTTGGTGCTGATTCTGACGCAGTGTCCGAGTCAATATCAAGGCCCAAAAACTCTGTGAACTGGGCCTTATTGTTAGGGCTTATTCAGACGAACGTGTAATACATCCGTGCAACGCGTGTGATTTTCACGCGCCTCGCACGGACCTTTGTTACTCTATGGGGCCGTGCAGACTGTCAGTGATTTTCACGCAGCGTGTGTCCGTGTGTCCGCTGCGTAAAACTCACGACATGTCCGATATTTGTGCATTGTTCGAGCATCACGCACCCATTGAAGTCAATGGGTGCGTGAAAATCACGCCCAGCACTTCCGCAGCAGTATAAACTATGAATGAAAACAGAAAAGCACCACGTGCTACAAACAGAGTGTCATAATGATGACGGCTGCACGAAAATCACACAGCCACTCACAGAAGTACCCCTAATACCCCCCTGATGGCGGCCCTGGGTACCATGATATAGTGCTGGACGGAGTACCGTTAACAGGCGGTGCCACGGTAGGGGGGCCCAGAAAATTTAGATGTATGGGGCCCTGAAATTCCTGATGGCGGCCCTGTATAGCCCACCCCTGTATATGGTGCTCCATAGATAGCCCACCCCAGTATATAGCCCCCCTGTAGAGACACCCCCCATAGATAAAGCCCCCCGCATGTAGATAAAGCCCCCCCTGTAGATAAAGTTCCCCCGTAGGTAAAGCCCCCCCCCGTAGATAAAGTCCCCCTTGTAGATAAAGTCCCCCCGTAGATAAAGTCCCCCCCGTAGATTAAGTCCACCTTGTAGATAAAGGCCCCCCCCCGTGTAGACAAAGCCCCCCCCCCGTGGATAAAGTCCCCCCATAGATAAAGTCCCCCTTGTAGATAAAGTTCCCCCCTGTAGATACAGGCACACACTTTTTTATTACAATTTAAAAAAAAACAGCAATTCAAACTCACCTTAATCCCGCTCCCACGCCGGCCGGCAGCAATGGAGACCTGCTCTCTTCTGCGCAGGTCTCCTGGGGGTTGAACGAAGCGTCTATGAAAGGCGCTGATTGGCTGGGCAGGATGACTTTCCCTGTCAATCAGCGCCTTTCATCGACAGAAGCTTCACTGCTGCAAAAGCGCTGAATAGCCGGGCACGGAACGTGCCCAGTCATTCATTGCTTCTATTTGTACCTGTGTCCTATAGACACAGGTACAATTATAGTGCAGGAGGAGGTGGCGCTGGCACCCCCCTCTAAGTTGCGCCCGGGGCACATGTCCCGCCTGCCCCCCCCCCCTAGCTACGCCCCTGGGGTATGTGCACACGATAACTGGATTACGTCTCAAAAACAGCTCCTGAATTTCAGACATAATTGCATGTATTCGCGTTTTGCGGGGCATCTTTTACGGACGTAATTTGGAGCTGTTCTTCATTGGAGTCAATAAAAAATGGCTCCAATTAAGTACCAAGAAGTGTCCTGCACTTCTTTTGACGAGGCTGTAATTTTACGCGCCGTCTTTTGACAGCGACGCGTAAAATGACAGGTCGTCAGCACAGTACATCGTAAAGCCCATTGAAAGTAATGGGCAGATGTTTGCCGACATATTGGAGCCGTTTTTTCAGACGTAATTCGAGGCGTAAAACGCCTCCATTACGTCTGATAATAGGTCGTGTGAACCCAGCCTTAGGCCTTATTCACATGTGCGTGTGCGTATTGTGCGCGCAAAAAAAACACTGTGTTTTGGGCGCGTAGCAGTTCCGTGTGCCGTGCGCGATTTTCACGCACCCATTGACTTCAATGGGTGCGTGATGCGTGAAAAACGGCCAAGTATAGGACATGTCGTGCGTTTTACGCAGTGGACACACGCTGCGTGAAAATCACGGACAGTCTGAACGTCCCCATTGCCTAACATAGGTCAGTGCGACGCGTATGATTTTCACGAGCGTATCACGGGCGTAAAATACGTTCGTGTGAATAAGGCCTTAATATGTAGAATATTTAAAGTTTCACGGAAAGAATCCTCAGCAGTATCGGGATAAGCTTCGTTACTGTGTTCGTTTGTCTCCTTGGTGATGTTGCAGCCGTTGTGTTTATGTCAATGTAAACCTAGTTATTTGATATGAAACTGCAGATGTGATTCTCTTACAGAAGGACATTTCAATGTAGAATTAGGGTATGTTCACACGGAGTGTTTTCAGCCATTTTTCTGGCCGTAAACGTCCCAAAAAACGGCTGAAAAATCAGAAGCAGAGCGCCTCCAAACATCTGCCCTTTGATTTCAATGGGAAAAACTGCTTTCTGTTCCGACGGGGCACTTCTTCAGCCGTTTTTGGAGCCGTTTTTCATAGACTCTATAGAAAAGCAGCTCCAAAAACGGCCATTAAAAACGCTGCGAAAAACGTGACTTTGATTAAAAAACTTCTGAAAATCAGGAGCTGTTTTCCCTTGAAAACAGCTCCGTATTTTAGACTTTTTTTATTTTGTGTGTGCACATACCCTAATGATGAAGCTGTATAGCATGAAACCTGAAGTCGAGAGCTTAGAAAAGTGCAGCTTATGAGACGAGCTACAGAGGTCTATGTGGACACACTATACACAGTGGCGTAACTACCGCCGTAGCGGCCGTAGCGGCTGCTACAGGGTCCCGCGGCATGAGGGGGCCCGTGTCGCCCGCCGGCACGGGCCCCCACCATGGCCGGAAGCTCCACTAGCAGCCGCTATGGCTGCTACAGCGCGACGCCACTGAACACTACGGCAGAGCAGGGAGGTATCTCCCCGCTCTGCCGTTAAACAAAAGACATGTATCCCCTCTCCACAGGATAGGGGATATATGTGTGATCGCTGGCAGCGATAGGGAGAACGGGGGACTGAAAGTCTCCTGAAGTTCTCCATCACAAACCTCGGACTACCGGGGTCTGTGTCGGCAGCTCCGTAGAAATTAATGGAGCGCCGGTCGCGCTTGTGCGCATGCATGACCAGCGCTCCTTTCATTTTTATTGAGCTGCACAGACGCCGGAAGTCAGAGGTTAGTCATGGAGAACTTCAGGGGACTTTCGGTCCCCCGTTCTCCTTATCGCTGCCAGCGATCACACATGTATCCCCTAACCTGTGGAGAGGGGATACATGTCTTTTGTAGGACACACTGTAGGTCGCATTTTTTTGGGAGGGGGGACGCTGTATGGCGTTCTCTACAAGGGGGGGCTGTATGGCGTTCACTACAGGGGGGGCTGTATGACGTTCCCTACAGGGGGGGCTGTATGGCGTTCCCTACAGGGGGGTCTGTATGGCGTTCCCTACAGGGGGGGCTATACGGCGCTCCCTACAGGGGGGGGCTGTATGGCGGACCCTACAGGGGGGGCTGTATGGCGTTCCCTACAGGGGGGGCGCTGTATGGCGTTCCCTACAGGGGGGGGCTGTATGGCATTCTCTACAGGGGGGCTGTATGGCGTTCTCTACAGGGGGGGCTGTATGGCGTTAGCGCCATACAGCCCCCTCTGTAGAAAACGCCATACAGCCCCCCCTGTAGAGAATGCCATACAGCCCCCCTGTAGATAACGCCGTACAGCCCCCTCTGTAGATAACGCCATACAGCTCCCTCTGTAGATAACACCATACAGCCCCCTCTGTAGATAACGCCATACAGCCCCCACTGTAGAGAACACCATACAGCCCCCCCCTGTACGGAACGCAATACAGCCCCCCCTGTAGGGAACGCCATACAGCCCCCCCTGTAGAGAATGCCATACAGCCCCCTGTAGATAACGCCATACAGCCCCCCCTGTGGGGAACGCCATACATCCCCCCTGTAGATAACGCCATACAGTCCCCACTGTAGAGAGTGCCATACAGCCCCCCCTGTAGGGAACGCCATACAGCCCCCTCTGTAGATAACGCCATACAGCCCCCCCTGTAGGGAACGCCATACATCCCCCCTGTAGATAACGCCATACAGCCCCCCCTGTAGATAACGCCATACAGCCCCCCTGTAGATAACGCCATACAGCCCCCTGTAGATAGCGCCATACATCCCCCTGTAGATAACGCCATACATCCCCCCTGTAGATAACGCCATACAGCCCCCCTGTAGATAACGCCATACAGCCCCCTGTAGATAACGCCATAAAGCCCCCCTGTAGGGAACGCCATACAGCCCCCTCTGTAGAGAACGCCATACAGCCCCCTTTGTAGATAATGCCATACAGCCCCCTCTGTAGATAACGCCATACAGCCCCCTCTGTAGATATCTACAAAGGGGGCTGCAAGGAGTTATCTACAGGGAGGGCTGTATGGCGTTCTCTACAGAGGGGGCTGTATGGCGTTCTCTACAGGGGGGGTGTATGGCGTTATCTACAGGGGGATGTATGGCGTTATCTACAGGGGGATGTATGGCGCTATCTACAGAGGGGGCTGTATGGCGTTATCTACAGGGGGCTGTAAAAAAGGCACCATCTACAAGGGGGGGTTGTGTGACACCCAGGGGAGGGGGGCCCCAGTCAAAAGTTTGCTATGAGGCCCAGTCTTTCCTAGTTACGCCCCTGACTATACAAAGGCATACTGTAACTTCCAGGGTAGCAGGCACCTTTCCCTGTCGTCAATGTGATCCATGGTCATCCAGTCCAATCCCATATGCCTTGTACATACTATAAAAAAAGAGAAATAAGTAAAAATTAAGAAGAACATAGAGAATTATAGTGTCTGTGCTCATCTCCATATGGGGCATACAGGACCCTCATTCTCAGAATTGGTGGCGTCCCATTGGTCAGACTCCCACTGATAAAGCATTTATGGTATATTCTATTGGTAATCCATACATGTTGACTTTTTAGGGTGTGAAATACTTTTTTGTATTTTCTTGAAGATGTTGAAAACAAGTTTTAAGCTTTTCTTTTCTTTGTTTCCAATCATGTACATATCTGTTTTTAAAATTGTTCTGGTTGCCCTTAGAAACAGACAACGGTTTATCTCCGCATTGTTGTCAGACATGTGACCTAACAATTTTGTTTTAACTATGTTGCCATCCTTTGAGCTTCCACAGTGTCCTGTAATAATACCTAACTGCCAAAAGGCAAAAAAAGCCATAAATTCCAACTACCCGTTTTGTACCTATACTTCATTAAAACGTCAACTTTATTCAGTAGCAATAACACACCAGAGTCAATGCAAACTGGCAGAGAGGTGAATTGCAGATGCTAAGTGTCTGACTAGCACTGCAGTGCCACAGGTTACAGCGAATTCCTTGCTATATAAAACAATGGCTGAGTCCGCTTTATTTAGTAATAGACTCTTTATAGCTGCCAGAAAATTACAATTTATTATAACTTGGTTAGCCCCCCTGACATGTTTTGCAACGTGTAGCGTCTTCAGAGGCTTCAGGGCCAATAGCGGCGACTATCAAACTTCCCCTTTTTATAGACTTCTGTTGACATCATGGGGGATAGTCACTGCATTAGTCCAATCAGAATCTTTCCAGTGAGCAGTGGCGTAACTACCGCTGTAGCAGCCATAGCGGCGGCTATAGGGCCTGCAGGCATGAGGGGGCCCATGCTGCCCACCGACAAAGCCCCCCATACCCGGTGGAACGGCATTATTGTTGCTACAGTGGTAGCGAAGCCACTATGGGGCCACACTGCCCGGCACCTAACATGTATGGGCACCCGGTGCTAGCGACAGCCTCATTCTCTATGAGGGGGCAGCGGCACCTCTGAAACCTAGCGGCTGCCTACCCCTCTTGCACTAATTGTACCTGCGTATATAGCACACATATACAATTACATGCATTAGAGCTAAATGGCCGGGCACGTTCCATGTCCGACCATTCAGTGCCTTACAATGACGCTGATTGGCAGGGCAAAATGACTTGCCCTGCCAATCAGTGCCTTTAAACCATCCTAGCGGATGTATAGTACTATTATAATCAGAGACACAGTGTATGGTGCTATTATAATTAGAGGTGGAGTGTATGGCGCTATTATATTTAGGGGCGTTGAGAATTGTATCTTCATTTACAGGTGCAGAAATGTTTTAAAAGTGATAAGTTAAAGACATCTGAGAAGAAAACTGCAGAAATTGGTTGTGGCTGGGAGAAGTCATCATAGAGGTCCGGTCTGGACTGGATGAAGAAGAAAAGAGAAAAAGAACAACTAGAATCTGAGACGTCGCAGGTGAGTCACTTAATTGAAATGTTTATTCTGCCTCTAATCATTACTGTATGATGGGTGGTTTGATTATGATATGATTTTTTTCTGTGAAACAGCAACTCCAAGCATATCCTTACCATTGATCGGGCCATGCTGGGAGCTGTAGTTTTTTACGCCGTACAAACTTGTACGGCAGGGGTTGCACTAAATTGAGCTGTATTTGTTCTGGTGCTGTATATATGTACTGAGCTTTGTTCTGGTGATGTATATATGTGCTGTATATATGTATTGAGCAAGGTTCTGGGGCTGTATATATGTACTGAGCTTGGTTCTGTTGCTGTATATATATGTAGTGAGCTTGGTTCTGGTGCTGTATATATGTACTGAGCTTGGTTGCTGGTGTTGTATGTATGTAATACTCTTGGTTCTGGAGCCGTATATGCAAGAGCTTGGTACTGATGCTGTAATTATGTAGGATATAATTATAATAACAAAATTGCAGGGCAGATGAAGTTATTTTAAATTTATTGTATATTTAATGGGAACCTGTCAGGTAGTTTTAACCCCTTGAACCACCACCATGCGGTAATACATGACCTGACAAAATTTCCAAATATTTCCCTGTATGTTTTTTTCAGATGCAGCAAAATCTAAAAAATCAACCTTTAAAACAGTGCACACTATATGCTAATTACTCATTAAAGGGTCATGGGGTGGTACCGCTATCCTGAAGAGTCACATGGTCCTGCCTCCAAGCCTACCATTCCATGTTTGATTGACATCCCCCTGGCTGATACAACTTTCTCGAATGCCCCATTGCCTTTTACTACTTCGGCATGCACCGTGCAGCGAGGTGTACTCTGCCCAGCTTCATCGCTGCACCGCACATGCGGGGAGAACTAGGCAACGGCGCATCCAAAGAATTTGCGGAGGCTGGTAGTGATGTAGAACAGCCAGTGGGGTGTCAATAAAAATCTGGGGGGCGCCATTTCAATTTTTGCCTCAGGCAGCAGAAAAGCTAGAATCGGCCCTGAGGCTGCAAACCACTTTAGGCCTGCAGCCTATAAGGCGCTCGATCACGCATCACGTCACTGCATCTGTGCATGTGTCCCGACCGGAGCATGTGTCCCGACCATCTGTCGAAGGAACGGGGTAAGGTATATATATATTTTTTTAGTGGGCTGTATAGCACTATATACAAGGGGGGAGCAGGGTGGCACTATATACAAGGGAGGGGAGCAGGGTGGCATTATATACAAGGGGAGCAGGGTGACACTATATACAAGGCGGAGCAGGGTGGCACTATATACAAGGGGGGTTGTGTGGCACTATACACAAGGGGGGCTGTGTTGCACTATCTACTAGGGGGCTGTATGGCACTATTTACAAGGGGGAGGGCTGTGTGGGGGCAATCTACAGGGGTCTATGTCTGGCACTATCTACAGGGGTCTGTATATGGCACTATCTACAGAGGTCTTTGCGGCACTATATACAAGGGGGGCTGTGTGGCACTCTATAGGGGGGCTTTGTGGCACTATATACAAGGGGGAGCTGTGTGGCACTATATACAAGGGTCTGTGTGGCACTACTAAGGGGGGCTGCGTGGCACTACTAAGGGAGGGCTGTGTGGCGCAATCTACAGGAGTCTGTGTCTGCCACTATCTACAGGGGTCTCTGTGTGGCACTATCTACAGGGGGCTGTGTGGCACTATATACAAGGGGAGGGCTTTGTGCCACTATATACTAAGGGGCTGTGTAACACTATATAGTAGGGGGGCTGTGTGGCACTATATACAAGGGGGCTGTGAGGCACTATACAGGGGTGGCTGTGTGGCACTATACAGAAGGGGAAGCTGTGTGGCACTATATACAAGGGGCTGTGTGGCACTACTAAGAGGGGGCTGTGCAGCACTACTAAGGGACGGCTGTGTGGCGCAATCTATGGGAGTCTGTGTCTGGCACTATCTACAGGGATCTGTGTGGGGCACTATATACAAGGGGAGGTCTTTGTGGCGCTATATACTAGGGGGCTGTGTGGCACTATATATAACGGGGGCTGTGTAGCACTATACACAAGGGGGAGCAGGGTGGCACTATATACAAGGGGGTCTGTGTGGCACTATACACAAGGGGGGCTGTATTGCACTACTAAGAGGGGGCTGTGCAGCACTACTAAGGGACGGCTGTGTGGTGCAATCTATGGGAGTCTGTGTCTGGCACTATCTACAGGGATCTGTGTGGGGCACTATCTACAAGGGTCGTGTGGCACTATATACAAGGGGAGGTCTTTGTGGCACTATATACTATGGGGCTGTGTGTCACTATATATAACGGGGGCTGTGTGGCACTATACACAAGGGGGAGCAGGGTGGCACTATATACAAGGGGGTCTGTGTGGCACTATACACAAGGGGGAAGGCTGTGTGGGGCAATCTACAGGGGTCTATGTCTGGCACTATCTATAGGGGTCTGTGTGTGGCACTATCTACAGTGGTCTGTGTGGCACTATATACAAGGGGGGCTGTGTGGCACTATATAGGGGGGCTTTGTTGCACTATATACAAGGGGGAGCTGTGTGGTACTATATACAAGGGTCTGTGTGGCACTACTAGGGGGGGAGGCTGTGTGGCACTACTAAGGGAGGGCTGTGTGGCACAATCTACAGGAGTCTGTGTCTGCCACTATCTACAGGGGTCTCTGTGTGGCACTATCTACAGGGGGCTGTGTGGCACTATATACAAGGGGAGGGCTGTGTGGCACTATATACAAAGGGGCTGTGTAGCACTATATACTAGGGGGCTGTGTGGCACTATATGCAAGAGGGCTGTGTGGCAATATACAGGTGTGGCTGTGTGACACTATACAGAAGGGGGAGCTGTGTGGCACTATATACAAGGGGCTGTGTGGCACTACTAAGAGGAGGCTGTGCGGCACTACTAAGGGAATGCTGTGTGGCGCAATCTATCGGAGTCTGTGTCTGCTACTATCTACAGGGGCCATGTGGCACTATATGCAAGGGGAGGGCTTTGTGGCACTATATACTAGGGGGCTGTGTGGCACCATATACTAGGGGGCTGTGTGGCACTATACAGGGGGGTTGTGTGGCACTATACACAAGGAGGATCTGTGTGGCACTATATACAAGGGGCTGTGTGGCACTACTAAAGGGGGCTGTGTGCCACTATCTACTAGGGGGCTGCATGGCACTATTTACAAGGTGGAGGGCTGTGGCGCTATCTACAGGGGGTGGTGTGTGGCGCAATCTAGAGGTGTCTATGTGTGGCAATATCTACAGTGGTCTGTGTGTGGCACTATCTACAGGGGGCTGTGTGTGGCACTATCTACTAAGGGGGGCTGTGTGGCACTATATACAAGGGGTGCTATATGGCGCTATCTACATGGAGGGCTGTATGGCACTATCAACAAGAGGGAGGTGGGGGGCTCTATGTACAAGTGGGGTGTGACACTGTCTAAAGGGGGGTTGTATAGCACTGTCTACAGGGGGGCTGTATGGCACAATCTACAGGGGGGTACTATGTTGTTGTTGGCATAAGAGGGTAAAAGGAACATCTCCTACAAGGGTGGGATCCTTTAATAGAAGAGTGAAGCCAAGTACTATGTGAAGTTGGCTCTCTAGATTAATGACTATGAACTAGAAATTTGCAGAGGTTTTTACTCCTCTGATTTGTAATGCTCAGAGTGGGTGATATGGCATTACTTAGATCCAGGTCATTGTCCTGCTCTCTGGTTACCAAGAGGAAACAGTAGAAATCTGAACTTAGCTTTAGACATGATCAGAGAGGAAAACATTTTATTGCTGAAAATCAGTACACGATGAGTACAGCAAAGTGTTTATAAAGTATTATATGTCGAGTTTACCTGAAAAATGTTGTAAAATGATGCTCACGAGGTGCGTTTTTCTTTAGGTAAAGAATCAGTGGAAATCCACATGTTGCCTGATTGGAAGTTGTGAAATGTTGGAGTCATTATAATCAGGGATCTCTAGAATAAATGTGATCAATGTAATTCTTCTCTGGGCAAAATGTTATCAGGGCAGAAATTACAGTTCTATATTTAGTAAAATACTTTAAAATTGCTTCCCACAATCATCACTTTAGTGAAAACCCCTCCAGGAGACGTACTGAGCTCTTTATACTCAAAGTAAGAACGGGGACAAAGTATAGGAATCCAAATATAAGACATGAAGACATGAACCATTTCGAAGGAATCAGTAATTAATCTTTCAATCCCTTAATGCCTCACATATTTTTAGACTTTACGACCAGATATCTTTTTGTGATTTTTCCACTTGTGCTGGTTGTTGTTGTGTCTTTTTTTTTTTTTTTTTTGTTTCATGATTAATTGGGGTTGTATTAATTTTTGACCTTTTTTTTTTATTTATTTATTTTAACAGCACATTTTTATTTAAATAATATTAAAATAGTTATAAAAAATGCTTATCCAAGTTTAAACATTTTTTTTTAAATAAGAAAGACTACATTTTCTTGGCAATGCAGAAATGTCTAAAATCGCCTAACCGCAGTGATTAAGTGGTTAAACAATATTGTAGATTCAAGGTTTGGTTTGAATACGAGTCTCTTTTTTCTTTTTCTGGGAATTTTCCACTGGATATGTCTAGTTTCATATATATATATATATATATATATATATATATATATATATATATATATATATATAAACCTTGAGAAAATAGTATGCTTGCTGTCATTAAATGTAAAAATTATTCTTTACATCCCCTGCATATATAGCATGCTGGCTACCAGAAGCCTCCACTAGAGGGAGCTTAGGAGCAACTTGTATACTGTATATTTTTTCATTTAATGTGTAAACAGTATGCAGTAAGCTCTTTAACTCCCCCTAGAGGTGGCTGCAGGCAACCAACATGCTATCTTTTAAATCATTGTCTATGCAGAGAATTTAGAGCTCTGTGTACGAAAAATGGAACTCCGACCAATATAAAGATATAATCAAAACATTTATAGCACAGAACTTTGGACCTAGAAACAACACGATGATAAAAGGAGGATAAACTCTTCAAATGAGTTAGTTGCTTTGGACAATCCCATTTTGTAGGAAGGGACTGATCACAGGAGGAACTCAGCAGCAAGTGATCTATTACTATACAGCACAACTACAGGGCAAATTAGGCATTACACAGTTCTCATTGAATTAAATCGTCTGTCCCTAATGTATGGACATGTTTGGTCCTCCAGATCTAGGGACGCTTTTTGCAGCCGCTAATACATGAACCCCTAAACAGGATATTCCCCACTATTAAATCAAAATTCCCTAATAGGATATTTAAAAATGGAGTTTCTAAACCAGACAACCCCTTTAATGATCATCTAAAACAGAACACATAAACACTGCTTTGATGAGAATTAGATGTGACAGATATTTCATTTTTTTTATCAAGAATAAGAACTGTACAACAAACTCATTAACCTTGAAAAGTAAAATCAGAATTAATAGTAACTCGCAAACCTCATCAATGTGAAGTGTGCAAATGTGTTTCTGGTGCAGAGATACGGCATCAATTACATAAATAATTGTCACCTATGACACTTAATGTGATTAGAAAAATGTGTGGTGTACTGCATTATAAATTTGGGCCTGAAATTATATCAGGAGTGAGCCAGAAATAAAATATAAATTATTATTCAACAATTGTATTTGTATTAACAAATCACTGAAAAAGAACTATATTAAATTAAAATCACTGAATAGGCCACACTTACTCATAAAGGCAAGTACACGCACCACCTCCCAACAGGACGCAGACGAAACACAATGCTACATAGAGGGAGATCACACAAGTGCAATATACTGATAAAACACCCACTCACACGCCTAATATTTATGAGGGGGTGGCTGCTTAGTATTATCATTGCTCACAAATGTAACTTTTATAAGAGTGTCAGTCACATGGGTGCATGTAGTGCACATGCTGGATTACAGCCTATTAGTCACGCCCATAATATTAGACAAGGCGGGCTGCCCAGCACCTTCCAATATACTGACACACCATTCTCCCCCAGCACTAGACCTGGCTGCATCCTGAAAATATATATATTTTGGCCAAAATACACTAGCTCGCAACCCGGGTCAAGGGTCCTCATCATATTGCGAGTCCCTACACACCTATTACAAACAAATCACTGAAAAAGAACTAGATTAATTTAAAATCACTGAACAGGCCATACTTACTGATGAGGGAGGAACAACATCTCCCAGCAGGACGCAGACAAACCATAATGCTACATAGAGAGATATCACACAAGTGCAATATACTGATGAACACCCACTCACACGCCTAATATTCATGAGGGGGGGGGGGGTGGGTGCTTAGTATTATCATTACACACAAATGTAGCTTTTATGGATATCTTTTCAGGATGCAGCCAGGTCTAGTGCTGGGGGAGAATGGTGTGTCAGTATATTGGAAGGTGCTGGGCAGCCCGCCTTGTCTAATATGGGCGTGACTAATAGGCTGTAAGCCAACATGTGCACTACATGAACCCATGTGACTGACACTCTTATAAAAGCTACATTTGTGTGCAATGATAATACTAAGCAGTCACCCCCTCATAAATATTAAAAAGAGCTAAATTTGTCACTGAGTTGTTATTTTTTTGCAGTCCCAAGGAAAACCAAAGTAAATTAACTGTTAGGCTGGGTTCACACGACCTATTTTCAGGCATAAACGAGGCGTATTATGCCTCGTTTTACACCTGAAAATAGGGCTACAATACGTCGGCAAACATCTGCCCATTCATTTGAATGGGTTTGCCGACGTACTGTGCAGACGACCTGTAATTTACGCGTCGTCGTTTGACAGCTGTCAAACGACGACGCGTAAATGGACTGCCTCGGCAAAGAAGTGCAGGGCACTTCTTTGCCACGTAATTTGAGCTGTTCTTCATTGAACTCAATGAAGCACAGCTCAAGATTTACGAGCGTATCAGACGGCTCGCAAAATGCGAGGAGGAGCATTTACGTGTGAAACGAGGCAGCTGTTAACAGTCTGTCTTTTCACACATAAATGCCTCTCATCGTGTGCACATACCCTAACGGTCAGGGGTGGACATGGACAGCATAAGGCCCCTTGTTATTTAATAGCTAGTTTGATGAGAGTGAGGGGCTCGCTGATATATTCTGCAGAGCTGTCATCACTCATATCAGTTCCCTATCTCAGACATACACTAGAGCCCATTTCATAAGAAGTTAATTAACTTATCTGTAAGTGTTGTAGGAACGTGAAGAACCCAAAAGGAAACCCACACAAACACGGGGAGAACCTACAAACTTCATGCATATGTTGCTCTTGGCCAGATTTGAATCTAGGACTAGAGATGAGTGAATTTGAGTTCTTCACTAATCAAATTAGTTACGAATTACCCAAAATTTTCAGATTTTAGCGAACACGAAACTTTTGGAATTTGTCCTGCACGAATCGCTCAAAATGGTGGCCATTATTTTACAGATCAGAAGAAGACATAAAAGAAGGATGACCTGGCAGTCTCCCCCATAATGCCTTGCAGGCAAGCCTCCCTCTAGCACAGCCAATCATGATGGGTTTAAGGTGTGAGTCACTGATGACTCAGTGGATGACAGTTATATGAGTTATAGCCATTATAAACAGCCCAACCAGGAAATGTTGCTGCTTTGTGGGGATACAGAGAGGAGAGAGAGGATGCCAGACAGAGAGTGAGAGATAGTAAAACACAGAATACAGATAGATAGTGGATTAGTGTCAGTGAGTGTGTTTCATAGTGAGGAGAATAGAATAGATAGTTAGATTTACAAGAATTTGATAGAGATATAGATTTTAGATGGAGATAGGAGTCAGTCAGTGTCAGTGTGTTAGTTAGTCAGGCACAGGCAGCCCTTGCTGTGAGTGAGTGCTGCTGCAGGTATACTGTATTGTATATTGTATGCTTGGCTGTTGTATACACTAATTTTCCTTGCAGACATTCTGAGGTAATGTTCCAGGTAGACAGTATTCTGTTTTTTTTTTTTCTTCTTATTACTATTCTGGTATGTTCTGTATATGCACCACATTTGAGGCAGTGTATTGTCACTGGCCCCATGATTATTTTCCTTTATTTGTATGTGTGCAGAGTCTTGGTGCTTATATGGACTACGCTTATACTTTTTCTTTGTATTCTTGTAAAATTTCACTAACAATTTCTTGTTGAATTTTTATTTTTTTTATCCTGGTGCTGATAGCGTTCTGCTGCCTGCTGAAACAGTGGTCCCGGACGTCACGTCACTCATTGTTTTGCATATATCTAATTGCTAATAATAGTGCCACCAAAAATGGACATATTATTCTGTGTCAAGAATTTATACAGCGTCGTTATACTTTAGTCTGTGTCTAAGTGACACCTTATTTTAAAATAAATAAATTTTAAATTTAAATCCTGGTGTTGATAGCATGCCGCTGCGTACTGGTACAGATTTCACAGACGTGACGTCACTAATTGTTCTGCAAATATCTAGTTTGTTACTATCCGTTTACCCATAGCCATATACAGTGAAGGAAATAAGTATTTGATCCCTTGCTGATTTTGTAAGTTTGCCCACTGTCAAAGTCATGAACAGTCTAGAATTTTTAGGCTAGGTTAATTTTACCAGTGAGAGATACATTATATAAAAAAAACAAACTGAAAATCACATAAAAAATGACTGTCAATCGACATCGATCTGGGGCTCCATGCAAAATCTCACCTCGTGGGGTATCCTTGATCCTGAGGAAGGTGAGAGCTCAGCCGAAAACTACACGGGGGGAACTTGTTAATGATCTCAAGGCAGCTGGGACCACAGTCACCAAGAAAACCATTGGTAACACATTACGCCGTAATGGATTAAAATCCTGCAGTGCCCGCAAGGTCCCCCTGCTCAAGAAGGCACATGTACAGGCCCATCTGAAGTTTGCAAATGAACATCTGGATGATTCTGAGAGTGATTGGGAGAAGGTGCTGTGGTCAGATGAGACTAAAATTTAGCTCTTTGGCATTAACTCAACTCGCCGTGTTTGGAGGAAGAAAAATGCTGCCTATGACCCAAAGAACACCGTCCCCACTGTCAAGCATGGAGGTGGAAACATTATGTTTTGGGGGTGTTTCTCTGCTAAGGGCACAGGACTACTTCACCGCATCAATGGGAGAATGGATGGAGCCATGTACCGTCAAATCCTGAGTGAAAACCTCCTTCCCTCCACCAGGACATTAAAAATGGCTTGTGGCTGGGTCTTCCAGCACAACAATGACCCGAAACATACAGCCAAGGCAACAAAGGAGTGGCTCAAAAAGAAGCACATTAAGGTCATGGAGTGGCCTAGCCAGTCTCCAGACCTTAATCTCATCGAAAACTTATGGAGAGAGCTGAAGATCCGTGTTGCCAAGCGACAGCCTCGAAATCTTAATGATTTACAGATGATCTGCAAAGAGGAGTGGGCCAAAATTCCATCTAACATGTGTGCAAACCTCATCATCAACTACAAAAAACGTCTGACTACTGTGCTTGCCAACAAGGGTTTTGCCACCAAGTATTAAGTCTTGTTTGCCAAAGGGATCAAATACTTATTTCTCTGTGCACAATGCAAATAAATATATATAATTTTGACTATGTGATTTTCTGTTTTTTTTTTTTAGATAATCTATCTCTCACTGGTAAAATTAACCTAGCCTAAAAAGTCTAGACTGTTCATGTCTTTGACAGTGGGCAAACTTACAAAATCAGCAAGGGATCAAATACTTATTTCCTTCACTGTATGTTGCTGTCATTTTGTCATTACTAATGCTGTATTGGCTTTAAAGTGCTTGTAAGGGTTTGGATACAGTCCTAGAAGACCTCAGAGTGTCATACACAACTTTTAAGGGCAATCGGGGCACTTTTGATTTCAAACAAATTTATTTGAACTGACTCAAATCGGACGGCCGAACCAAATTGGAACTGAAACGTATTTCTGGAAAATTGTTTATCTTTATCCTAGACCCCAGTGCTGCAAAGCAACCGTGCGAATCACTGAACCGCCGTGCAGCCTATCGAATGGGGGAATTTTGTTTCAGATTTGATGATGATTTTTTTCAGGTATGCAATGTTTGAGAGGTTTCTTGCATGCACATCCTTATTCAAATCCACCTACAGCATCTGTACATGTAATGGCCAACCATGTAGAAGAGTCGCTCTTTGTGAGGCTCATAGAGGGAGGTCCCAATATAACTATTTTATAAAAGACAATACATTACATCACATCAGCATTGGATATAACAATAAAAATTAAGTTATCCTTTATGTTTTATGTATTGCCACATTTTGGGGGTTTTGTTTGGTCAGTTTACATGCATTCATGGTACAGAATACATGCAAGCCTAAGTCTAACCGTTATTTCCATTTGTTTTTCATTGATCTGTTAATTTTCCTAACTAGATCAATGTGATTTTTTTTCTTATTGAACCCTTAAAGGGTGTGTCCTGATTATGGCTTATGGACGTCATTGAGGAGGGTCCCCTGCTTAGAAGCCAAAGTGGAAAAACAGTGATTTTAATGGACGCCATGTAATACTACATTTCCCCCCTTCCCCACAACGATGAAAACTGATTGCTGACAGTTTCAGTGGCTGTACATAGGGTGACCAGCTGATATTTAAGCCAGCTTCATTTTTCAGAAAGATTTGTCATCCTTTAATGACGTCTGAGATAATAAAAAAATGGTTCTCCTTATTATTTTGGAGAAACAGCGTCACTTTTGTTCTTGGACTCTGTCTGGTATTGCAGCTCAGCCACATTCAATTGATGCTGCAATACTAGACCCACCACATGGATAAGAGTGGCGATGTTTCTGAAAAAAATTTTTTTTCTAATCTCATACAACCCCAATATCTTTTATCCAGTAAGTTGTAAACTCCTTGTTCCCATCTCTCTATAATGTCCTGTTTGCTATTTGGGTCTTCAGGCTCCTCAATGGCAAGTTTAGGATTGTTATGATTGTTTATTATTATTATTATTATTATTATTATTATTATTGTTCATCTTCTTTTTTCCTTTCCTCTCTTCTTTGCCCTTTCTCATAATATAAAGATAATTTCTCAGTAAATTGTGATTTTAGTAAATTGGGGTGCACTAATAATTTAGTTACACAACAATAGTAACAAAAAATCCCCTGTAATGTACTTAGATGAATAAATATTTTTATCTGCATGGTCACTGAGTGCTGAGGGCATTATGTGAAATTTCAGAATCCGTTGTTCACACTTCACATGGTGGGAGCAGAACACATTATCATGCCCTTTGGTCGTTCAGCAGAAAGAATTATTTATAAAGTGTTACTTATATTTCCAGACACACTGCTTTTAAATCTGTCAATGTTTCTAGGCCTCTAGGCAGAGTACATAACTCAAACCCGAAAAATTGTATTGTATAATGTAATAATGACCTGGTAATAGACTGATCGAAGACAAGACAGTAATAACATTATATATAATAGATTTACTAAATTCTTTGCATTTAAATTGATATTATTTATTCTGCGCTTATACTGTACTTTTAGTAGAATGTTCCATTGTATATCTACCAAAATGTATGTTTGTATACTATAGATATAATGCATCCTCTGGCATTAACATAAGCAAAAACTGTGTCCCGGTAGTTTCATGGCATGGTGGCCGAGCAGCTGCATGCAAGTCTTACATCACCAAGCACGATGCCAAGCGACGGATGGACTGATGTAAAGCCGCCGGCCACTGGACTCTGGAGCAGTGGAAACGTGTTCTGTGGAGTGATGAATCACGTTTCTCAGTCTGATCGTCGAGTCTGGGTTTGGCGAATGACTGGAGAACGTTTCGTGCCAGACTGCATTGTGCCAACTGTAAAGTTTAGTGGAGGAGGGAGAACGCTATGGGGTTGTTTTTAAGAGGTCGGCCAAGGCCCCTTAGTTCCAGTGAAGGGAAATGTTAATGTTTCAGCATACCCAGATATTTTGTACAATTGTCGATTCCAACTTTGTGGGAACAGTTTTGGGTTCGGCCCTTTTCTGTTCCATTGTGACTGTGCCCCATTGCACAAGGTCCATAAAGACATCGTTGGTGGGTCGGTCGGTTGGTTGGTTGGTTGGTTGGTTGGCTGGCTGGTTGGTTGATTGGTTGGTTGGTTGGGGGAGTTTGGTTTGGAAGAACCTGACTGGCCCACACAGAGCCCTGACCTCAACCCCATCCAACATATTTGGGATGAACTAGAATGGGGATTGCAGGCCAGGCCCTCTGCTCCAACGTCAGTGTCTGACCTCACAAATGTTCCTCTGGATGAATGGGCAAAAATTCGCACAGACACTCCAAAATCTTGTAGAAAAACTTCCCAGAAGAGTGGAAGCGGTTTTAGCTACAAAGGGGCTAACCCCATATTAATGCCTGTGGATTTAGAATGGGATGTCATAAAAGCTCCTAGGTGTAATATGTCCCAATACTTTTCTCCATATAGTGTATTATAGATATGGGATCATATGTGGGACTGGACCTCCACCTATTTTCGAAAACTACTGAATGTAAAATTCTTTCACACTGCGAAGAGATTTTCATCACTGAGAATCTCGGACCTTACATTCTTAACACAGCCCTTCAAATAACACAAACGTGAGCACAGCTCTCACTAAGAACCACTCCATCAATATTTTCTAGCTGTAAAGTAAGCTGCTGCAAACTATATTGAAGATAAAGGTTAAGTCGATGTACAATATGATTGCCTGATCCTTGGTGACTAAAGCAGGTTAAATCTCCAGGGCATAATTTTATGAAAGGTGGTGGATTCATATAATACGTGATAATGTGCCACCTACTAGAAATTATAAGAATTTAAGAATTCATTGAGGAGTTCCTTAAGCACATAAAATAATAATAAAATAATGAAGTCGCAAAATAAGTGCATTTATAAGGGTCATCAGACTCAAAGGTGACTTCTAATAGGACTAGGGTTAGAGTTAGGGGGTTAGGGTAAGAGGGTTAGGGTTAAAGGGTTAGAGTTAGAGGGTTAGGGTTAGGAATAGGATTAGAGGGTTGGAGTTAGAGGGCTAGGGTTAGGGTGTTAGTGTTTAGAGGGTTAGGGGTTTAGGATTAGAGTTAGAGGGTTAGATGTTTAGGGTTAGTGGGTTAGAGGGCTGGGCTTAGGGTTAGTAGGTTAGGATTAGAGTTAGGTAGGTAGGGTTAGGGGGTTAGAGTTAGGTTGTTAGGCATAGATGTTTAGTGTTAGGGTTAGAGGGTAAGGGTTAAATTATTCCTTATTATTCACACCACAGCTGCCGCAGAACCTCTTTTTAAGAGAAATAGGGGACCTTCCTGTCCACTATTTATAAATTGATTGATATGAAATATTCTCATCCCTTTCAAAACAAAATTTTGCAGCATGAGGTGTGATATATATATATATAGGGTGGGCCATTTATATGGATACACCTAAATAAAATGGGAATGGTTGGTGATATTAACTTCCTGTTTGTGGCACATTAGTATATGGGAGGGGGGAAACTTTTCAAGCTGGGTATTGACCATGGCGGCCATTTTGAAGTCGGCCATTTTGTATCCAACTTTAGTTTTTTCAATGGGAAGAGGCTCATGTGACACATCAAACTTATCGAGAATTTCACAAGAAAAACAATGGTGTGCTTGGTTTTAACGTTACTTTATTCTTTCATGAGTTATTTACAAGCTTCTCTTTGTTTACAGCCATTGACATGTCACATTCCTGGATGAACAGTTTCCTGGAAAGTGGATTGGTCGTCGTGGGCCAGTTGAATGGCCCCCTAGGTCTCCCGATCTGACCCCCTTAGAATTTTATCTTTGGGGTCATCTGAAGGCAATTGTCTATGCTGTGAAGATACGAGATGTGCAGCAACTGAAACTACGGATACTGGAAGCCTGAGCTAGCATTTCTTCTGCTGTGTTGCTATCAGTGTGTGAAGAGTGGGAGAAGAGGGTTGCATTGACAATCCAACACAATGGGCAGCACTTTGAACACATTTTATAAGTGGTCAGAAACTTGTAAATAACTCATGAAAGAATAAAGTAACATTAAAACCAAGCACAACATTGTTTTTCTTGTGAAATTCTCGATAAGTTTGATGTGTCACATGACCCTCTTCCCATTGAAAAAACTAAAGTTGGATACAAAATGGCCGACTTCAAAACGGCCGCCATGGTCAACACCCAGCTTAAAAAGTTTCCCCCCCTCCCATATACTAATGTGCCACAAACAGGAAGTTAATATCACCAACCATTCCCATTTTATTTAGGTGTATCCATATAAATGGCCCACCCTGTATATTGATATTCTGCAGGAGATGGGGCCCAGTGCTATATAATACATACTGCAGTTGTTGAAGAACCTCTTATTAGAGAGAGGGATTGCTGCATGTCAGTCAATCAGTGGATGGCAAAAGCAATCAATTCTGCAGGCAGAGATAAGCGGCACCTATACTATGTGACACCGCACATCTTTGTAAAAAAAAAAAGCCAGGTTACTGACATCAGAATGGGATGTTTATACAATTATTTACAGAGATGTCAATGGAAAATTTATATTGTTGTGTATTATAACGCGTTATTATGTATCAAACTATATAATAATACAGTTCTATATTTTTTCATACAATGGCCTGACCTTGTACCTGGATATTACAACACATCTGGTTCCTGGTCGGTCTAATTTACAATTATTGGGCTCATTTCAATAAGTCAATCAGTAAATCAATCAATCGGTTCTGCAGACAGGAGGCAGCACCTGTAGTGAAAACCCGCAGGATCTCTCCGGATATTGAATTTCATTAGTGAATTTCCGGCTTGCCATGGAGATTTCTGGATGAATAGATCGGAATGATAATCTTAGTTACATAAGAAAAACTACAGTTTACCAATTAAATTGGACCCCCAGTGTTCTTCAGACGGAATTGATTTTAGCACCTTGAAGTGAGAAACTAATATTATGCAAAAATATACAAACGACAGATTCTGAAAATGTGCCATGGGACAGGAGAGGCAGACAAGGCAGAAGAAAGAAAGTGAGAGAGTGTTAAAAGTTCATACAGTTATAGATGTAGCTGAGCTGAGTTTGTAGTTTAAAGCAACACCAGGGTTAGCGCTGATACACTGTGTTATGTCTTACGGAGGGCCAGAGGGAGAGTTGCATGTCACACGGATTCAAAGACCTCCAAAAACAGAATACTAGTGTCATGCACCACCCCCTCAGACCCTGCACTAGTTATAACACAGCATCAGTTTTGCCTGGAGTGTTCCTCTAACTCTTTTTTTCTTTTTTCCCAGTGCAAGTCATAAAAGATCTTTTTATTTTATTTATTTATTTATTTTCAAAAACAGCACCACACGTGAGCTGTGTCTGACACTTTCTGGGGGAAAAAAATGATTGTCGACCATTTTTTCTCATCTCGAATAACCCTGATAAGTTGCTTTGCCAGCAGACTTTTAGAAAGCAACAGAGGTCACAATGAGCTGTGCAAAATGGCTCTACATTTGCATATAGGAACATTGGCCCATTGGGGGAATTTGTTAACCTTTCTATGCAAGTTTTATGGTGTCGAAAAGTCACAAAAGTCATAATTTGCGGTAAACACTGTGACTGTGGGCATTTTATCCCATGCTAACCACGACAGATTGACTATAATATATGCCAGAAAAATGGCATAAATTATAGGCGAAATCTAAGCCAGCTCCTAGCTGACCTAGATTTCACTTTGTGGGCCATGGCAAGGTAGAGGCTCGTGCCGGGCTCTGTTCCTTGCTTCCCCCCTGATCAATCTACCTGCTCTCCCCCAAATAAGATAATAAAATAAATTTAACCCAAAGAAATACTTGTAATCACAGGCCCTGAAGTTGCTTGGCGTCAGGACCTTGTATGTGCCGCGGCCTGCAAGTGAGAGCCTAAGGGAGTGAAGCAGATCGGTGAGGAGAATATACATATTTTTTAATTTTATGTCCGATCGGGGTGGGAGAGGGATGGGGCTGAGGTCGCAGGGATTGTTACGCCACGATTGTTGCACATGGCCATCCAAAAGATGCGACAAATTTATAAATGTGTTGTATGTTACTACAGTGTACTGTTTAATAAGACTGGCGTATGAAACACCCGTTTTAATAAATCTCCCCCATTAAGTACAATGTTGTATGCTGTCAGCTACTAAATTCCCCCTAGTGGAATGGCAGGCTGCCAGAATTGTATGATTTAAATTGTCCTAACGTTCTGCCTCCTGCACTGATCATTCACTCTCATTTGATTGCTAAATTCCATCTTGAGAGAGGAGACGGATTATCAGCTCACTGAGGGATCAGGTTATATGCTGCTAATAGAAGTCTATGCAGAGGGGAGGGGGAGGAGGGAGCAGGTGCAAAGAGAAAGAGATTGAGAGAGACACACACAGAGACGCTGCTGCAGTTTCTTAGTAAGTGTTTTATCTCACCCCAGCGCTGGATTCTCAGCTACACTGCTCATTACTGCTGTATAATCTCTTTCATGATACTACTGCTTCTAAGGGTGTGCCATAAAGAGATAGAAGAGCAGGATGTTCTCTTCTATGTATGCAGTGTATAGAAGACATGATAGTGGTTAGGCTCCACCCACTAGCTTAGAAAAACCGTAGAATTAGAGATAGTGCCTGCAGAAGGGAAAACTGCTAAAAAATGCAAAATACAAGTTATATAATGGCCAGAAAAAAGTGTTATTCCTCATGTACGTATAAGGAAAAGTCACTGGAAAAGTTAGGTACGCTTAAACCCTATGTTTATACAGGGGATTTAGGAGCTACGACCACTATAAAGATGTAATGTATTAAGGTATTAATGAGAACAGCATTTTGAATTTATTTCGATTAAAAAACAAAATGATGTTCAAGGCTGGAGATGAACTTAAAGGGAACCTGTCGCCAGCATTTCACCTATTAAACCAGCAATATCTGGTGGTAGTGGGTGAAAAACCATTTCTATATAACCTATAATTGTTTTCTTAGTTGTCTCTGTAGTTTTAGTATTCAGTTTTTTTGTGTTCCCACACCGTATGCTAATGAGCATAAAAGAGTCAGATCTTCGTATGAAAAGAGTCATATCTTCATTCCTTAAGTCTTTCTGGGTTTACCCCGCCTCCTTACTTTTGATTGACAGCTCCTCGCCTTCCCCCAGCACACAAAATCCTGCACTTGTCCATTGAAGTCCTCTTCTGGGGTGTGCGCACAAAGTGACACCGGATTATTACGATAAAAAGCGCAAAATGTTTGCAGACCGTTATTTACAGTCGGAGGAGGAGTTTAGGAGAGGGGAGAACGACAATGAACTTTTTATAGCAGCGGCCAGTGAGGGAGAAGTAAAGTTCAATAGGAGAAATGCTGGTGACAGGTTCCCTTTAAAGCTATCATGTTTTTGCATCCTTTCCCTATGTAATAATTCCTGATAAAATAAATCCTAGATATTTCGTGCTTTGGAGCATACAGCAGAACTTTTCTAGCTAGGTAAAAATATCCTACTGATTGAGACCTTCCAAAAATCACAGACAAAAACACTCATAAATCAAAAAGAGAACAGCACTGTTAACTGTCCCAACATCATGTCCAGAAATGTAGCAGGGCTGAATTTGTAATTTAGCTTATTGCCCCATTATTTCAACAAGTGTTAGCTTTGTTTTTCCATAGGACTGTGGGTGAAACCTACCTAGTTATAGAAGCTCAGCAAGATATTACTGTGCACAAGAGAAACCGTTGAATGACAAATTCCTCTCTCCTATATCTTTTCAGTGCATTCGGTTGATGCAGTACTACAAGTAAAATATCAGCATTGTGAGAAACTAGACATGGACCGCACATCCACAATATATGCGTTCATCTGAGCCGCTAGGCATAATTTATAAACATGAACATGAGGTTCTTTGTTAACATTTTGATCAAACTGTATAAGACCACTTGCCCCTTCACGGCGACCTCTTTCAAACTAAAATATGATTCACCTGTTTGAAATGCTTACAAGTTTATTTATTCATGTACAAATGGAAACATGGTCATGCCACTGGCTCTGAAATACATATATACATTTAACCTTGTAGTATTTATGACATTTTCAAAAACTGCCATCTATTGAGAAACGTAATAATGTCTGTAAACTGGTGTAAAGCTATAAAAAAGGTATAAAATACAATAAATAGGTTTTCTTTATTCACTACACCCATCATCAAACATTTTAATGCAGTGTTTTATAAGCATGGAATGTTTTGTTAAAGAAGGGGGGGGGTGTCTCATCACAGACAATCCTTTTAATATGATAGCCACCCCGGCCATCAGCTGATCACAGCAGGTCTAGCTCCTAAGACCCTTAGCAAACAGTTAATTTTGGCAGGGAAAATTGCCACAAGCTGCTCATTTTTCCTGCAGAGGCCACTACAGGGGATATGTAGTATTACATGTGGTGATTTCTAATAATGATCATCTATGTAATACACGGACAGGCCAAGTCCACAAGAGTGAGAGTCATTACTTCTCTGGAGCTTTTGCTCTGGTTCATAGAGGGTGGTCCCGAGCGGAGGAACACCTTTATGATGTCCTTATGTCATAATAGGGCACATGGAAAGGGGTTGTCAGGGTAAGATAACCTCTTTACCTAGAATCCCTATTGACAACTTGTTGATATATTGTAAGACAGTAGCTTTACTTTATTTTGTTACATTTTGATTATTCATTTGTCTGGCAGTAAAAGTGTATACTTAAATGGCAAAAAAAAAAGTGTAAGTCATTTATTGTTCTTTCCTGTTATTGTTATAATGATGATTATTAATAATAGTATCACTAATGATATCATTATTGAACAAACAGGTGCAGCAGATGGAACAAAGCGGTAATTTGGTAAAATTTCCCTTATGTGTTATCTTTGATTTTCAAGAGGACTGCAGCAAAACTGAATTTTATTAACTCATTGAGTTATTGTATGGTAAAAACAAAAAACAGCTAAAATAGCATTTCAGCTCTATTACATCTGTATATCTAAAATCAATATGCTGCACTTTCCAAAATAGCATATGTTACAATTTGATCCCATGTTGATCTCAGAGATCACTTGGGATAGGTTTAAAATCAATCTATCTCTCATATCCATCTATCTAATATCTATCTATCTATCTATCTATCTCTATCTATCTATCTAGCAAACATAGAATGGTGACAGCACCCTGCGACACTAATGCCACCTAAACCACTAAATATAAATAAATATGCACTAAAGCTAAATCTACTTACAAATAGGGAGGTTCTTAGTGCACATTTTGATCAAAAAGTGTTAGCCCACCTGCCACGACAAGGCGACCTCTGTAAGGTGGGAACCTACGCTGCACATACACCCAGAACTGGGACTAAGCCTACATATATACCTGGGGATGGTAGGATCCAGCATTGAACTGATTAAAATCACCCAGGGCAGAATGGGAGGAGTGCAAGAACAACAAGTGGAGGCAGTCACTAACCCCACATATATGGATCACATAAACACAACAAAAAGTTGAACAGCACATTCCAACTAAATGATACAAAATGTATGCAGGTGCAAGAACACCCATGACTGCAGATATACAGCAAACATAGAATGGTGACAGCACCCTGCGACACTAATGCCACCTAAACCACTAAATATAAATAAATATGCACTAAAGCTAAATCTACTTACAAATAGGGAGGTTCTTAGTGCACATTTTGATCAAAAAGTGTTAGCCCACCTGCCACGACAAGGCGACCTCTGTAAGGTGGGAACCTACGCTGCACATACACCCAGAACTGGGACTAAGCCTACATATATACCTGGGGATGGTAGGATCCAGCATTGAACTGATTAAAATCACCCAGGGCAGAATGGGAGGAGTGCAAGAACAACAAGTGGAGGCAGTCACTAACCCCACATATATGGATCACATAAACACAACAAAAAGTTGAACAGCACATTCCAACTAAATGATATCTATCTATCTATCTATCTATATCTATCTATCCCATATCTATCTATCTATCTATCTATCTATCTATCTATCTATCTATCTATCTATCTATCTATCTATCTATCTATCTATCTATCTATCTTGTCTATCTATCTATCCATCTATCTCATATCGATCTATCTATCTATCTATCTATCTATCTATCTATCTATCTATCTATCTATCTATCTATCTATCTATCTATCTCATATCTATCTATCTATCTATCTATCTATCTATCTATCTATCTATCTATCTATCTATCTATCTATCTATCTATCTATCTATCTATCTATCATATCTATCTATCTATCTATCTATCTATCTATCTATCTATCTATCTATCTATCTATCTATCTATCTATCTATCTATCTATCTATCTATGTATCTATCTATTTATCATCTATCTATCTATCTCATAAAACACAAACAAAGTTTATGCTCCCTTCATACCGGTACTATATCCTATTAATAACAACATCACCAACTAATGCAGTTTTATTTTTATAATCGTCTTTCATTGCGTAAATAATGAACTCATCTATGTTACACATACTGTTATATTATTAGTATTATATTCTCTTATTATGACAAACTATATATATATATATATATATATATATATATATATATATATATATATATATATATCCATTTTAAGATAGATAAATAGATAGATAGATAGATAGATAGATAGATAGATAGATAGATAGATAGATAGATAGATAGATAGATAGATAGATAGATAGATAGATAGATAGATAGATAGATAGATAGATAGATGTTATACAATCATTCTCACAAGGCTATGGGTATCTACATGAGAGACCATGTCTTTTAGCATGTGGTTTACCGAAACTGATGGCCCGGAAAGGTGCATCTGATTGGTTTGGCTTTGACATGTGCATCTACTTTCTGAAACGTGTAAGAATGGGTTGATTCCAGTCCTGTACACAGAGAGCTGTCAGCTGCTGAAAGCAAAGAATACTGTCCATGGTAATGGTGCTGAAACCAGGGAGTTCTGTACATAATAATGGTGTTGAAAGCAAATAAACCTTGTCTACTCTGAAGGTGCTGAAAGCATAGGAGCCCTGTCTACTCTGAGGGTGCTGAAATTATAGGAGCCCTGTCTACTCTGAGGGTGCTGAAAGCATAGGAGCCCTGTCTACTCTGAGGGTGCTGAATGCATAGGAGCCCTGTCTACTCTGAGGGTGCTGAAAGCATAGGAGCCCTGTCTACTCTGAGGGTGCTGAATGCATAGGAGCCCTGTCTACTCTGAGGGTGCTGAAAGCATAGGAGCCCTGTCTACTCTGAGGGTGCTGAATGCATAGGATCCCTTTCTACTCTGAGGGTGCTGAAAGCATAGGAGCCCTGTCTACTCTGAGGGTGCTGAAAGCATAGGAGCCCTGTCTACTCTGAGGGTGCTGAAAGCATAGGAGCCCTGTCTACTCTGAGGGTGCTGAAAGCATAGGAGCCCTGTCCACTTAAATGCTATGTAAACCTTTGAAAGGCATTTCTTATTTTATTTTTTTTTTTAAAAAGGTCAATCAGTGTGATTGGTGCAACTTTTCATTTCGTTTTTATAAAAAAAAAATGTTTACTTTTTAAGATACAGCTGTTCTGTATTTTGTATACAGAGCAGCTGTATCGTTTGCTAAATCCTGAATCTGTCAGTCCCACAGTTATTAATTTAGATGTGATAGATTACAGCTGGAGCCTATATGTCAGAGACATGCACGACCCGCTGACACTAAACCCATCAGTCCCGCGGGCCTGACGGGAACAGGATTTAGCGCTACAATCTCAAAAAGTAAAAATAATATTTAATAAAAACTATTTATAAAGTTGCTCCAATCACACGGACTGACCTGTTTATGTAATAAAAAATGCCATTCAAAGGTTTACATAGTCTTTAAAGTGCACTAAAGGTACAGGCACCATGTCCTCTCTAAGGGTGCTGAATGCACAGAGCTCCGTCCACTTTGAGGGTGCTGAATGCACAGAGTCCCGTCCACTGTGAGGGTGCTGAATGCACAGAGCCCCGTCCACTGTGAGGGTGCTGTCCAATCTGCAGGTGTTGAAATCGCATGGAATCATACTGCCATGTTCATATGAAGCAGTGCTGGGTGAGTCTTTTCTTCGCTTGGGTCCAAAGAACTTTTCAATACCAAAGGGGGGAGCGGTCAAGACAAAAGAAGCAATTACCATGTGTTCATGAGCGATGAACGGCAGGCAGGCAGGCAGCAGACACTGCACAGGTAGACACGACTTGAGTGCAGCAGCAGTAGCAGCAGCAGCAGCAGACAGTAAGGAGATCATCGGCTGCACACAGCCGGCTCCAGGGTCTAGGACTGATGCTCCCACATTTATTTTGTTCTGATGTCCCATCTCAATCCGATGATGAGGGGGGTCTCAGGATGCCCCCACATACCGGCAGCAGTAACTTGAAGCAGCAAATGCCCTTTCCCATGTGCGGAGATTCGGATTCTGCCCTGTCCCTGGACTCCAGCGTTTTCTGCAGCGATTATTCTGCAGCTCCCCGGGATCATTTCACAATCAATGTGGGGGGCAGCAGATTCAATCTTTCACTGCAAACCTTATCCAGCCACCCACAGACACGACTGGGTAAGCTGGCAACTTCAGGGGGGGACGAGGTCTATGACCTATGTGATGATGCCAACTTGATGGACAATGAGTATTTCTTTGACCGGAGCTCACAAATGTTTGAGTACATCATGAACTACTACAAGACTGGACGCCTTCATGTCATGGACCAGCTCTGCGCAGTGTCCTTCCTCCAGGAGATGGAGTACTGGGGTATAGATGAGTTGAGCATTGACCATTGTTGTAGAGACAGGTATTTCAGGAAAAAACTAAAGATTGAGTCCCTTGACATTAAGAAGGATGAGGAGGAGATCGAGCCTGAAGAAGATGACTTCACAGGTGTTGCATTTGAAGACTTTAGACAGAAGCTCTGGGATGTCCTGGAGAAGCCTGGATCTTCAGTAGCAGCGAAGACCTTTGGCACTATTTCTATGACTTTTGTGGTGGTCTCCATAGCGAACATGGTCCTGATCTCTTCTGAGGTCAACACCATAGACCATCCTCTCTTAAATGTCCTGGAATATATCTGCGTCTTCTGGTTTACAGTGGAGTTAGTGCTCAGGTTTCTATGTGTAGCTGACAAATGTCGCTTCATGAGGAGCGTGGTCAATATCATAGACCTGGTTGCAATCTTACCCTTTTACATTACATTGGTAGTGGAAGCCTGGCTTGGTGAGAGTACCGACCTTGAGAACGTCGGGAGGATAGTGCAGGTTCTGAGACTGCTGAGATCACTGAGGATGTTGAAGCTTGGAAGACATTCTACAGGTAAAGTCATGTATTAAGTATTCATGGTCATCAGAATAAGCTGTTAATTATGTATGTGGTTCTTCTAGGTCAGGTGCAATTACACACCTCGAAATTTCTGAGCACAAACCATCATTAACATTATTAAATAATCATTTCCTAAGAGCTATGGCTACAACCAGGAAAGCAATGAAATATCTCTGGGTTGGATGTAACTTTGCAAAAGACATGCTTGGTTACTGTGTAGATAGATTAGATAGATAGATAGATAGATAGATAGATAGATAGATAGATAGATAGATAGATAGATAGATAGATAGATAGATAGATAGATAGATAGATAGATAGATAGATAGATAGATAGATAGATAGATAGATAGATAGATAGATAGATATGGGATAGATAGAGATAGATAGATAGATAGATAGATAGATAGATAGATAGATAGATAGATAGATAGATAGATAGATAGATAGATAGATAGATAGATAGATAGATAGATAGATAGCTAGATAGATAGATAGATAGATAGATAATATACAATAGTATTAGCATTTCTAAATTCTATGTCAAAATTGGCACATTAATTTTTTTTACCAAATTAAACTGTTGCCAATCAGTGAATCAATTTTCAATTCATTGGCCATCAGGATACATCAATAAGTATCAATAAGCCGACTCACTTTTTGGTGAGTTTAAAGGGTCTGTCGGCTTTGAACAATTTCTTTTAATTACCAGGGTGCCCTGAAAATACAATAATCACAGGATATACTGATGTTGGGACCCCATGTGATCAGTTGTAATCTGTGGGGGAACCTGGCAGCTAATATTTATTTCCCCTGCAGCGCCACCACGGGGAAAAGGAAGAATTACACAGATCCAATTCAAATGAATGGGATGGCTGTGTAATGTATGGGCATGCCGGGTCCTCCAGATGGAGAGACATTCATTGCAGCCACGTTCTGCTCTAGCTAATAGATTGTATTCCTGAATGTGGGACCTACTCTATTAACATGCAATTCCCTAATAGGTTATTTAAAAATGGATTATATAAACTAGGCAAACCCTTTAAAAGAATAATAGATTAAGCAAATCCTCCATTGTATTCTCTGGACTGGTGAATCTGCTCATCAAAAATAATTATGATGGGTTATTGAGGTCGATGGATGTACAGATGACACAGATGTGAGTTTGGCGTTTTGATATGTGCCGTGATATATTGATGGACTGTGGGTAAGCCTATTAAGTTATGTGAACTCATTGAGTTATCACGCTGCACATTAGTTCAATGACACATTCAGCTCTGCTACATCTCTATTTTGCATTCAAAGAGCTATAACTTTTTTATTTTTCCGTCGACATAGCTGTATGAGGACTTGTTTTTTGCGGGATTAGTTGTACTTTTTAATGGCACCATTTTGGGGTACATATCATTTTTTTATTAACTTTTATTAACTTTTTTTGGGGGGGAATAGAAAAAAAAACCTAAATTCCATCCTTGTTCTATGCGTTTAAAATTGATGCCGTTCACTACGCGGCATAAGTAACATGTTACCTTTATTCTATGGGTCGGTACGATTACGGCGATATCACATATGTAGAGGTTTTTTATGTTTTACGACTTTTGCACAATAAAAACACATTTTAACTAAAATTATTTGTTTTTGCATCGTCGTTTTCCAAGAACCATAACTTTTTTTTTATTATTCTATCAATGTAGTGACTTTTTTGGGCTTGTTGTTTGCGGGACAAGATGTAGTTTTGATTGGTACTGTTTTGGGGTACGTGGGACTTATTAACTTTTATTATGACTTTTTTGGGTGGCAATGGAAAAAAATAGCAGTTTCGCCATTGTTTTTTGCGGGTTTTTTTACGGTGTTTACCTTGTGGTTTAAATGACATATTAACTTTATTAATTGAGTCATTACGGTCGCGGCGATAACATATATGTGTACATTTATTTAATTTTTTTACACATTTACTAAATAAAAAATTTTTATTTTTATTTTTTGGTGTCATTTTTATTAATAATTTAAATTCACATTAATTACTTATTTTTTTAGTCCCACTCGGGGACTTTACTATGCAATCTTTAGATCGCTGCTATAATGCTCTGGTATACTTAGTATACCAGAGCATTATTGCCAGTTAGTGTATATCTGACAGGCAATCTATTAGGACGTGCCTCCGGCGCGACCTAATAGGCATATGTCCAGGGCAGACCTGGTGGCTTTTATCAGGACCCTGGCTGTCATGGCACCCCATCGGAGGCCCGTCCTCAATTGCATTTGTGGGCTGCCAATGGGTGAGAGAGGGAGCTCCCTCCCTCTGTAAACGAGTTAAATGTCACGGTCGCTATTGACTGCAGAATTTAGCGGGTTAAACGGCCGCGATTGAAGTAAACTTCGATCCCGGACAATGGAGCAGGAGCCCGGCTGTCATTTCACATTTTTTCAGACGTAATTCGAGGCGTAAAACGCCTCCAATACGTCTGAAAATAGGTTGTGTGAACCCAGCCTAATGCAGCAGTTTACAACCTGTGGATCTCCAGCTGTTGGGAAACTAATATTCCCAGATAGACTTGATAGCCTGCAGCTGTCGGGACATGCTGGGAGTTGTAGCTTTTTAACAGCTGTAGATCTACAGGTTGCAGAACGCTGCTCTAATGAATTATTACAATGGGAATCTCTGGTTTTTATTGGTATTTCCCTGTAAGCGTAGAATTGAGTATAGGAGAACATTTCTTATGGGTTTCACAATGCAATTATCAATGACTACAGTAAAGAAATGCCGGGATTTACTCTTTCATTCCAATACTATTAGCAGCATAATAATAATAATAATAATAATAATAATAATAATAATAATGATAATAATAATAATAATAATATAGTTGATGATGTATGGGTGGTAAGAAATAAAACATGGTTGTATGATGATCATAATAAACACTTAGGCTGGGTTCACACGACCATGTTACGTCCGTAATGGACGGAACGTATTTCGGCCGGAAGACCCGGACCGAACACACTGCATGGAGCCGGGCTCCTAGCATGATAGTTATGTACGATGCTAGGAGTCCCTGCCTCTCCATGGAACTACTGTCCCGTATTGAAAACATGCTTACAGTACGGGACAGTTGTCCTGCAGCGAGGCAGGGACTCCTAGCATCGTACATAACTATGATGCTAGGAGCCCGGCTCCCTGCAGTGTGTTCGGTCCGGGTCTTCCGGCCGAAATACGTTCCGTCCATTACGGACGTAACATGGTCGTGTGAACCCAGCCTTACTAATACAGAGGAAACGTCAATATATAAACATATTACTTTGAATATTAGAATTTAATGTTTTATAATAATTCCTATGTCCTATAAATACGTATATTCCAGCTAGGATCATGCTGTGTAATGGTCTTGTCTATTCTTCTAGTACATAACACAGTGCCTGTACTTCTTTTTGGGATTATTATTGTTGCTCATTTGAACCCATATTCCCATGGTAATAGATAGGACATAATGTAGCAGAATTTGGTAAATGGGCTTTGTGGACGACTTTGGCAGTTCCACTCATGTATGTCAGCTGGAGGGGGCTGCATGTTCCAGTTACAGCATCATGAAGTAATTACATGGAGGAATTACACTCCTCAAATCAAATCAACAGAATGATGACATCAGCAGGTGAGGAGTGTATTGATCTTGCAGGAGGCAATGACCGGTCTACTTATGTAATAATGTAAGTGAGGACAGGGATGCCTGTGACAAGGACAGTGTCATTAAAAACGTGGGCATAAAAGACCCTACAGCTGGGAACAATCATAGAAACAGAAATCACCGTACTGATCTTAAAGAGGCTCTGTCACCAGATTATAACTTGACTATCTCCTACATAATCTGATCGGCGCTCAGATAACAGCAGTGGTTTTTATTTTGAAAAACGATCATTTTTGAGCAAGTTATGAGCTAGTTTAGATTTATGCTAATGAGTTTCTCAATGGACAACTGGGCGTGTTTTTACTTTTTACCAACTGGGCATTGTACAGAGGAATGTATGAGGCTGACCAATCAGTGACCCCCAATCAGTGTCATCCACTTCTCATTGTTCCAGCCCAGCATGATCCACAGCACAGTGTGATTGTGCAGTGAAAGAAGTAAACACGCCCAGTTGCTAAAAACACAATACACGCCCAGTTAGAAATAAGAGAAAACACGCCCAGTTGTCCATTAGAAAGGCTAATTTGCATAAATATAAAATTGCTCATAAATGATCGTTTTAAAAAAAAACAAAAACCGTTACTGTTATCTACATTGCATCGCCGATCACATGCAATAGGAGATAGGGATTTGATAATCTGGTGACAGAGCCTCTTTAAAGGAGGAATTGACCTGTCCCCTGATGTGATTATGTTAGTGAGTCCGGACCCTGTAACAGTGGGAGAATCATGAAGTGGGTGGGTATAGAAGACCCTATAGCTAATCAGGGGATGGAAAATAATCACAGCAGCAGTACATGAGTGTACTGATCTGATGGGAAGAATTGACTACTACACACGTGATTATGTTAGCAAGGACTGGGATACTTGTGACAGGGACAGTGTCATAAAGTGGGTGGGCATAGAACACCCTGTAATTAATCACAATGTAATTAATCACAGCAGCAGGAGAAGAGTGTGCTGATCTTGAGGGAGAAAGTGGCCTGCCCACTGATGAGAGTGACTCATGTGAGTAACATATGTTAATGTATGTTAGTGAGGTCATGTGACAGGGGCAGGATGAGGCAGTGGGGGGTCTAGAACATGCTTTAGCCGGTCAAAACAATTACAGCAGCAACAGAGGAGTGTGATGATCTTCTAACAGACAGTAACCTTCCATGACTGTCCTATACTTACATTGGTTGCACATCTTAAGAACAAATATTCCATCTTCAAATTGGTTAGCTTGTTTTTCTCAGACAACAGGGCAGTAATATATAATTTTTTAGGTTATGTAGGTTGTTTTATATACAATGATACACTCCAATGCATGCAGTAAGTTTGTCCCATTATTAAAAGTTATGGCCTTTCTGAGAATTTTCTCGGATATGCTATATTTATGTTAAAGGGAAACTGCAGGCCACATGCAATTATATAATTATACCATATAATGTAATCAAGTAAAATGAGCAAAATCAATATTCTATGCAGGCTCTGAGCATGAACGGGCAATGAATTCTCCCTCCTCCAGACAAGAACAGTGACGTTTTTGTGATCTGTATAAACCTCTGGATATCAGGGATGGACTGGTGTAACATCCATTGATAATAGGGGTTAGGGGCCCTGGACACATACAGTAGATAATGGCAATCCAGTAATACACCGGCCAATATTGGCCATAAAGACGAGTGCCGATTAATGAGACAGCTTGTTGATCGGCACTCGTTTGCTCCTTACACAAGGAACTATGATCAGTAATGAATGGGCATGAGCGATCGTTACTACGATCGCTCGTCCCCAGGCATTTCCATCATGTCGGCAGCACATGTCCCTGTTTACACATGGAAATGTGCTGCCGACAACGATAATATTTTGTGTTCCATAAACACTACGATCTGGTGATGAACGAGCATTTGCTCGTTGATTAGCTGATCGTTCTACTTCTTATAAACGCTCGTTTGCCCAATGATTGGCCCATGTAAAAAGGCCTAATGGCTGTGAGGTTGTTGAGGATTTTGGTGTTGGGAACGCTCTCATGTCATTCTCAGCCAATCAGCTGGTGGAAGCGGAACGGGCCCACATTTTTTTTTTAACATAGGGGTCATCTTTGTCCACCCCTGATACACAAGTTATATATGCACCATTAATACATAACCTATAAGTAGATTTGGCTTCTGTCACCTTCTATCCTTAAGCTGGTCATTGTATATTTATAGTCATCATATATCTAACTGTGACCTGTATCTGTATTACACAGCAGCACATGCTTCATTTTTTTGTGTACAGCCCAATTCTAATTAGTAATTTGAAAAGTGGAAGATTAGAAAACTCTCAAGAGGAATAAATACCTTTAAATTATGCAATGTTGTCAATTAGCAGCCCGTCACTGGCGTACCTAGAGGCGCTAAATGAGCTTATTAAAGCTGTCTGTACAGTTATCTATTCTGGAAATGGAGCATTCTCTACACCTGCCTATGATAAGAGTCTACACAGTATAGATGTAAAAAACGATACTATTCTATTTTAGATCTACCATGATATCTTAAGAAAAGTGTCTACAGCTCATGAGCACAATATCAAAAAGGTTGTATAAAAAAAAGTGTCTACACTACTTTATGTCCAGAAGCGCCACTCTTATCCAATGACTGTGTCAGGTATTACAGTTAAGTCCCATTCAGGTGAATGGAGTAAAGCTGCAATACCAGATACAGCCCATTGACAAGAATGGTGCTGTTTCTAGAAATATAGTAGACCCTTTTTATACAACACATTTAAAGGGCTGCCAATTGTTTGATGCCCAAGCAAGGTCTTCCAGGAATTCTGGTTTTATAGTAACAACCCCAGATTGTCAGCACCGTACCACTGTCAGAGATTGTAACTTTTTGAGCTTTGTGAACTTTTTTTTGCATGCAGAAGATTAAGTAACCTGAGTGGCAGCATTTTAGAGGTTAACATGTAACTTTCTACTAGTTCTATTGACAGACAGAGTAGTGCAGGAGAACAGAGAAGGTATGTGTTATGACGTGGCTGCTTCAGTTATGGGTGAACTGTAAATGTCACGGCAATTAGGCCACTGTGGCTGGCTCCGCTTGTGTTTTGGCTATCACTACCGCTTTCTCCTCACTATAATATATTTGAGTATCATAGGGAGATTACACTTTTTGGAAGGACCTCATATATGCCTTCACCTACACAAAAAGGAATGATTAAAAGGACAATTGCCTCTATGATGATAAAATAAGAATTATATATTTTCCAGAACCTATATCATGGCAATTAATACTTACATCATACTTTATTGACAATACATCATAATAGTAAATGTCGAGGATCATTTCGACCATGTTGTTATTCTTGATTTTCTTTACCCCTCACTGAAAACATTGAGGTTTACTGCGACTGGTGGGTGACCAAATGCTACTGAGGAGCCCTAGCCTTAATAACATACTACACAGCGTCATTTGGTCACCCAAGAGTCTTAGTAAAATGGCTGCATTACCGCAACTCCTGTGTAACCCCAATGTTTCCCTATTGAAGAAAAGGTCTCATGAGCATTTCAAGAATTCTGACATGTTCAGATTTTTTGCAATCATCTCAAGTTAACTTTAGGTTTTCTCACATAAATAAGCATTTTTCTGATCTTTAAAAAAATTGTGCAGATAGTTTAACTGCAGTAAGATTAGTCACTTACTAATGTGCTGTCTGTAGCTGAACTGCCTCTGTATGCCAGTCTCACATACAGTCACATGACCATGCTCCTGTGTTTATCTGCTTCTTGCTGTGATGTTCCATACACTGAACACGTGGTTATCTCCCCTCTCTCCCTCCCTGTAGAATGGGACGCCACACAACACATGCCTCGTTTTTTTACTGCTCACTGTTATCCCCCTCCAAAATTATGACCAGCAGATAGTGCAGAATATAGCAGCACTATAAACCTTGTAATTTAAGGGCATGCAGGCAGCTGTTAATATAGGCAATGTATTCGAGAAGGGAGATAAATAATAGGAACTGTAGTCCTTTTCATGATAAAATAAAAACAATAGTGCGGCATAGAGCTGAATAACATAATAAAAATGAAAAATAACTTCTTCTGAGCTATGGTGACATCATCTGGTTATCATTCAGACATATATTAGTACTTTTCTGTGTTTCTCATAAGCTTGGAAAACCGCTTTTATGCCTACAACTTGCGGGCAACCAAAAGTAATCGTAGCCTAGCCATAAACTGATTCCTAGCTTTAGGCTGGTTGATATAGAATTAAATAAAAAGGTGTTAGTTATAGGCTGGTTCATATAGAGTTAAATGAAGTCCAGAATTTTCCAAGCAAATAGTCTGTCTCATATGACACAGGCATTTTTGGCTTCAACCTGGATAGGCACTGTACCATTTTGGCACCACAGATTTAAATCACTGGAAATTATTGACACAATGGGCCTCATCTATCAAAGCTGTCTTAAAGAAAAGAACAACCTTGATGCCCATAGCAACCAATCAGAATCATTTATTTAACGGCTTAGGAAAAATGGTTGCTATGGTTAATAAGGATAATTGTTTTCCTCAATGACAGCTCTGATATATAAGACTCAATGGGGCAGATTTATTATTAGGGTATGTTCACACAGAGTGTTTTCAGCCATTTTTCGGGCCGTAAACTTCCAGAAAAACGGCTGAAAAATCAGTAGCAGAACGCCTCCAAACATCTGCCCATTGATTTCAGTTCCGATGGGCCGTTTTTTTCGCGGCCGTTTTGAAAAACGGCCACATAAGAAAAAGGCCCGCGAAAAAGAAGTGTATGTCACTTCTTCAGTTGCTTTTGGAGCCGCTTTTCCAAAGCCTCTATAGAAAAACAGCTCCAAAACTGGACGTAAAAAAAATGCAGCGAAAAACGCAGCAAAAAACGTGAGCGGCTTAAAAAACTTTACAGACGTTTTTGATTTTACATGTGAACATATCCTTATTGTCTTAAACAGCTTAAAACTAGACCAGGCATTCAGAAGTGGCGCTAAATTCATCACAGTGTTGCATGCTGTATGATAAATTTACTAGATACTTTTCTCTTCCCTATACCACCTCTTTGTTGGCTTACTTTAGACCAAGATTTTGCACCAAAGTTTTGGCATAATTTTGATGCACTTTGGCATAGTTGAGCTATGCCCATTTTTCGCTTCATTATGCCCCCTTTTCTAGACAATTTTTTAAACTGTCTAGTGAGGTGCAAAAAGTGTCTAATACACATGATACATCTAGGGCAATGCATGTACGACTGTTTTTTTCCACAAATTGAGCTAGAAATCTGGCGCATTTTGTTTATTAAATTTCTCCCAATGTGAGTAGCATAATGTCATAAAAATGAATGTTGGCAATGACACCAAAATGTTTTGGGTGCTCAAAAAATTTCCCCTTCTTTATATAAAGCAATGTGAGCCAAGTTCACAGACCTACTGTACATCGCTGCCATCTGACATTTATAAGAGACATTTCCAAAATGTTTCTATAGGGTTTTAAACAAAGAATCTTTGAAAAAACTGAAAGTTTTCATTATCTTCTGCCTCCGAAATATTACTTAGCTGACATCAGAGATGGAGACATCTTCTGTTCTTTGGAGCCCTTGTCACCTTCATACAATGGTCCACCCCACAGCCTGTATAAATACTATAAATAGTGATCACAAGTCTATAGTACAGGGAGGACGGTACATGACCTTGCTTAGTGCACGTGAACAGACCTCAATGACCTTGAAGAATGATGTCAGAAGAACCAATGTACTTATTAGAAGATGTAAAGCATGTAGGATTTTGAGGGATTGGAGAGGACATAGAATTTCAATGTACATTAACTATGCATAAATATCTGAGACCGAAATTTCAAAACCACGAAGCAGCCTTTGTATTATATTCTGAACTGTCCCTATTTCTCTCCACTATATTGTGCACATGATCTTTTAGCAGCACCATCCAAGTATTTATAACTATCCCGTGATCTCACCCTGCTAGGAAATGTGAAGTAGGTGTGAAAATGTCCTATGTCTGTAAGCTTTGAATCTGTCTTTCTTTATATGGGATAGTAAAATTTACAGTAAAAAAATAACAAATGCGAGGACATAAAAGTTATTATATAATCTTCGATAAAGATCATGCACATCTATATCATAACCATTAAAGGCTTTGTGCACTTTTGCAAGCAATATAAAAATGAAGCAACATTGCAAAAATTCTAGATTAAAAATATACTTTGTTTTGTGTATGCAGATCTATGTGCAGTCACACAGGGCGCAGCAGCCGCATCTGCTGAAGGGTGGTGCCGCAGATGTCCTGGCAGCCAAGACTTGCACCCACCACAAATCTTTTATCTTATATATATTTTCGAAAGTTTGTTTGAAGCACGATTTTTATTTTTTTTTTAAATCAGGGAATAGCTATTTTTGATTGGACACGCATTCCCCAGATAACGGGTTGCACTGACAGGCTCCGCCCCCTATTGATGACATGGCAGCCCATAATTGGCTGCAACGTACATCATTCCTCGCTGAATTGCCTAACACAGCAGCACTGCGATGTTGGCCACAGCGGGTTTACACAGAGGCAGGACAGTTGCCCTGTCTCGTATAATTAAGGGACTAAAATGAATGGAGAAGCAATGAGCGATTGAGGGTCTAAACTGCATGGAGAAGCAATGAGCGATGGAGGGACTAATGGTAAAGATGAGGAGCGAGGAAAAGATATGCGAAATGGGCATGAATCAGAAGTCCCCGCCCCTCATCCACCACTTCGTAGTTTAGTCTAGGAGCGCTGGCTTAGGACTTTTATTTCCTAAAGGGAATCAATTTTTTTTGATCATGTGATCAAAGTGTTAAGAATATTTAATGGTGTTTACAATAACATTGGGTCCGGTGTCACCAGTATTCCGCCAGTACTTACGGACCCGTTTTTTCTGCACTAATCGGCAGCCCATTCCCTCTATCAGTGCTGGAAAGAGAGAAGGGGCAGCCCTTTCGGGTAGAGTTTCCGCAGCGATTGAAAGTAAAAGAAGTTCATATGTACCGTTGTCTTGGTGACCGCTGCAGCCTGTGATTGGCTGCAGCGGTCACATCAGATGAAACATCATCCCGGGAGGCTGTACTGGAGGAAGAAGCAGGTAAGTTAACTTTTAATACTCTCTAATTATTATGCGCGTCGTGCTCCCATATAAAGTATGGGAGCACGGTCCATAAAAAACAAAAACAGGACATGTCCTATCTTTTGCGGAGCCTTTCTACGGCACGGACACCTTCCTGTAAATATACAGGACGGTGTCGATGGGCAATAGAAGTGAATGGGTCCGTAATTACGGACAAATTCTACGGGGCCTTACAACACATAATTGGGTATTTAAATAGTGAGTTTTTACTCTATCTATACCGTAAGTCAACCTCCCGAGCAACGCCGGCTATAAAAGCTAGTTAATACTATTTATAAAAATAATTGTATAGTGGTGTTATTTAGACATTTAATAGAACAGTTATTACATTACTTTATATATGGAGCTGTAATTTAGTTACTGTATGTTGCTATTATTTGAATATTGTATGGTGGAATTATTTGGTCACTGTATGTTGGTATTATTTGAGAACTGTATGGTGCTATTATTTAAGCACTGTATGTTCCTATTATTTGAGCAATGTATGGTGGTATTATTTGAGCACTGTATGTTGGTATTACTTGGTCACTGTATGGTGGTATTATTTGAGCACTGTATTTGAGCACTGTATATTGCTATTATTTGAGCACTTTATGGTGGTATTATTTTAGCATTGTATGGTGGTATTATTTGAGCACTGTATGATGGCATTATTCGGTCACTGTATGTTGGTATTATTTGAGCACTGTATGTCGGTATTACTTGGTCACTGTATGGTGGTATTATTTGAGCACTATATAGTGGTATTATTTAAGCACTGTATGTTGGTATTTGAACAATGTATGGTGGCATTATTTGTGCACTGTACGGAGGCATTATTTGAGCACTGTATGTTGGCATTATTTGTTCACTGTATATTGATATTATTTCAGCACTGTATGTTGGTATTATGTGAGCACTGTATGGTGTCATTATTTGAGCACTGTATGGTGGTATTATTTGGTCACTGTATGTTTCTATTATTTGAGCACTGTATGTTGGCATTATTAAGCACTCTATGATGGCATTATATGAGCACTGATGGTGGTATTAAGAAAAGCACTGTATGTTGGTATTATTTGAGCACTTTATGTTGGTATTACTTAGTCACTCTATGGTGGTATTATTTGGTCACTGAATGGTGGTATTATTTGAGCACTGTGTGGTGGTATTATTTAAGCACTGTATGGTGGTATAATTTGAGCACTGTATGTTGGTATTATTTGAGCACTGCATGGTGTTATTATTTGAGCACTGTATGGTGGCATTATTTGAGCACTGTATGTTGGTATTATATGATCACTGTATGTTGGTATTATATCATCACTGTATGGTGGCATTATTTGGTCACTGTATGTTGGTATTATTTGAGCACTGTATGGTGGTATTATTTGAGCACTGTATGTCAGTATTATTTAATCACTGTATGGTGGTATTATTTGGTCACTGTATGGTGGTATTATTTGAGCACTGTATGGTGGTATTAATTAAGCATTGTATTGTGGTATTATTTGAGCACTGTATATTGGTATTATTTGGTCACTGTATGGTGGCATTATTTGAGCACTGTATAACGGCATTATTCGAGCACTCTATTGTGGTATTATCTGATCACTGCATGGTGGTATTATTTAAGCACTGTATGGTGGCATTATTTGAGCACTGTATAACGGCATTATTTGAGCACTCTATTGTGGTACTATCTGATCACTGCATGGTGGTATTATTTGAGCACTGTATGTTGGTATTATTTGGTCACTGTATGTTGGTATTATTTGGTCACTGTATGGTGGTATTATTTGGTCACCGTGTGTTGCTATTTTTTGAGCACTGTATGGTGGTATTATTTGAGTACTGTATGGGGGTAATATTTGAGCCCTGTATGTTGGTATTATTTGAGCACTGTATGTTGCTATTATTGGAGTACTGTATGGTGGCATTATTTGAGCCCTGCATAGTGGCATTATTTGAGCACTGTATGGTGGTATATTTAAGCACTGTATGTTATTATTATTTGGTCACTGTATAGTGGTATTATTTGGTCACTGTATGCTGGTATTATTTGATCAATCTATGGTGGTATTATTTGAGCACTCCTTGGTGGTATTATTTGAGCAGTGTATAATAATAATAATAATAATAATAATCTTTATTTATATAGCGCCAACATATTACGCAGCACTTTACAATTTAGAGGGAACATGAAACAAACAATATCAGACATTACATAGTGACAAAGTTCATTTACAATTCAAACCTGGGGAGTGAGGACCCTGCTCGCAAGAGCTTACAATCTATGAGGACATAAGGGAGACACAAAGTGTAACAGTGTTTGTTCTGTACAATAGTCCGGCCATTTTTATACACATGCGGTGGTAACATAAAGCTGCATGAGCCGGTCACCAGCCACTATCCGTGTATGATGGACATGAAGAGAAGGAGTGTGAGGGAATCTTATTCTGATGACTAATCTAAATGGAGGGCCATGGAAAGGAGTCAGATTAGGGAATGTTATAGGCCTGTCTAAATAGATGTGTTTTCAGGGCACGTTTAAAACTGTGGATATTGGAAATTAATCTGATTGTCTGGGGTAGCACATTCCAGAGGACGGGTGCAGCACGAGAGAAATCCTGGAGACGGTAGTGGGAGGTTCGGATTATGGAGGATTTTAATCTAAGGTCGTTGGCAGAACGTAGAGTCCGAGTAGGGTGGTAGACAGAGATGAGGGAGGAGATGTAAAGAGGTGCAGCACTGTGGAGAGCTTTGTGGGTGAGAGTAATAAGTTTGAATTTTATTCGGAAGGGGATGGGCAACCAGTGCAGTGACTGGCACAGATTAGAGGCGTTGGTGTAGCGGTTGGTCATAAAGATGAGCCTGGCTGCTGCATTGAGGATAGATTGGAGAGGGGAGAGTTTAGTGAGGGGAAGACCGACTAGTAATGAGTTACAGTAGTCAAGACGAGAGTGAATCAGAGCAACAATGAGAGTTTTGGCAGTTTCCTCCGTAAGAAAAGAGCGGATTCTGGAGATGTTTTTGAGGTGAAAATGACAGGAGCGTGAAAGTGATTGTATGTGAGGAGTAAAGGAAAGATCTGAGTCAAAAATAACCCCGAGACAGCGGGCGTGCTGCTTAGGAGTTATGATAGTGATATTATTTGAGCAGTGTATGGTGGTATTATTTGTACACTGTGTGTTGGTATTATTTGGTCACTGTATGGTGGTATTATTTGGTCACTGTATTGTGGTAATATTTGACCACTGTGTGTTGCTATTATTTGAGCACTGTATGGTGGTGTTATTTGTGCACTGTATGTCGGTATTACTTGGTCACTGTATGGTGGTATTATTTGAGGACTGTATAGTGGTATTATTTGAGAACTGTATGGTGGTATTATTTGAAAACTGTATGCTGGTATTATTTCATCACTCTATGGTGGTATTAATTGAGAACTCTATGGTGATATTATTTCAGCACTGTATGCCGGTATTATTTGATTACACTATGGTGGTATTACTTGGTCACTTTATGCTGTTATTATTTGGTCTTTATGGTGGTATTATTTGAGCACTGTATCGTGGTATTATTTGAACACTATGTTATTATTATTTGGTCACTGTATGGTGGTATTATTTGAGCACTGTATGCTGGTATAATTTGAACACTCTATGGTGGTATTAATTGGTCACTTTATGGTGGTATTATTTGGTCACTATGGTGGTATTATTTGAGCACTGTATGGTGGTATTATTTGAACACTGTATGTTATTATTATTTGGTCACTGTATGGTGGTATTATTTGAGCACTGTATGCTGGTATTATTTGATCACTCTATGGTGGTATTACTTGGTCACTTTATGGTGGTATTATTTGGTCACTATGGTGGTATTTTTTGAGCACTGTATGGTGGTATTACTTGAACACTGTGTGTTGTTATTATTTGGTCACTGTATGGTGGTATTATTTGGTCACTATATGCTGGTATTATTTGATCACTCTATGGTGGTATTATTTGAGCACTGTATGGTGGTATTATTTGAGCACTTTATAGTGATATTATTTGAGCACTGAATGGTGGTATTATTTGAGCACTGTATGTCGGTATTACTTGGTCACTGTATGGTGGTATTATTTGGTCACTGTATGGTGGTATTAATTAAGCTGTGTATTGTGGTATTATTGGAGCACTGTATGTTGGTATTATTTGAGCACTGTATGGTGCCATTATTTGAGCACTGTATGTTGGTATTATTTGGTCACTGTATGGTGGTATAATTTGGTCACTGTATGTTGCTATTATTGGAGCACTGTATGTTGCTATTATTTGAGCACTTTATGGTGGCATTATTTGAGCACTGTATGCTGTTATTATTTGAGCACTGTATGGTGGCATTATTTGAGCACTATATGTTGGTATTGTCATTGTCTGTGGGTATGTGAACCCACTGGGCCGCACCGCCGTAGCGGTGAGGTAGCTGGCCAAACCACAAAGCACCCCAGCAATACTAAGTCCCACACATGGGTACCTGAATAATCCATACAGTGGCCGAGGCTTTGGCACGGATGGAGTTGGGTGCAGCAGGTTACGCCAGACGTGGAAGGTGACAGCAGGTGCAGCACGTTACGCCAGAGGTGGCAGATCACACTGGACGAGGGAGATGGCACACGACATGGCAGATGACAGCAGGTGCAGCACGTTGCGCCAGACGTGGCGGATCACACTGGACGTGGAAGATGACACAGGATGTGGCAAATGACAACAGCTGCAGTAGACATGACTCCAACACTAGTAGGCACAGGAACAGGAACACAGCACAGGATACAGGAACAGGTAACAGTGTACGGGTAACAACTGGAACGGGAAAACACTAGGAACCATTTGCAAGACACAGTTGGGATACACTAACAATGCTCAGGCAAGGATCAGAAGGGAGAGGCCTTCTTATAGTCCAGGAAATCATGAGCAGTTGAAGATTTCCACATGTGCGCGCGCTGGCCCTTTAAGGCCAGGCACGAGCGTGCGCGAGCACCCTGCGGGACACAGCGAACCGGAGCGAAAGTGAGCGCTGGCGTCTCCTAGGAAGGAGATGCGAGCCAGCTCTCACTGATCCATGGCTGCGGGCGTCGAGAGGTGAGTAAACCCGACGGCCCGCGGCCTTGAACGCTACAAGTATTATTTTGTCACTGTATTTTGGTATTAATCGAGCACTGTATTTTGGTATTATTTGAGCACTGTATGTTGCTATTATTTGAGTACTGTATGTTGCTATTATTTGAGCACGGCATGGTGGTATTGTTTTAACACTGAATTGTGGCATTATTTGAGCACTATATGGTGATATTATTTGAGCACTGTATTATGGGTATTATTTAAGCACTGTATGGTGGTATTTACTTAAGAATTGTATGGTACTGCTACTTACACGCTGTATAGTATATTTATTGCAGTGCATGACGGGGCCACCACTATGCAGAATTATAGTTTAGGCATTTGGCCAATGTATAGAACAGATATTTAAGCACCATACTCTATGGCAGTTTTAATAAGGCACAGTATACCAGGAAGAGGGGGCACCAACAGAAGGTACTGCACAGGGCGCTTTCCAACTTCAAGCCAGCCATGACTGTAGTCATGTATTATTACATTCCCTCTTCTTTGGTAGATGTAAATGATCACAACAGAGTCAGACTGCACACAAAATGTTTATGTAATTAGTACCCATGGAGGCACATAGGTGCTGCAGACACAAAATGTTGGAGCGTTTTAATCAACAATAGAAGTTAATAAATAGTTTTTATTTTAAATGCATTGAAGCAAAACGTCCATGAGAAATTCTATTTTCCACTTAGGTGTACAAGAAACAACAAAGCAGTTTACAGAGCATTTTTACTGACCAATATGGCAAATTGGGTCAAATAAAACGGATTGATAAATCATATTTATAATTTGCCTCCTATTCAAAGGTTCAAATCTTGAATATTTTTTTGAACTTTCATCCAAATAAACAAGTATTATGCATGCACTGTCTTTTTAAATCTTAAACTGAGTTAATATATGTGCCGCGTCAGTCGGACAATGCCATCAGCTGCATGCATTGTAAATAATCCTTCTTTATTAGCATGTCATTCATATCACACACAGCTGTTACTTGAGTAAAATTTGGATCCATTTCCATCACTGGTATTTGTGACTATTTCATTTCTGTGTTTTATATAGAGGAAGGCAGACACTGCACAATACATGAAGGGGGACCCTTTTTGTTCTATACTTTGCAATAGCTGTTATCCATGATGTATGGATAAAGGAACATTTCTGTTTCAGAGAGATTGGAATACTATAGATAAAATAGAAATGTTCACATGAAACCCGACGAGCACTAAGTATGTCACTCAGATTTTTTTGGTTTGAATTCTCACAAAAGACTTGTATTTCTGATACATTGCAGAAATGGGGATTTACAAAGGTTAAAGTGGAAAGTTATGTTCTTAAAATTGTAGTCAAGGTTTTTTCGTTAAGGAACACTTATTGTAGGTTATATTTATTTTCTTCAATGTTTGGCTGCTTGGCTGTATTTTACCCCTGTCCCATTCTGGGGAACACGAAAACAATCAGTAAGTGCTGTACTGCCTTAAAAAAGTGTGAAAAAAGGTAAAAGTAAGAAGAGGGCGCTCCATAATAGAGTAAACACAAAGGTATTAGGATGATAGTCCTGGTGGACCTGTCTTCTTATCTAAAGTTGAATATGTAAATCAGGATTACCTGTGTCCCATAAAAAGGTAAGAAAAAAATAAACAGGTGGTCATGAGGCTAATGTAAATGGCAGAGAAGTGTTTCAATTGAGTCTGAGTCTAAAATCCCCCTTTAGTATCATCAGAGGCTCAGGCTGGTGGTTATTTGCCATCCATGCTTTGCATTGCAGCATTGCTTCTTTATATTAGCTGTTGTGTGTAAGTGCAAAGTACAATAAGCTTTAGGGTATGTTCACACGGCCTATTTACGGACGTAATTCGGGCGTTTTTGCCCCGAATTACGTCTGAAAATAGCGCCTCAATAGCGCTGACAAACATCTGCCCATTGAAAGCAATGGGCAGACGTTTGTCTGTTCACACGAGGCGTATATTTACGCGCCGCTGTCAAATGACGGCGCGTAAATAGACGCCCGCGTAGAAGAAGTGACCTGTCACTTCTTTGGCCGTAATTGGAGCCGCTATTCATTGACTCCAATGAATAGCAGCGCTAATTACGGCCGTAATTGACGCGGCGTTCAAGCGCCTGCACATGCCGGTACGGCTGAAATTACGGGGATGTTTTCAGGCTGAAACATCCCCGTAATTTCAGCCGTTACGGACCCCCGCCGTGTGAACATACCCTTAAAGTCAAGAACACAATTATTATAGGTTCAAGCAACTAAATCAGCAGCAAAACATATTATGAGGTTATTGCCTCACATATACTGAGGTATATAAGTTAAAAAAGGTGAAAGCATGACATTTTTCTGCCAAACGTTCTAAACTTTTATGGCTTGGTCTCCACTGATCACACGGCATGTCTAAGACCTGCCATATAAGTGTGATCTGTGGAGACCAACTGAATGAGGAGCTGGCATTACATGAACGGTCACTCTCCATTGAAATGAGTGGAAGGCACTGAAAACAGAAGGACCTGCAGGCTATGTTCACACTTTTGAGTTTTTTGCAGGCGCTATTTCTGCCTCAAAATTCCGTTTGGAACTTTGAGGCAGATTTTCCTCTCCCTGCACGCCGATTTTCCCTGCGTTTTTCACTGCATTTTTCGCCCGCGGCCATTGAGCGCCACGGGCATAAAACGCCGCGACATACGCTTTCTCTGCCTCCCATTGAAGTCAATGGGAGTTCAGTGGCGTAAATGCCCGAAGATAGGGCATGTCCCATCTTTCTCCCGCGAGGCTGTTTTGCCGCTCGCGGGAGAAAATCGCCCCGGCCTCCCAGCGAAATCAATGGGAGGCATTTTAGGGCCGTTTTTGACGAGTTTTGCGGTGCGGTTTCCGCATCAAAAAACTTGTCAAAAAACTCAGTGTGAACATAGCAGTATTTTAGACAAGTTTTTAATTGTTTTTTATTTTTTCAAAAAATAACTTTTTAAGATACAACTTCTATGTATCCCGGATATATAGATGATGTAGCTTGCACACAAACCCGTGTCCGTCAGGTCCAGGTCAGCGGGACTAATGGCTTCAGTGACAGCGGGTCCTGCATGTCTCTAAATGCAAGCCACAGCCCCTATGTATCCAGGATGTATAGAAACTGTATCTCAAATAGTAAAACATTTTTTAAAATAAAATCAATTAAAAAGTTGCTCAAAATCCTCTAATACAGATTTATATATATATATATACAAGCAGAAAAGACAGCAGCACTCCAACACAGTCAAATTGATATGTAAACGGGTGCCAGCAAGTAGTCCAGATCCAGAGACTATATCGATATCCCAAAGAAATGAATCTTGCAGCACTCCGATAGTATAGATGAAAAACTGTGTTTTTTTTATTCAAGCCAACATAGAAAAAGTGTGACGTTTCAGTCCAACATTAGGACTTTCATGCTTGAAAAAAGTCCTAATGTTGGACTGAAACGTCGCACTTTTATAAAAATACATTTGCTCAAAGGTTTACATACCCTTTAAAGTGTAGTTCTACTTTGGGGCTCGTTTGCCTATATATATATATATATATATATATATATATATATATATATAAATATATATATATACACTGGTATATATGGTTTTGCTTTAAATTTACTATTTACTATCCATTAGCTCTCTGATTACAGCAAAACTGCCAAATCACAGGCTTTAAGTGGAATTGTAAAGGATCTGCCAGGCACAACTTCTGTGTATACGCACATAGGTAATCAGTCTGCACCTGAGTCTATGTCTCTGAGACTGACTCCATCTTCCACCACTCAGGAAGGCAGGCTTAGGAGCGGGAGAGCCTATCGCAGCCTGGCCAGACGGAGCTAGCTCCCGCCCTCTGTCTATTTATACCTGCCTTTCCTGTTCCTCCTTTGCTTGTGATTCTTCTCGTGTGGTTTCCTGGCCCAGCTACAGCTTCTGACTATTTGATCCTGCTCCATACTGACCCTGGCTTACTGACTACTCTCCTGCTCTGCGTTTGGTACCTCGTTCTCTCCTGGTTTGACTCGGCTCGTTCACCACTCTTGTTGCTCACGGTGTTGCTGTGGGCAACTGCCCCATTTCCCTTAGCTTTGTGTACCCTTGTCTGTTTGTCTCGTGCACTTACTGAGCGTAGGGACCGCCGCCCAGTTGTACCCCGTCGCCTAGGGCGGGTCGTTGCAAGTAGGCAGGGACAGAGTGGCGGGTAGATTAGGGCTCACTTGTCCGTTTCCCTACCCCCATCATTACAGGAATTAACTAAAATTAAATGTGACCATTATTTATTTTCTAGAAAAACATATCTATTTGTGCCACCAACATGTGTGCTTAGTGCTACATAATATATAGATTTTCCAGAATGGAGATAATTGGGACTGAGTCTTTTTTTCTTGGGCTAGAAATACTGTACAGGCCGTGCATGTGGTGTGGCCATCCATGTCTTGTACAATTTCTCTATTGACTATTGATATCCCTGATGAATTCATGTTGGAGGAAACACGTTGGGATATGGTTTGTGTTGGGCCGTCCTTGTTAGGATGAATTTTCGGCAGGGCCAGTCTAGGGGTTTAAACACTACCTTGTGGCCTGGACAGAAGTTGGAAATACAGAAACTCATGCGGTGAAAAATTAAACAATTTGGAATCACATTTCTTTACTGCTATTTACATACTCTAAACGGAATTTCAGAAGCTCCTTACAGGTTACAGTCCTTCTAGTGAGTCGAATGTCGGAGAGAAAACAGGTATATGGTAACACGCAAGACTGGCAACACTACGGGTCAGTTCACATGGTGGAATTTTTATGATCTATCCGCCGTGGATTGGAGGGACCCGCCACATAAAATCCGCCATGTGAACGTACCCTAAAGAGGGCCCAGTGCAGCTGCATCACTTGCCCTATGATTAAAACGGCCCATATTACGGTTTTGTACAACTCGGAGAATGTGTGGAACCATAATATGCTCGTGTGCATGAGACTCAATATTACAAGAATAATAAATACAGGTGAGGCCATAAATGTTTGGATTCACCAGGCTCCATTGGTACGTGCATTATACAATATATTTCATCATTGTTAGCTCAACAAACAACAACAGCTACAGTAAAGCAAGACTCATTTAAATAATTCTGTGCTATGCAGCCCTAAAAATTCTTCATTTTATGGCGGTAATGTGTAAAGTCCTGTTTGTATGTATACATAGGAATTGATTTATATGCCTACATTAAAACTCCTATACCAGCTTTACTGAGGAGAAAAGGAAAATCAATTGTTAAAGTCAACTAGATGTGGTTCTGAGAACCAAGGAAACAGAGCGGAACATAATGTTAACAGGAAGGTACACAGGGCAACGCATAAATGGTGTCATTAATTTAGCAAGAAACTGAGCCTTACTTTGGAAAAAAAAAAATCTTCTTACAAATAATTTCTTGTGTGACTGAGGCACTTGGGGATTATATATTGTGTAGTCAGGCTCAAAACTGGGACTTAAAGGGGAACTTCACTTTGTTTCTCAATATTTCTAAGCCACCTCTATTATGCTATGCTGCTTCTGTTAGTAACTGAGGCTACTGCCTTAAAGGGGTATACTCATTAGAGAGCAGCGGGACAAGGTATGACGGGGGAGTCAGGGGCCCTATTCTAGAGATAGGTGCAGGTCCCAGAGGTGGGACCTGGATCTATTGGACAGGATATAATTTTCAGGACGGGATATAAAGTTATAATAAATAAGGTTTACATAGCCTTTAAGTTTTATTGCGACACTTAGGAGTGGTATAATCTGAGAATGTGACTCGCAGGCCAGAAAAGGTTGTCAGCCCTGAACTATGGTTTACACAGAGGAGATAAAAGTATACAGCTCGCCCTGGGAACTGCATAAACAGACGCAACTGCAGTCAGAGATCACACATGATTGCAGGATCAGACCACACACACCGGCTTTGATTCTCACCTGTAACCATAGAGTCACATAAGTCTGCATAGAAGCTGTATGTAAAGTTGCTTTATTTTTATATTTTAGATGTGTTGGATCAATAAAAAATGAGTTGAATTAGTGAGAATTTATTAAGGCTGACATTTTATACATAAAATCATAGCTGGTGTAAATTATAGTAAATTGGCTGCGCCGTGGGTAGCCCCGCCCTCTTCTGCTAAGCTCTGCCCACTTTTTAGAAAAGCAGCGCAAGCGGCACAATAGTCAGAATTTTTTTCTAACTTTCCTACGCCAGAAAAGTGCCGTAAAACGTATAATAAATTCCCCCATATGTGTTAGGGCAGATACAGACGGACATTGCGTTTTTGCGCGCGCAAACAACGCAGCGTTTTGCGCGCGCAAAAAACATTTGACAGCTGCGTGTGTCATCCGTGTATGATGCGCGGCTGCGTGATTTTCGCGCAGCCGCCATCATAGAGATGAGGCTAGTCGACGCCCGTCACTGTCCAAGGTGCTGAAAGAGCTAACTGATCGGCAGTAACTCTTTCAGCACCCTCGACAGTGAATGCCGAACACAATATACAGCAACCTGTTAAAAAAAAAAAAAAAGTTCGTACTTACTGAGAACTTCCCGGCCGTTGCCTTGGTGACACGTCCTTGGTGACGCGCCTCTCTTGACATCGGGCCCCACCTCCCTGGATGATGCGGCAGTCCATGTGACCGCTGCAGCCTGTGCTTGGCCTGTGATTGGCTGGAGCTGTCACTTGGACTGAATTGTCATCCCGGGAGGTCAGACTGGAGGAAGAAGCCGGGAGTTATCGGTAAGTCAGAACTTTGTTTTTTTTCACAGGTTCATGTTTATTGGGATCGGTATTCACTGTCCAGGGTGCTAAAACAGTTTAACTCTTTCAGCACCCTGGACAGTGACTATCTCCGGACGTCGCGTACCGGAAATTTTTTTGCCGGGTTCGGCTAAAACTAGTTCGGCCGAACCCGGTGAAGTTCGGTTCGATTGTCCGGGTTCGCTCATCTCAAAGACACTCCATTTGGATGTTTGGAAACAGAAAAGCACATGGTGCTTTTCTGGTTACATTCATCCTTTTGACAGCTGGTGTGCTGTTTCAGTCGGTTCGCACGGAAGTGCTTCCGTGCGACCTGCGTGGTTTTCAGATATTGAACCTGTCACGCTTTTTGCGCAGCTGACAAACGCTGCGCAAAAAGCACGGACTGTCTGTACTGCCCCATAGACTTGTATTGGTCTGTGCGTGGTGCGTGAAAACCACGCGGCCCGCACGGACCGAATACACGCTCGTGTGAATCCCCCCTTAGTGTGTGATATTATAGCTACCAGAAAAAGTAGGTCAAAAAATTGATGTGCACATCCAGGGATATTTCAAAGCAATTATAAAATTTTATTGACACCAATTATACACAGACAAGTTAAAAGCGTTGTATACAAAGGTAAAAACGGTGATCCACAATAAGATACACCATAAAATGTGTGAAAACCCCAAGCTGAATAAACCCTGCTAGACTATATGAGAAACCCCGATAAGGACCCACTTCAATACATAACAATTCCCTAAAAGTTAAATAGGGCCATAAGAAATGTGACCTGCAACAGAGCACTTACCTAGAACTTTATAAGAATCAAACAATAAGTATAAATCTGGCAAAAACAGGGACCACCCCATGCATATCCAGCAAATCCAGCATCCTCAGGGGTATCAGTGTGTGAGATTAACCACAAAGGCAATAAGAAATCTTACCAAATCCATGCAGATGTTATCAAAACCAACAGAGAGAGAACAGATTGCTCAAAAAAGCAAAAACAAAACCTTTTCATATAAATGGTATATCTTTATTAATCAAAACAAACATATCAGTTAAAAATGAGCCTAAGGCCGGATTTACACGAGCGCGTGCGTTTGCGCATGCAAAAAACGCAGCGTTTTGCACGCGCAGAAGGCACTTGACAGCTTCGTGTGGCAGCCCCGTATGGTGCGTGGCTACGTGCTTTTTGCGCAGCCGCCATCATTATGACACTCCGTTTGGATGTTTGTAAACAGAAAAGCACGTGGTGCTTTTCTGTTTTCAGTCATCCTTTTCACAGCTGTTGCGCGAATCACGCTGGTCGCACGGAAGTGCTTCCGTGTGGCATGCGTGGTTTTCACGCACCCATTGACTTCAATGGGTACGTGATGCGCGAAAAACGCTCAAAGAACGGACATGTCGTGACTTTGACGCAGCGGAAAACTCACGCACATGTCTGCACGGCCCCATAGACTAATATAGGTCCGTGCGACGCGCGTGATAATCACGCGCGTTGCACGGATGTATATCCCGTTCGTCTGAATAAGCCCTCAGAGTCAGTTCTCACATTGCGTAAAAACTGCGGTTTTTCCACAATGGAATTAGTTGCTGAAAATCCGCAGCATATACAATAGCAGCAAAGTGGATGAGATAAAACAAATCTCATCCGCACGCTGCGTAAATACTGATCGGAAAAAAGCTCAGAAATTGACCTGCTGTGCGGAATTTTATTCCGCAGCATGTCAATTGTATTTGCGTAAACGCTGCTTATTTGTTGTGGGTTTTCCAAAGTGAATTCAATGGGGAGGTAAATCCCTCAACAAATAGCAGTTGTTGTGTTTTTGCGACAGGTACGCAGCGATGCCGCCGCAAAAAACACAACTCAGGAAAGAAGAAAAAATCTCATACTTACAAGCGCTGCAATTTTACTCAGCAGAGATTTCGGGCGAAAAACTGCTTCATAGTTTGGTGCGGTTTTTTGTTCGGTATTCTCTGTGGTGCACAGGGCAGATACGCAGAGTGCTATTAGGGTATGTGCACACACACTAATTACGTCCGTAATTGACGGACGTATTTCAGCCGCAAGTACCGGACCGAACACAGTGCAGGGAGCCGGGCTCCTAGCATCATAGTTATATACGATGCTAGGAGTCCCTGCCTCGCTGCCGGACATCTGTCCCGTACTGTAATCATGTTTTCAGTACGAGACAGTTGTCCTGCAGCGAGGCAGGGACTCCTAGCATCGTACATAACTATGATGCTAGGAGCCCGGCTCCCTGCAGTGTGTTCGGTCCGGTACTTGCGGCCGAAATACGTCCGTCAATTACGGCCGTAATTAGTGTGTGTGCACATACCCTTACACAGCGTATCCACCCCATGTGAACTCCAACCAGTGAGTTACTAAAAAAGAATAAAAAGTAAAAACAATTCTGCTTCTAAGGCCTAATTCACACGAGCGTATTTCACGTCCGTGTTACGCGTGTGAAAATAACGCACGTCACACGGACCTATGCAAGTCAGTGGGGCCATTTAGACATTCAGTGTTTTTCACGCAGCGTGTGTCCGCTGTGTGAAACTCACTGCATGTCCTATACTTGTGCATTTTTTGCGCATCACGCAACCATTGAATTCAATGGGTGCGTGAAAATCACGGACAGCACACGGACGCACATCCGTGTGCTGTGCGTGATTCACGCAACAGTTGCTAAGGGAATGATTTTGAAAAAGAAAAACACCTCACATTTTGCTGACGTGAAACGCGTGACATACTGATGACAAAAGCGCGTAAAAAACGCAGACACGCACCATACACTGATGTCACATAGAACAGCAACACAGGAAAAATGCTGCATTTTTTACGCGCGAAAAACGGACACGTTTGTGTGAATAAGGCCTAAAACTCTTCTTCGAATAGCTTACGTATTTATATTCCTTATTTGACATAAACAAATGAAGAGCAGGATCGTTTTCTTGTATTGTTCAATGTAACTATGGAAACAATTATAAAAACATCTCTCACTTCTTATTCTTCTGTGTATGGCTTGTATAATAAATCTATTTTAAATGTAAACCTGAGATCTGCGAAGGGCTGTACTGTAAGCCTCAAGACACTGGAATAGTGTAGTTCACAAAAAAAAAACATTTGAAAGATGAAATGGGGCTGCAATACCAGACACAACCCACGGACAAGAGTGGCGCTGTTTCTGGGGGAAAAAAAAGCAGACGTTTTCATCATCTCATATAACCCTTTTCAAATAATGTGTTCTCTATAATTTTCTTACCTCACACACATTAAGATATATCAGCCTAATTGATAAAACTGACGTATAATAAGCATACACTATATGGCCAATGGATAATCCTAGTTACTCGGTGCAGCAAATATGACAGACTTGATGCATACAGCTTAAAGGTAATGAATTGAAGCATACACCTATGCAATCTCCATATATAAACACTTTAGTAGTAGAATGGATCATACTAAAAGTGCCTGGAAGGAAGTGTTGTCATAGGGACGTCATCACACCCTCTTCTCACAGGAAGCCTGTAACTTCAATCTTTGATAACTTGGGACAAAAATAAGATATTTAAAGATTTGACTGAAAGATATTTAGATTAAAACATATGGGGGCAGATTTACTAAGCTGTCTAAGATTTAGACCAGGGGTCTCAAACTCGGCCGGGTAAGTGGGCCGCATATAGAAAAAATGGGAAGTTGACGGGCCACATTACTTTCAAATTTGATACAATACAAAATTATTGTTAATAAATTACTTATTTGAACTACTATAACACTATATTACTATAATAATAATAATAATAATAATAATAATACTACATTACTATAAAATTAATACTACATTACTATAATAATACCGCTAGGTTTAAAATTTGAGATATTTCTCCACGCGCTTATTTCAACAATCCAGTTTTCCAGTTTAAGTGTCGCTAAATGCAGTCCGGCGGCTCAGTTAGCAGCGTTTGGCAGACACACATGTCAAGATTGGGCAGCCCCTTTTTAGATAGTGCCACAGTGCGCTCTGTAGATGCTGCCACAGTGACCTCTGTAGATGCTTCCGCAGTGCCCTCTGTGGATGCTGCCGCTGTGCCCTCTGTGGATGCTGCCGCATTGCCCTCTGTGGATGCTGCCACCGTGCTCTCTGTGGATGCTGCCGCAGTGCCCTTTGTAGATACTGCCACAGAGTCCTCTGTAGATGCTGCCACAGAATCCTCTGTAGATGCTGCCACAGTGCCCTCTGTAGATAATGCAACACACCCCTATATAATGCCACAGTGCCCTCTGTAGATAATGCAACACACCCCTAGATATTACCACAGTGTCCTCTGTACATACTGCCACAGTGCCCTCTGTAGATTCTGCCACAGTGCCCTCTGTAGATGCTGCCACAGTGCCCTCTGTAGATGCTGCCAGTGTCCTCCGTAGATGCAGCCACAGTTCCCTCTGTAGATGCTGCCACAGTGCCCTCTGTAGATGCTGCCACAGTGTCCTCTGTAGATGCTGCCACAGAATCCTCTGTAGATGCTGCCACAGTGCCCTCTGTAGATAATGCAACACACCCCTATATAATGCCACAGTGCCCTCTGTAGATAATGCAACACACCCCTAGATATTGCCACAGTGTCCTCTGTACATACTGCCACAGTGCCCTCTGTAGATTCTGCCACAGTGCCCTCTGTAGATGCTGCCACAGTGCCTTCTGTAGATGCTGCCAGTGTCCTCCGTAGATGCAGCCACAGTTCCCTCTGTAGATGCTGCCACAGTGTCCTCTGTAGATGCTGCCACAGTGTCCTCTGTAGATGCTGCCACAATTCCCTCTGTAGATGCTGCCACAGTGCCCTCCGTAGATGCTGCCACAGTGCCCTCCGTAGATGCTGCCACAGTGCCCTCCGCAGATGCTGCCACATTGCCCTTCGGAGATGCTGCCACAGTGCCAACCGCAGATGCTGCCACAGTGATGTCAGGGGCTTGCCCAGAGCTGGAGTCCCGGAGCAGAGCCGCTTCTAGCACTCTGCCTGGGATTCCAGCTCTGCTCCTGACATTACTGTCCATATATGGACAGAGATGTCAGGGGCAAACCCAGAGCTGGAGTCCCGGCAGAGCGCTAGTAGGCTCTTCCTGGGACTCCAGCTGTGGTCCTGACATCACTGGGACTCCTGCTCCGGGTAAGCCCCTGACATCATTGTTGATGTATGGACAGTGATGTCAGGGTATTCCACAGAGTCCCGGAGCAGAGTCTATACTAGCGCTCTGCTCTGGGGAAGACTCTGCACACTGTCCATATATGGACAGCGATCTCAGGGATTTCCAGAGTCCCGGAGCAGAGCCTGTACTAGTAGTCTGCACTGGACTCCGGCTCTGGGGAAGCCCCAGACATTGCGTGTCCAAACATGGACAGCGATGTCAGGGATTTCCACAGAGTCCCGGAGCAGAGCCTGTACTAGCGCTCTGCTCGGGACTCCGCTCTGGGGAAGACCCTCACACACTGTCCATATATGGACAGCGATGTCACGTAATTGCACAGAATCCTGGAGCAGAGCCTGTATAAGCGCTCTGCCCGGGACTCCGCTCTGGGGAAGACCCTGATACACTGTCCATATATGGACAGCGATGTCAGGGATTTCCACAGAGTCCCGGAGCAGAGCCTGTACTAGCACTCTGCTCGGGACTCCGCTCTGGGGAAGACCCTGACACACTGTCCATATATGGACAGCGATGTCAGGGAATTCCACAGAGTTCCCGGAGCAGAGCCTGTACTAGTGCTCTGCTCGGGACTTCGCTCTGGGGAAGACCCTGACACACTGTCCATATATGGACAGCGATGCCAGGGAATTCCACAGAGTCCCGGAGCAGAGCCTGTACTAGCGCTCTGCTCGGGACTCCGCTCTGGGGAAGACCCTGACACACTGTCCATATATGGACAGTGATGTCAGGGATTTCCACAGAGTCCCGGAGCAGAGCCTGTACTAGCGCTCTGCCCAAGACTCCTCTCTGGGGAAGGCCCTGACACACTCTCTATATATGGACAGCGATGTCACGTAATTGCACAGAGTCCTGGAACAGAGCCTGTACTAGCGCTCTGACCGAGACTCCGCTATGGGAAGACCCTGATACACTGTCCATATATGGACAGCGATGTCAGGGAATTCCACAGAGTCCCGGAGCAGAGCCTGTACTAGTGCTCTGCTCGGGACTCCGCTCTGGGGAAGACCCTGACACACTGTCCATATATGGACAGCGATGTCACGGAATTGCACAAAGTCCTGGAGCAGAGCCTGTACTAGCGCTCTGCCCGGGACTCTGCTTTGGGGAAGACCCTGACACACTGTCCATATATGGACAGCGATGTCAGGGAATTCCACAGAGTCCCGGAGCAGAGCCTGTACTAGCGCTCTGCTCGGGACTCCGCTCTGGGGAAGACCCTGACACACTGTTCATATATGGACAGCGATGTCAGGGAATTCCACAGAGTCCCAGAGCAGAGCCTGTACTAGTGCTCTGCTCGGGACTCCGCTCTGGGGAAGATCCTGACACACTGTCCATATATGGACAGCGATGCCAGGGAATTCCACAGAGTCCCGGAGCAGAGCCTGTACTAGCGCTCTGCTCGGGACTCCGCTCTGGGGAAGACCCTGACACACTGTCCATATATGGACAGTGATGTCAGGGAATTCCACAGAGTCCCGGAGCAGAGCCGATACTAGCGCTCTGCACGGGACTCCGGCTCTGGGGAAGCCCCAGACATCGCTGTTCATATGTGGACAGCGATGTCAGGGAATTCCAGAGTCTCAGAGCAGAGCCGATACTAGCGTTTTAGACAGTGTAAGGTCAGTCTAAGGCTCAGTTTAAACGGCAGAATTTTTGCAGCACAATCCGCCATGGGTTTCACCTCAAAATTCCGCTGCTTTTGTCAGCTACGAGACAAAAGAAGCGTCCTGCCCGATCTTCGGGCTGATTCCGCCCAAACCACCCATTAAAGTGAAATGTTCCTGCTGACGGTAGAAATAACTCTGCGGCAGATTCTGCGGTGGGACCCACCAAGCAAAACAGTATAACTGGAGTACCTCTAATATGGCTGGTGTATACCTATTAATTATATGTCACCTGCTGCAACAGTGTTTGCTGTTTTTCTCCCACGCTGGACGCTGTGTTATTGAGAGACCCACTCTTTGGTTGCGTCATTGACTCCAGCATTCCGATCACATGATCGCGCTGTCGGTGTGTGCATATTTGCCTCCTAGTGGATATGATTCACTGTCCGGGAATAGCTCTATGTTCTCTGGCGACTTCATTACAATTATGATCTTTTTGGGGGCAAACTTATTATTTCAAAGTGACCCTCCATTCTAAGGACAAAATTATAAATGTGATGGGGTATATGGAGTAATATTACCTGGTGCCCTCCAGTTGTGCCCTTCTGTCGTGGATCCGTCGTTTTTGGGTCCCCTCTGTGTAGTCCCAAAATGGCCACAGCGCTTCTCAGACTGAGCGCTTCTCAATCACTGATTGGCCAGAACTCCTCACGTGAGCAGCTCTGGCCATTCCAATAACAGTGAGATGTGTCTTAGACTCATAGTCTAAGAAGCGCTGCAGCCTCAGGGGACCTTAAAACAGAGGGGACCCTAAAACAGCAGATCCACGGAAGAGGGGCCCAACTGGAGGTCACCAGGTATTATTACTCCAAATACACTATTATATTTAAAATGTTGTCCGGTCAGCAGAGGGCAATTAAGAATAGACAGTTCATTTGATGGCCCTTTCTGGGGGTCATTGTATTTGGAGGGGAACTCCTCTTTCCTCAGTAGAAACGTAAAATTTTGTTACAGCTTTCATTGTAATCCTGCCATCGCCATTTTATGATAAGGAGTGACCCTACCTCCAATCTACACAGCACAAGCTGAAAAGTTATCTGTACAAAACAGGAAGTATCAACCTATTGATATAGGATTTTTTTTAGATTGATATGGAAAAAAACAAAACTAACACCAATTTTCATAAAAAAACAAAATATGTTACCAAACTTGGTAATTTTCTGACGATACAATCCACTTAGTATATATATATATATATATATATATATATATATATATATATATATATATATATATATATTTATGTTTATTGTACCTTTTATTATCGTTTTCTTATGTTATTACAGCTGTGCCTTGTGTTCTGATTATGAATATGGATTTAAGTAGATTCTATATTCAGAAACACGACTCACATTATCATAATTCTGGTTATCCCTTGTGGAAGTGATCTGAATGCTTGTGAAATTTATAAGCTATTCCCCCGAGTTTATACAGACCAGAATCTATCATACAGCCCCTTCTAGTGTATACACTCTTAAAAGGTCTGTTCTCTACAGAGCCCTCCAGCCGCATTCAGCAATACTGAACATATGCGAATATTGTAAAAAAAATAAATCTCTGCTCGTTCAGCTGGGATCAGGTCTTACCTGAGTCCTTGACCTCTGTCCCAAACAAACCCCTAATATAAAGGGAGCCCCCACCCTGTTCAAGAAAATATAACAATGTGTAGGTTTTACCTTAAAATCCATTTGACTGGTAGCAACAGAATGGCCCCATTAATTCTAATTAGACAGATGTAGCAGTGGTAGCACAATGAGGCATATTTATCAATGTCATTATGACAGTTTTTTAGCATAATGACATTAAAAAGAATGATGGTCAGCCTGAACACCATATTAATTAAGCTTTTTTGATGCTTACAATTTTTCAGACACTTACAAAAATGACAGAAAATGGGGTGCAGAGTTCAGAAAATTATCGATGAGCTGCGCAAGATGCAATTTGGTCTACCTCATGATGAGACAACCCTTTAAGGACACATAACAGTGTATGCCTCATTTTTATAAAAGTGGTCTCCTCTTAACCCTACGCTACTTATTGTTGGATCCTTCCATGCCACCAAAAACCTCTAAATTCACTAAAACAAAATCATAAGATTTATAGAAATTAATAATTACTTTTAAAATTACCACAAATGAAAAATATTTACAAAAAAACATAATATAACCCATTGTCTGTTAGTTCAAGTCAATGTTGTCTCGTAACTCCTCAGCATTTGGTAAAAAAAAACGTCTTTTGCACAAATCTAATATGAAAAAATTGTTGAATATCTGGGTGCTCTTCAGTGAAGCAAGCAGTGTTCTAGTTAACATTTACTTGACGGCCAATGTACATATTGAGTAATGAGAAATAATAAGCTTAGGATAGCTGCTGCGTAGTTCAGTTGGTGCTGCCATGTTAAGTTCAGTAGAAGAACTCTTAGCTCTTGTTTGAGGTTTGAAAAAGGGCTTTAGGCTACATCCTATTTATATAATTAGTATCTTAACATGAGACCTGGCTTACAGATACATCTATTTTAGTCTTCTAAGGTGTTCCAAATGACTTAGCTATGAACATTATAAATACATGAAATATCCATGTAAACAATGACTCAAATATTTTCTATATTTGCTGTTCTCATCAGTCCCACAGACTATGAATAGAGCCGTGGTAGAGCAAGCTTGACCGCCACTCCGTTCGAACCTCATCTCTCCAAGGTTGTGTGGTGAGCAGGAACGAGGACTTGGTACTGTCATTCTAGTGATCGGTGGGGACCCCATAAATCATACATTTATCACCTATCCTGTTTATAGGTGATTAATGTATTACATGGAAAAAAAAAAACTTTAATTATTGTGTGCTGAGCATCTACTGATAGAACCTGACTACAGAAGAGAATGTTTGTAGTCAGGCTCTACTAGTTAACCACACAATTCTGTACACCAGTAGCAACAACACCCAGGAGTGAAACAGGACTAAGTAGACAAAATAGGTAATAAAGAGATACAGTGAAGGAAATAAGTATTTGATCCCTTGCTGATTTTGTAAGTTTGCCCACTGTCAAAGACATGAACAGTCTAGAATTTTTAGGCTAGGTTAATTTTACCAGTGAGAGATAGATTATATTTTAAAAAAAACAGAAAATCACATAGTCAAAATTATATATATTTATTTGCATTGTGCACAGAGAAATAAGTATTTGATCCCCTACCAACCATTAAGAGTTCAGCCTCCTCCAGACCAGTTACACGCTCCAAATCAACTTGGTGCCTGCATTAAAGACAGCTCTTACATGATCACCTGTATAAAAGACTCCTGTCCACAGACTAAATAAATACAAAAGCAAAAAGCACGGTGCCACATAGTGCAGGTCAGCAGGACTAAAACGAGATAGACAACGTAGTAGCTATGCTCACCACGTAGAAGTTGCTAAAGGCAATAGATAAATCCACTGATGCTGCTGCCAGGATCCAAGCCGGTGAAACAACCAGTCACCGCTAATTAGAACACATGGAGAAAACAAAAAAAGAAGGATCCTATAGGGCTCTGCTGCGTGGCTGAAGTAGATCGTAAATAATAGTAGGAAATGTATAAAATATATTTATTGAACACATGAAGGGCTACGTGTTTCAACACTGGACAAGTGTCTTCCTCAGGCCGTTAAAAACATATATAAAGGGGTGCTTATATACCTATGGATGTTAAACAAACAGGAAGGAAATGAGGATCAGGGAGGGGGAGGAGAGAAAAAGGTCAAGAAGGTTAAATATGACGTCATGAATGACAGGTGTATTAGCGACAATCTTAGAATAAATCGTTATCAAACAAATTATTGCATGTCCCGAGGAAAGAAAAACGATATATAAATGAATGAATACACATATAACAGAATAATGAGTCCTTTAGACTTCACGTTTAGAGAAATGAATAAACATATGCATACCATGCAATGCAATCAAAACGAAATCAGTAATAGAAATGTGTAATAAAAAAGGAGAATCAGTTATATCAAATGGTCAAGAAATATATATCTAATAACAGCTATACCGAACTGTCAAAAAGTATATATACATATATATACACACATATAAAAAATATATATATATATATACACACACATAAACACACATTTATCAAAAATAGGAAAACACACACTTATAAATATAAATACAAAGACACATGTATGTTATTAGTGTTTATGAATGGTTAGTATCCCCCATACTGAATCATTCTGTTTAGACAATGTTAAAAATGAAGGAAATAAAAATTGTATAGAAATGATAAAACTATTGGATATATAAAAAACATCGAATGTAAAAAACGGGTGTACAGAAACGCAAGGTGTCACTAATGGCCGAAACGACCTGACATGCGATTTTGCGATCAGAGAGGCAATAAAAATAGCTATCTATTTCTATGTAACAAACAGTAAAATCAATAGGAAACCGTAAATATAAAAAAGTTGAATCTAAAATTTAATACATATAAAAAGCATCGTCAATTCTTTGATTATTAATAGATAGTGAAGATCGTTCACTTTGCTAACACTAATTGGCAGCATGCGAACGACCTTCAATGCAATGTTTGATTATTACTGCTCGAAATAATGTTAAAAATATATCTGTCAATAGGCAGCAAAACACCGATTGATAATATCAAGAGTAACAGCATTATAAATATGCTGTATTTAAGTGTCTATGTGGTCTGAATGATAGCAAGTGCCCATATTCCGATAATAACGAAATATCAAAGGGTTATTAACACAGTGAAAAAAGTTGATAGACATATTTCTTTACCACTAAATAGCCATCTGTGAGCAACAGTCAGGTCAATATTAATGATGTATAATATATACGCATATACATATCGAATCGTAAAAATAGATAGAAGAAATGTTTCCTCAAAGAAAAAAAGTATAAATAAATAAATATCAATAGATAAGCCATATTTAAACAATACTTCTAAATATATGTATTGTCTGAAATAGTCAAAAAAAATTCCTATAATTATTGTCAACTGAAAATCATTGGGATAAAAATGTTCCAATACCTGATATTAAATCAGAAAAAAGGGGGGGACATTCCAAAAGTCAACGCTGTGTATATACGTATAGATATAAATATATACCCATATACACTACATAAATCAGTTTCTCAAATGTACAAAATATAGAATTTTTCGCGATATTAAAACCATTAGTATATTAGACAGAACATTATTCAATAGAATTCTATATATAAGGATGGATCAAATAGGCATCAATCCAAAGAGGATTCTGAAATATCATTAAGACCACGTGGATTCAGCGTCTGTAACTTAAAAATCCAATAGTTCTCCCTTTGTTTCAATTTATGGAATCTATTGGGAACATCACATGAAATGTGTTCAATAGGGATAATATTTAGTGTTTCAAACTGTTTATTATGAAAAGAGGCACAATGTCGGGAAAGGCTGTGTTTAGAAAAACCCGTATTGACGTTGTATCTATGGTTGTTCATTCTGGTAGGTAGGCATTGCGTTGTCCTGCCAACATATTGCAGGTGGCAGGGACATTCTATCAAGTATATTACATAAGAACTGCCGCAGTTAAGAAAAGTTTTCATTTTAAAAGATTCATTCGTAACTGTAGAGGTAAAAATAGTTTGTCTATGGGAGATGTTTTTACAACACAAACAACGTGGGTGGCAACATTTAAATGAGCCACTAATAGTCGGAAATATTTTGGAACTTGGTAGTTTAGATTTGCGTATCTTTTTTTGTTTTCTCCATGTGTTCTGTCCACAGACTCAATTAATCAGTCTGACTCTAGCCTCTACAACATGGGCAAGACCAAAGAGCTTTCTAAGGATGTCAGGGACAAGATCATAGACCTGCACAAGGCTGGAATGGGCTACAAAACCATAAGTAAGACGCTGGGTGAGTAGGAGACAACTGTTGGTGCAATAGTAAGAAAATGGAAGACATACAAAATGACTGTCAATCGACATCGATCTGGGGCTCCATGCAAAATCTCACCTCGTGGGGTTTCCTTGATCCTGAGGAAGGTGAGAGCTCAGCCGAAAACTACACGGGGGGAACTTGTTAATGATCTCAAGGCAGCTGGGACCACAGTCACCAAGAAAACCATTGGTAACACATTACGCCGTAATGGATTAAAATCCTGCAGTGCCCGCAAGGTCCCCCTGCTCAAGAAGGCACATGTACAGGCCCGTCTGAAGTTTGCAAATGAACATCTGGATGATTCTGAGAGTGATTGGGAGAAGGTGCTGTGGTCAGATGAGACTAAAATTGAGCTCTTTGCATTAACTCAACTCGCCGTGTTTGGAGGAAGAGAAATGCTGCCTATGACCCAAAGAACACCGTCCCCACTGTCAAGCATGGAGGTGGAAACATTATGTGTTGGGGGTGTTTCTCTGCTAAGGGCACAGGACTACTTCACCGCATCAATGGGAGAATGGATGGAGCCATGTACCATCAAATCCTGAGTGACAACCTCCTTCCCTCCACCAGGACATTAAAAATGGCTCGTGGCTGGGTCTTCCAGCACGACAAAGACCCGAAACATACAGCCAAGGCAACAAAGGAGTGGCTCAAAAAGAAGCATATTAAGGTCATGGAGTGGCCAGTCTCCAGACCTTAATCCCATCGAAAACTTATGGAGGGAGCTGAAGATCGGAGTTGCCAAGCGACAGCCTCGAAATCTTAATGATTTACAGATGATCTGCAAAGAGGAGTGGGCCAAAATTCCATCTAACATGTGTGCAAACCTCATCATCAACTACAAAAAACGTCTGACTGCTGTGCTTGCCAACAATGGTTTTGCCACCAAGTATTAAGTCTTGTTTGCCAAAGGGATCAAATACTTATTTCTCTGTGCACAATGCAAATAAATATATATAATTTTGACAATGTGATTTTCTGTTTTTTTTTTAAATATAATCTATCTCTCACTGGTAAAATTAACCTAGCCTAAAAATTCTAGACTGTTCATGTCTTTGACAGTGGGCAAACTTACAAAATCAGCAAGGGATCAAATACTTATTTCCTTTACTGTATTACAAAGTGGTAGATTTGTATATTTTATAGCTACACATATATATGTATGTATGTGTTTGTGTGTGTGTGTGTTTGTGTGTGTGTGTGTGCGTGTATGTGTGTGTGTGTGTGTGTGTGTGTGTGTGTGTGTGTGTGTGTGTGTGTGTGTGCGTGCGTGCATGTGTGTGTGTGTGTGTGTGTGTGTGTGTCTATCAGTGTTTGTTTTGTGCAACTTTCTAAATACTTTCTATTAAAAATGATTTATTATTTTTACTTTTTGAGATCTAGCTGCTTTGTATACTGTGTACAGAGCATTTGCATCTAGTACTGACACCTATGTCCGTCAGGTCAGCGGGACTGACGGGTTCAGTGACAGCGGGTCACACAGGATCAAGCTGCTACCGATCACATCTACATTCATAACTTAGAGGTGATTGATAACAGAAAGGTGATTAAAAAAAAAAAAACTAGGTGTACATAGCATTTAATGTTGTTCAATATTAATCAAACTCACAAATTCTTACATTTTCTAAATCTAACTATTATCCATTAGATATTAATAAAAATAAATGCATAATGAAATTCAAGTTGACTAATTTATATTTCATTTTTCATAGCCCCAAACATGAATAATTAAAGTATATTCATTTCGGTGCTATGTGAGGGCAATACATAAATATATGAGAAACATAATTATTATTAAATACGTTTGTTGGTCCTTTAACCTTGGCTGTTATTGCTGAGCTGATGCCACAGGCGCTCAGAAATTAAGATTCTCAGCATCTTCCCAGAGGAGCAGGTCTGTGGCAGAACACGGTCAAAAGGAATACATATGTATCAATAGTCACCAGAGCATGAAAAAAAATGCTGAGTTCTTGATGTAAGGAGTTCTGTAGGTTATGCATGTTTCTAGATCATCACAGCAAAAAATACAGAATTGATTTTATCAGGTATGATGCTCCATTCAACTGATTTTGCTTATAATTCCAAACTGGAAATTAAAGGAATCAAAATATTGTTATCGTCGTGACCTGATGAAACACGGAGGAAAATACCAACTCCAAACCGAAGGTCAAAATAAAACTAGAAACTATTCGAAACTTATTCCACGAAAAAGGTCGGGGAACATAGGAAAAATAGACATTCAAATGGAACCAGTTTACAACTCAAGATATCAGGAACTTGTGGGCTCAACGTATCTGGCGACTTTAACACTACTTAACAAGTAGCCCACGCCTTAAGGCCTTATTCACACGAACGTGTCCGTTCTGCGTGCGTAAAAAATGCAGCGTTTTTCCTGCGTTGCAGTTCCGTGTGACATCCGTGTATGGTGCGTGTCTGCGTTTTTTACGTCAGCAAAATAAACTGAAGGAGGTGGTTTTCTTTTTCTGATCATTTCTTTAGCAACTGTTGCGTGAAAAACACATGGCACACAGATGTAAGTCCGTATGCTGTTCGTGATTTTCACGCACCCATTGACTTCAATGGGTGCGTGATGCGCAAAAAACGCACAAATATAGGACATGCAGTGAGTTTCACGCAGCAGACACACGCTGCGTGAAAAACACTGAATGTCTGAATGGCCCCATTGAATTGCATAGGTTCGTGTGGCGTGTGTTTTTTTAACACGCGTAACACGGACGTGAAATACGCTCATGTGAATAAGGCCTTAGTCATGTATGACTTCAAAAATATATGTCTGTGAAAAAAGAAGCAGAACATTGTGGTGGGCTTCTCATAACACCGAGCACCTTCTGCAGGCATCCCCCTTATCCATCCCTGGGTATTAACTTTAGCAGAGACACTCCTGCCAGGGCTGCCTACTGGCACAGGTCAGCATCAAAACAGAGAAGTTGTACAGAGCTGGGTAACGTAATGAAAAAGAAAATAACTACTCCTGAGCTATGATGGCATCACCTGCTGAGCATTTAGACATACAGGTGCCTTCTGGATTTTTCATAATCACTAATAGCTCCTTTGATGCACTCCCGTCACAGCCATTTTTCAGATTTTCATCTTCATATTTTTCCTCCCCACCTTCCAAATGCCATAACTTTTTTATTTTTCCATTAATATAGTCCTTTGAGGTCTTGATTTTTGCGAGACAATTTGTAGTTTTTCATTGAACCATTTATTGTACCATATAATGTACTTGAAAATGGGAAAAAAATTATTTGTGGGGTAGAAAATGAAAAAGACAGCGATGCCTCCATTGTTTTTTGCGCTTCGTTTTTATGGAATTTACCGTGCAATTAAAACAACATGTTAACTTTATTCTGCGGGTCAATACGATTACGGCAATACCAAATTTATATCAAGATTTTTATGTTTTACTACTTTTACAAGGAAAAAACTAACTGTAAAAAATTTAATTAATTTTATTTGCCAAATTCTGAGACATAACTTTTTATTTTTCCATCGATTGAGTGGTATGAGGGCTTATTTTTTGCAGGAGAAGCCGTAGTTTTTAGTGATAACATTGTGGGGTACATGCAAGGTTTTGATTACTTTTTATTCAATTTTTTGTGGGATATAAGGTAACCAAAAAACAGCGATTCTGTCGTTTAACTTTTTTTTTTTATGCCATTCATTGTGCAGGTTAAATAATGATGTATTGCAACATTGTAAGGGTAAAGCCACACGTTGCGGCCACGTTGCGTTTTTAAACTGCAGCTAGTCATTTTTCAATAGAAGTCAATGGTGAAATGTTTGTTATGGACAGACGGCTGCTATTACATTACAATGTGTGTTTTGTGCAGTTATCTGCATCTTCATAATGTCCGACCGCATGCAGTTAATGACCGCGCTGCCAAAGTTGTTGCTGAACTGCCTGCGTAATGGACGTAATGTGCTCGTGTGAATCCAGCCTTACAGTTCTGCAATGCATTGTAATGAACTATATACAGGATGCACCTAACAAACTTCAACACGGTTGAAAACTATGTCCATCAATGATTTCCTTTAAAAACACAACAGAACTGCAGCATTAGGGCTTATTTAGACTAACCCCTTCCCGCCGGATCACGTATATAAACGTCATTAAAATCGGTGGCTTACCGCCTTTTCACGTAAATGTACGTCATGGAGATGAAGCTAGCTCAGGAGCTGAGCCAGCGACATCACCACCGGGTGACAGCTGTATGTTACAGCTGGCACCCTAAGGTATCGGCCAGGACCGGAGCTAGCCTCCGATCCGACCGATTAACCCCTCACATGCTGCGTTCAATAGAGATCGCAGCATGTGAGGAGTTTATAGCCACCGGCACCCCAGCAACGTGATCGCTGGGTTGCCGGTGGCTGCAAAGGCGATCGGAGGGCTAATGCTTACTTCCCGATCAGCCTGTAACGGAATCCTCCTATGCCCCGTCGTCGGCGGGGCCCAGGAGGCTTCCGGTAACATCGGCAAGATGGCGCCGGCTCATCTTCCGGCTCAGAAGCTGAGCCGGCGTCATCAGCAGTGGGTGTCCGCTGTATGTTACAGCGGACACCCCGATCTATCGCCAGGAATCGGAGCTAGCTCCGATTCCTGGCATTAACCCCTTCGATGCAGCGATCCATTGTGATCGCTGCATCCTAGAGGTTTGTAGAAAATCGGCAGCCTTGCCATGCGATGGCAAGGCTGGCGACTGCTACCATGGCAACAGGAGCCCTAACAATGGACTCCTGTCTGCCATTACATAAGCTGATTAGGTGGAGCCTGATCGGCTTGCTGTCAGTGAACAACTGACAGTTCCAATACATTGCACTACATAGGTAGTGCAATGTATTAGAACATCAAACAAACAGTTGGACATTCAAGTCCCCTAGTGGGACTAAAGAAAAGTGTAAAAAAAAGTGTAAAAAAAAGTAAAAATAAATGTTAGAAAACATACAATAAAAGTTTCAAATAATAACACAAAACACAATCGCCATTTTTCCCTTATCAAGTCATTTATTATTGAAAAAAATAATAAAGCCATACATATTTGGTATCGCAGCGACCGTAACGACCTGAACTATAAAAATATTATGTTATTTATCCAGCGCAGTGAACGCCGTAAAAAAAAACCTCAAAAACACTGACATAATTACTGTTTTTTTGGTCACTGTCTTCCAAAAGTCGCATGTATCCAAAAATGGTACCGATAAAATCTATACCTCGTCTCGCAAAAAAACAAGCCCTCACACCGCTCCATCGACGAAAAAATTTAAAAGTTATGGCTCTCACAACTTGGCGACAGAAAAAATACATTCTCTTTCCAAAAGTAATTTTATTGTGCAAAAAGTTATAAAAAAGTTCTATAAATTTGGTATCGCCGGAATCGTACTGACCCACAGAATAAAGGTAACATGTAGTTTATAACGTACGGTGAACGGTGTATATAAAAAAAAAGTTGCACAAGCTGGTCATGACATATTTGACACTGAATTGGCATATCTAGGGAAACATTTTAATTTGTACCTTCCGCAGCGCAATCATTTATGGAAAAGACACGTGGGGTGAAAATGCTCACTACACCTCTTAATAAATGCCTTGAGGGGTGCAGTTTCCAAAATGGGGTCACTTCTCAGGGGTTTCTTTTATTATTTCACATCAAAGCCTCTGCAATTGTGAACCAATACTTTATAAGTCGCCAAATTAGGCCTCAATTTTACATGGTACTCTTTCACTCCTGAGCCCTGTCGAATGTCCAGGCAAAAGATTAGGGCCACATGTAGGGTGATTCTAAAACAGGGAAACACCGCATAATAATTGAGAGCTGTCTTGTTATGGTAGCACAAGCCGGGCACCACATATTGGCGTATCTAAGGAAAAATTCCCATTTTCATTCTCACACATCGTGTGCACACGAATTTCTGCAAAACACCTGTGGGGTTAACATGCTCACTACACCCCTAGGTGAATACCTTGAGGGTGTTGTTTCCAAAATGGGGTCACTTCTGGGGGGGATCCACTGTTTTGGTCCGACAGGGACTTTGCAAATGCAACATAGCGACCAGAAACCAAATGCAGCAAAATCTGTACACCAAAAGCAAATGGCGCTCCTTCCCTTCTGAGCCCTGCCGTGTGCCCAAACAGCATTTTACGACCACGTGTGGGGTATTGCCGTACTCCAGAGAAGTTGCTTTACAAGCGTTGGGGTTCTTTTTTTCCTTTATTTGTTGAGAAAATTAAAAATTTGGAGCTAAAGCTACGTCTTATTGAAGAAAAAGGATTTTTTTTATTTTCACTGCCCAATTCTAATAAAATCTATGAAACACCTGTGGGGGCAAAATGCTCACTACACCCCTAGATGGATTCCTCAAGGGGTGTAGTTTTCTCAATGGAGTCACTTTTTTGGCGTTTTCACTGTTTTGGTACCTCAGGGGCTTTGCAAATGCGACATGGCCTGCGCAAACCATTCCTGCTAAATTTGAGCTCCAAAAGCCAAATGGCGCTCTTTCCCTTCTAAGCTCCGCCGTGTGTCCAAACATCTGTTTATAACCACATGTGGGGTATTGTTTTACTCGGGAGAAATTGCTTTACAAATGTTGTGGTGCTTTTTCTCCTTTAGTCCTCGTGGAAATTAGAAAAAATTAGCTAAACCTACATAATCTTTGAAAGAATGACGATTTTTATTTTCACAGCCTACTTCCAATAATTTCTGCAAAAAATCTGCGGGGTCAAAATGCTCACTATACCCCTAGATAATTTCCTCAAGGGGTGTAGTTTCCAAAATGGGGTCACTTTTGGTGGATTTCCACTGTTTTGGCACCGAAAGAGCCCTTGAAACCTGACATGGTGCCTAAAATATTTTCTAATAAAAAGGAGGCCCAAAATCCACTGGGTGCTCCTTTGCTTCTGAGGCCGGTGCTTCAGTCCATTACCACACTAGGGCCACATGTGGGATATTTCTAAAAACTGCAGAATCTGGGCAATAAATATTGAGTTGCGTTTCTCTGGTAAAAACTTCTGTGTTACAAAAAAAAATAGAATAAAAATGAATTTCTGCAAAAAAAAATGACATTTGAAAATTTCACCTCGACGTTGCTTTAATTCCTGTGAAACGTTTAAAGGGTTAAGAAACTTTCTAAATGCTGTTTTGAATACTTTGAGGGGTGAAGATTTTAAAATGGGGTGACTTTTTGGCGGTTTCTAATATATAAGGCCCTAAAAGCCGCTTCACAACTGAACTGGCCCCTGTAAAAATAGCCTTTTGAAATTTTCTTGAAAATGTGAGAAATTGCTGCTAAAGTTCTAAGCCTTGTAACGTCCTAGAAAAATAAAAGGATGTTCAAAAAACGATGCCAATCTAAAGTAGACATATGGGGGATGTTAATTAGCAACAATTTTGTGTGGTATAACTGCCTGTCTTACAAGCAGATACATTTACATTTAGAAAAATGCTAATTTTTGCAATTTTTCACCAAATTTTGGTGTTTTTCACTGGTAAATATTGAATTTATCGACCACATTTTTCCACTATCATAAAGTCCAATGTGTCACGAGAAAACAATCTCAGAATCGCTTTGATAGGTAAAAGCGTTCCGGAGTTATTACCACATAAAGTGAAATATGTCAGATTTGAAAAAATGGGTCTGGTCCTGAAGGCCAAAATGAGCTTGGTCCTGAAGGGGCTAATGTGATATACGTCCATGCAACGCGCGTGATTTTCACGCGCCTCACACGGACCTATGTTAGTCTATAGGGCCTTGCAGACAGTCCGTGATTTTCACACAGCGTGTGTCCGCTGCGTAAAACTCACGACATGTCCTATATTTGTGTGTTGTTCGCGGATCACGCACCCATTGAAGTCAATGGGTGCGTGAAAATCACGTGATTCACGCAACAGCAGTAAAAACTATGAATGAAAACAGAAAAGCACCACGTGCTTTTCTGTTTACAAACATACAAACAGAGTGTCATAATGATGGCAGCCGCGCATCATACGGGGCTGACACACGGAGCTGTTAAGTACCTTTTGCGCACGCAAAACGCACACGCTCGTGTAAATCCGGCCTAACAGAGATAAAAACACATGCAGTTGACCGCATGCGGTTTTCAAACGCAACAAAACCGTGTCAACGACGCACCACGTGGCCTTACCCTAATAGTTTAGACTTTTACGGACGTGGCTATACCAATTATGTATATCTATTTATTTATTTTTTTTACAGTGCTTTAGGGGGGAACGTTTTGTTTTTTATTACTTTTAATATTTTTATTTTTTTTGTACAGAAAAAAACTTTATGTAACAGATTTTTACTTTTTTATTTTTATTAGTCCCCCTAGGGGACTTGAACCAGCGATCGTTAGATCGCTTGCACTATATACTGCAATCCTAATGTATTGCAGTATATCTCCTTTCTGACAGGCTTCTATTAAGCCCTGGGCTTAATAGGAGCACAAAGATGGCATATCTGGGGGCCTTCATTTAAGGCCCCAGGCTGCCACAACAACCATCGGCACCCCATTGCTGCTAAAGGTGGTCGCCCCCCTTTTTCTAGCGATTAAAGTGCCACGGTCGCTATTGACCATTGCATTTAATGTGTTTAACAAGCAGGATTTCGCTCGTTACTGTGAAGTGTCGGCTGTCACATACAGCCGACACCCGCTTTGTATGGAGTGGGCTCAGCCCGTGAGAAGCTCCATACTTCCTCTACCTGGCTATGACATAGGTATATGCTATACGGAGGGAAGGGGTTAACCTTATGTTTATTGTACCTGTTTTTATTGACTCATGTTATGTACATTTCTTTAACCCTTTTTACGAGTGTAAGTCACAAATTATCCGCACTCTGGCTGTAGAATTTATTTTAATCAAGCTTCAGAAAAAACAAATACATAATTTTTCGACATAATTTCACTGCTTTTTAATACACTTTGTCCATCTGTCTACAAAGTTTCGTAGTCCCACATTAAAAAATGTTTTAGGCTGAGCTGCGAGCCACGAATGCACCGCTGTCTTCACCTCTTCATCAGACGTGAATCTTCATCCTCATACGGCTTCTTCCAGGGGACCAAAAAGGTGATAGTCTATCCAATAGAATCAGTTCACGTGCACGCTCAATGTTGTCATCAGTCGTGGATGGGTGTCCGGCTCCTTCTTCATGGCTGACACTTGTGCGACCTTCCTTGGACTTCTCTATCCATTCATACACACATCTTCGGGACAAAACACTTTCTCCATACTGCGCACAAAGTCTTCGCTAAATATTGGCACCAGACCCACCAGACCACAAAACTGAGACACAGCACGCTGCTCTTCTTTCGTGCGAATCACAAGTGGGGGAGCCATGGTTTCTCGCACCACAGTCACAAATAAACAGATGTAACGTGTTCAAACCTGCGCAGTAGTGACTGGGGAGACAGCGACCTCGTACTAAAAGCGCTAATAAGACAGTGCGACCAACAAAAGTTTTAATATAACCGGAGTGTAGATTTTTTTTTTACTCACCCTCGTAATATGTACAGCACCCTGAATTAATAGCGCTTTCAAATAATAACAATAATCATACATTATAGTACTTAATAGGCATACAGTAGTAGTTTAGGAGTAGGAAAAACGGGACCACCGGCGCTGCTTAAATCTTTAGGCGATACACAATACACAACCAACGTAGTGGATTAAGTGTATAGACTTTTATTGTTGATAGGCTACGCGTTTCGACGTCGAACTGACGTCTTCCTCAGGCCAATCTGAGGAAGACGGATTGGCCTGAGGAAGACGTCAGTTCGACGTCGAAACGCGTAGCCTATCAACAATAAAACTCTATACACTTAATCCACTACGTTGGTTGTGTATTGTGTATCGCCTAAAGATTTAAGCAGCGCCGGTGGTCCCGTTTTTCCTACTCCTAAACTACTACAAACCGACAGCAAACTTCGTTTGGCTGTGATGTGGACCTGGCTGCAGCTTCCCAAGCTTTGTTGACACCTCCTTGGTGTCCACCACCCGAGGTGAGCGGAATTGTCTCACCGACCCATTTTTATTACTATTGTATCAGATCCTGATTTGCGGCGCCGTGTTCTTTTTTCTACCTCACCTAGCAATAGGCATACAGCACAGTATTACAATGACAAGCCAAACCCATGTCTTAGCTTTGCAGTTGTTTTCCCTGCAGCACCCCTACAGGCAAAGCAAAGCATTAAACTCATGGTAAAAAGTAACAATTTATTCATTATCATTGCCATATTTTCAGTCCATATAAGCATCTGTATATCTGTATCTGTACTAGAGTATCTTCCACCAAAATGCTCTTTTTCTATTCCTTTGCACAAAATGATATAATAAAAAAATACTCTGCACTATGAATGTCTTTGTATGACTTTTAGGGTATGTTCACACGGCGGGGGTCCGTAACGGCTGAAATTACGGGGATGTTTCAGCCTGAAAACATCCCCGTAAATTCAGCCGTACCGGCATGTGCAGGCGCTTGAACGCCGTGTCAATTACGGCCGTAATTAGCGCTGCTATTCATTGGAGTCAATGAATAGCGGCTCCAATTACGGCCAAAGAAGTGACAGGTCACTTCTTCTATGCGGGCGTCTATTTACACGCCGTCATTTGACAGCGGCGCGTAAATATACGCCTCGTGAACAGACAAACGTCTGCCCATTGCTTTCAATGGGCAGATGTTTGTCAGCGCTATTGAGGCGCTATTTTCGGGCGTAATTCGGGGCAAAAACGCCCGATTTACGTCCGTAAATAGGCCGTGTGAACATACCCTTAGTATATATCATTTATCAGTTTCTTCTACAACATATTCAGCTATGGTTGTGACATATTAAGAAAATTCTATGTATTTTACAATCCAATTTGTCACTGTTTAGGGGTCAGGATGTGTCTGCAATATTGTCAGTGTGAAAGTCTAATTGTAGCCATTGCATATGGTCCCAGGGCTCATATTGACTTATTTGCCTTTCAATAAAATGTCATTAAAAATAGCTTAATGGGACACTGAAAAAGTAACATACCTTATTTAAACGATTCCTCCAATGAGAATATATTGTAATGTATTATTGTATATAACTGAAAAACGGTGACAGATGGTCTTTACAAGTTTCCCACTATTGTCGGATTTAGTCTTCTGGCTGAAGCAAACTATTAGCATATGTACATGCGTTCACGCCTTTACATGCTGTTTCCATATCCAAATCCGAACAGAATTCCACCAAAAATAAATGTGAATGGGGTCTTTTATGTCGCATTCACATGTTCTGAAAATAATAGACAAAACCGCGAGTAAATCTGTCCGTGTGCGTTGCGTTATGCATCAGTGTGCTTTGCGAGTGGCATGTGTTTTTCACGCACTCGTAAGCACTTCTTTTTTTTACAATGTAATTGATGTGTAAAACACAGACAGCAAACGGATGTGCGTCCATGTGCTGTCCGTGGCTTTCACGCACCCATTGACTTTAATGGGCGGCTAGGTGCACCAATATAGGATATGCAGTGAGTTTCACGCACACACTCGCTGCGTGAAAACTCACGCATATGTGAATAGCCCCATTGAAATCAATGGGGCCGTCTGCTGTGCGTTGTTTCACTGCACAGCACACGGACGAGATTCACGCTCGTGTGAATGAGCCCTTAGGGTATGTTCACATGTAGAAAATCTTCCTCAAAATCCTTTAGAAATTTTGAGGCAGATTTTGACCTGCCTGCACTTTCTTTGCAGTGTTTTGTGCGGCGTTTTTCACAACGTTTCTCGGCCGCTGCAGCGGCAAAAAACACTGTGAAAAATGCTTTCTCTGCCTCCCATTGATTTCAATGGGAGGTCAAAGAAGTAAACCGCAGGAAGAAAGAGCATGCCGTTCTTTTTCCTACAATCGTTTTTTCCCGCTCGCTTGAAATCAATGGGAGGCGATTTTGGAAGTTTTTTGCCGTGGGTCCTGACACGGTTTCTGCATCAAAAACAGCGCCAAAAAAACGTACTAGTGTAAACTAGCCCTAAATCTGTGCTGCAGATTTTATAATCCCTCTCATGTTCATTATCTACACGTATCCTGTGCTGAACAGTAGTGGTTTAGCCTTGTTGAATGTCAAATGAGCAAATCCATTTAGTAGAGCTAATCCGTGTACAAATCTATATCAGAAACCCGAGATTTCAGATGTGGATTTCTGCAACGAATTTCCCTGTAGCCTATTGCGAATTCTGACCACGTGAACATGGCCTTATTGTGTCTATTGGATGTGTCATATGTAGTAAAACGCACAACTTCATATAGAAGATTGTAGGACATTCACATCATCCTTCTGTTCAATAGGTATGCAGTCTTCTTGTTTTAATATTACTACAAGAGGAACTAATTTAAAGTGAATATTCTGTTTCAAGCTTAAGAATTATTTGCTGTAGGTGCTGCTCACCTGCAGTTTATTTTCATCAGTGCTTGCTGCTTGTCTGTTTTTAGCAGACTTCCATTAGGGCAGAGCTGTGATCTGTGACTACAGCTTAACTACAGGTTACCTGAAGAAGTCTGAGACACACCCCCTGTCTTATCATTGGTTAACGCCACTGCTCTCTACCTCCACACTGCAGCTCCACCTCCTCAGATTGGCGGCTGTATAAACACAAGACTATCATAGGCTCAGCAGGATGTTAGAGCCTATTTCTGTTACAACCAGGGCAGAATGATTATAAAGTGCAGATTATAAAGTGAGAAAAAGATGATTATCAGGTAATTGTCACACATATACTGAAGGAAATAGGCATAAGTAAGGGCGAGCCAGGAGCAAAGTTGTAGCTTTCCTTTACCTGGAGAAAAAATGTATTTGGTTTCACTTAGCTTGTATCTAAATGAATTGGCCAATGCAGAGTGTCTTGTTGGTGCAATCCTGGCGCCCAGAATCCGAGGCATTCATTTTAAGTTAAAGGGTAACTCAACTTTAAAAAAAAAAACTGTCATGAAGTTATGACCGGCGGGGACATGAGCACTGAGAACCCCACGGATTGCTACAACGAAGCGGCAGTAGCACTTGGCTTAGTTTCTCAAAGAAAAGCCGAACAAACGGAGTATGGATTCACAGACTTTCTATTGAGCCCGTGCACTGCTGCTCACTCGGCTTTCTTAGAAAAGCCGATCAGAAAAAAAGCTGCACATCGCTCACCCGAGCACTTCTGCCGCTTTGTTTTAGCGATCGGAGGGGGTCTCAGTGCTTGGACCCCCACTGATCAAAACTTCTGACATGTCACTATGCCTTTAATAGAGTAGTCCTGTCCAGACCAATACATACTTGAGTGCTGGTGTGTTACAAACTGTAAAAATTCTTCTAGTTTCAAAAGGAATTTGCTGCGGATTTCACCCCTTCGACATTAAAAAGAGTGATATCCACAGTAAACATCCAGAACAAAATGACCATGATCGAAACTCCTTGTGGAAAATGTTCACATGTGGATGAAATTTGTAAATCTCATCCATTTGCCTGCCACATTCTTCCGCTGGGGATTTCTTCACCCACACATCCGGATGGAAAATCCGCTATGTGTGCTGTCGTCCCAATGGTTTACTTCACTAAATATAAAAAAATATAAAAATAAACCATCATGCTAATGACAAATAGAAGTTAAAAATTTTTGACGATAACATGGATGGTTTCTGCTCAAACAAAAAACTAAAAAATTTATTATTGTATTTTCACATTTCAGGTTTGAAGTCTTTAGGAATTACAATCGCGCAGTGCTATGAAGAAGTCGGCCTTCTGCTTCTCTTCCTGTCGGTGGGCATTTCCATATTCTCTGCCCTGGAATACGCTGTTGAGTTTAACGTCCCTGACACGACTTTTACAAGTGTGCCCAGTGCCTGGTGGTGGGCGACAACCTCCATGACAACTGTAGGATACGGAGACATCAGACCAGACACCACACTTGGTAAAATTGTCGCCTTTTTGTGCATTTTATCCGGGATCTTAGTTTTAGCTTTGCCAATTGCTATTATCAATGACCGATTTGCTGCTTGTTACTTCACATTAAAAATGAAGGAGGCAGCTCTGAGGCAAAGAGAGGCCTTAAAGAAACTAATGAAAAACATCAGTACAGAATCCGATATAAATGTCAATTTGAGGGACATCTATGCTAAAAGTGTTATGGAAATGTTGCGACTGAAAACACGAGAACGAGCAAGTACAAGAAGCAGCGGTGGAGATGATTTCTGGTAAATCCTGGTTGTTTCTGCTTTATTTTGGACTTTTCTTGTCTAAATATTAATTTGGTTTTACTTGGATGTGGCTCGTTGCATTCAGATGTAGCAGACATCAATTTATCATTTTATTTTTGGGATTTTATCATGCTGTATTGTTTGTATATCATGATGAGGATGAATTAGGGCGGGTTCACACATGGCGGAATTTCACTTAAATTCCGCTGCGGACACTCCGCAGCGTTAATCCGCAGCGGAGCCGTTTCTCCATTGACTTTCACTTTAATTTAGCAGTGTTCGTTTACACGATGCGTACAATTCCGCTGCGGAGCATAGGCTGCGGAGCGGAATTTGGTGTCCGCAGCATGCTCTGTCTGTTGCGGAGCAGTGGCGGACTGGTTGCGGACTCATGGCGGAATTTCTCCATTGACTTCAATGGAGAGTCAAAATTCCGCAATGAAGTCCGCAGATCTTATGTGTGCTGCGGAGCGTATTGTTTTTACTACCATGACATTTCTTCATTCTGGCTGGACCTATGTATTTCTAGGTCTACAGCCAGACTGAGGAAGTCAATGGGGCTCCCGTAATGACGGGAGCGTTGCTAGGAGACGTCTGTAAATAGTCACTGTCCAGGGTGCTGAAAGAGTTACGCGATCGGCAGTAACTGTTTCTGCACCCGGGACAGTGACTACCGATCTCAATATACATGTATCTGTAAAAAAAAATATAAGTTCATACTTACCGAGAACTCCCTGCGTCTGTCTCCAGTCCGGCCTCCCAGGATGACGTTTCAGTGTAAGTGACGGCTGCAGCCAATCACAGGCCAAGCACAGGCTGCAGCGGTCACATGGACTGGAGCGTCATCCAGGGAGGTCGGGCCGGATGCCGAAAGAGGGACGCGTCACCAAGACAACGGGCGGTAAGTATGAATTTCTTTGACTTTCACTAGGGAAAGTGCTGTCCCTTCTCTCTATCCTGCACTGAATAGGGAGAAGAGAAGCACTTTTCCTGCAGTCCGCAGCGGCCAGTCCGCATCAATTTTCTGCACATTTTGTGCAGATCCGCTGCAGAATCTGCAACGCAGATTCTGTGCGGCATTGATGCGGACAGTTGCGGAGGAATTCCGCCATGTGTGGTCATGCCCTTAAACTAGAAATACCAACAACATTTCCATTACTGCATGTTGAACCAGTTTTTGGCTGCAGTAAAGGCATTCACCACTCCCCCAAAGGATAACCTAGGTGGTCCATTCTTGTGAGCTCAGATCCTAATCAGAGGTCATCATGTCCAGTCCAATAACCTGTATAGGAAATACATTGCGTAAATTTGAATACTAAATTGGATAAACTTAAAGGCAGTCTCCAGACAGATAGTAAAAATGTGTAATTTTACCATTTAAAGTGGGTTTTATAGAGTATTCTGTGAATGGATGGCATATCATTAGGGACTCTTTAATTCTGCCGATTGGAGGGAGTCTGATGCCCACTGGCTACACATTCATGGTCTATCCTAAGGAAAGGCCATCAATATTTTGTTCCCGGAAATTCCTTTTAATGATCTTCACTTATCCGTTTAAATATTTATTGTGTGCTGTCTACAAATGACATTAAAGTTGTTGTAAAAACTTTGAATAGAAACACATGGCCGATTTATTTCAGAAACACCTCCACATATGTCCATGGGTTGTGTCTGTCCATTGAAGTGAATGGGGCTGATCTGCAATACCACACACAACATGTGGACAGGGGTGGCACTATTTATCTAATCCTTGACAAGCATTTTAAATGTAAGACACCAAAGATGCCGCCATGACATTATGTATAGAGATCATTTATACAGATTAACAGGTAATGAATATTTAAATTAACATGCTGGTTGTATTTGAAGGGGGTATTCCTACTTCAGATATGTGTGGCATATCCACAGGATTGCCCACGTCTGCTAGATGGGGTTGTCATCTCTGGTCAGGAGAACGGGTATCACCTCACCCCAATTAGTCAAGCCGAAAAAGTTGGCATACATATAACGGGAAAGTTGGAATATCCCTTTGAAACTAGACAAAAAGATTTTCTAGGAATATATATTTTGGCAGAAATTATAAAAAAGTTACAAAATATACATTTTAAAATGGTGACAAATGCCTGTTAAATGTATGCTTTTTGCAGTTATATAACGTAAAGCTAAAGGGCATGTCTTCTTTGGACAATCCCTGTTTGGTAGAATGACTCTCCAAGCTCATCACATGGTGTCCTGATGCTGGGATCCCCAGTGATCAGCTGTAATCTGTGGAGGAGTTTGGCAGCAAGTGTTCACATTCCCTACAGCACTACCACAGGAGAAATGAAGCATTACACAATCCCTATTGAAGTCAATGTGATGTCCTTGCAATTCACGGATATGTTGGGTGCCCCAGAGATAGAAACACTTTCTGTAGCCGCTCTATGCTGCAAGAGATGAGTAGGGGCCCCCTTTATTAATTCTGAATTCCCCAATAGGGTATTTGAAGATGCGTTTTCTAAACTAGACACTGACTTTAATATAATGTGCTATATATTCCAGAACCAACTAAAATATTTTGACTTCTTTATTTATGCAACATTAAAAATACTAATGACATTAATGCAATTTGCAATCTGTTTCTCCATTACTATTTTTATTGCACATTTCAGTTAAATCAAGCAGAAATGCAAAGGACACCAGGGGAGATTTACTATACGTTGTACAAAGGAAAATGAAACAGTTGCCCATAACAACCAATCAGGTTGCTGCTTTAATATTTCGAAGGACGTCTGAAAAATGAGAGCTGAAATCTCATTGGTTGCTTTGAACAATTTCTCAAATTTTTTTCTTGTACAAATTTTGATACATTTCCCCACAGTCTGTAAATCTATAAATAAATACACAAATAATATATATTTTTTAAAGTCAAGCGTCCGACATCAGTTTATTCTTATCTTAATAAAGAAAACATTTCCAGTTTGCAAAGAAAAGGAGAAAAAGCCATAAAGAGAATTATTTTCTGAGCCTTTAAAGACTATTTCTACGCAAAATATAACAGTTTCCATTTATTAGTAAATAGATGCTGAACTGTCCTTCTATCCACAGATTTAATCCAAGTCCCTTGACAATAAGATGATTGCAAAGTGTCCCCCTGCTGTGACCCCCTGTGGGGAAACCTGGCAGCAATTGTTCATTTTCCCTGCAGCTCCACCACAGGATAAATTAAGCATTACACAGTGTCCGTTTAAATTAATGTGTTGTCTATGTAAGGCAGAACAGGATAGGTCCTTCAGAGTGAGATACGCTCTTTGATACTGCTCTCCACTCTGGCCAAGAGATAATGATCCTGAACAGGGGAGCCCCCTCTATTAACTTAGAATTCCCTAATAGGGTATATGAAAATGGATACTCTAAACCAGACAACCCCTTTAAAGTGACAACCAATATGGCTGCACTACCTGTTATCACCTTTAAAGAAATGGTGGCCGCAACTAAACAGGAAAATGGCAAGTAAAAGAAAACAATTACCAAATTTTGGCTGCTCCTGTAACTTCTTATTTACCAATATATAACCAATTTACATTTTGGGTGGAAATCTTAACAATAAAATAGAGTAGCAGTTCATAAAAGGGAAAATGTGACCAGGACAGGGAACTTTACCTTTATAACAGGTTACAGAAGCCATAAAAATACTAAACTAGTGGAATCATTTGGACCCTTTATACAACCTCTTAAAATGTCAATAGGGGATGGTAAAACTAGCTGGCCACGATACCCCTCCTCTATGTAACCATTCTAAACCTGAGAAGGGTCTTATAACACAATGAAATCCTGACCCAAAAAATTAGAAGGGTCTTGTTTCTAAAGAGTAAGGAGAAGGCAAAGCTTTAGTAGATAAGAGAACAGTGTACAGCTGGCTTAAAATAAAGAGAATCAGTTTTTGTAGCGTGTCGAGCTCCCACACTTAAGGTGGCCTTACACATTAAAAGTATGTCGGCCAAACCCGCCGGCGGTACCGTCCAACCATCTAATGTGTATGGCAGTGTTCCGACATGTCCAATACTTTTGTTCATTATTAGATAAGTCGACTTTCCCCCTGAGAACACACACATGGATGCTCAGCCAAGCCGAGCGTGCATGTGTATAGCGGATTTGGGAGAGATAGCTGTCGGCCGAACAAGCATTCAACCGACAGCTATCTAAAATGTATGGCCAGCCTTACAAAGACTAGGAACTTGCTGCATACTGTTTATTGCACTCATTAAACCCTTAACGATGAGCGACGGATATATCCGTCACAAGCAGTAGATAGTTCCCGCATAGCGAGGGATATATCCGTTGCTCTGATCTCATGGGTACTGCCAGTGTACCCACGCGATCAGCGGCAGGAGCACGGCTGTTACACACAGCCTTTCTCCTGCCATAACTGCTGGAATCGAAGCACTCCCTGATTCCATCAGTTTAACCCATAAGATGCCGCTGTCAATAGCGACAGCGGCATCTAATGTGTTTGAGAGAGGGAGGGAACTCCCTCTGTCACCCCATCTGCACCCCCGCAAAGAAATCACAGGGCGCCGTTAGGTTTTCATGGCAGCCGGGGGGCCTAACAAAGGACCCCAGGTCTGCCTTCCGTAACTGCCTATTAGGCCAGAGGCATGGCCTAATAGATTGCCTGTCAGTTTTACACTGACAGGCAATAATGCTTTGGTATACAGAGTATACCAAAGCATTTTAATAAGCGATCAGCAGATCGCATGGTGAAGTCTCCTAGAGGGACAAAGAAGAAAAAGTTAAATAGTTAAATAATATTATGAAAAAAATAAATAAAAAGATTATAGTAAACATAAAATAAAACCACTTTTTTCCCCAAAAAGTGGTTTTATTTAGTAAAAGTGTAAAAAATAACACATACACATATATTGTATCGCCGCCATCGTAACGACTCAAACAATAACGTTAACACATTAATTTAACTGCAAGGTGAAGTCCAAAAAAAATCCAAAAAACGACGGCAAAATTCCTTTTTTTTCTCCCAATCCACAATAAAAAATAAAAGTTAATCAAAAAGTCCCATGTACCCCAAAATACTACCAATAAAAACTACACCTTGTCCCACAAAAAACAAGCCCACATATGGCTACATCATCTGAAAAATAAAAAAAAGTTACGGCTCTTGAAATGCAGCGATGCAAAAACAAGTAATTTTTTTCTTTCTAAAGGGTTTTTATTTTGCAAATGTAGGAAAACATAAAACCTTTACATATTTGGCATCCCTGTAATCGTGACGACCCATAGAATAAAGGTAACACGTTATTTATGCCGCATAGTGAACGGCGTAAATTTATAAAGTGAAAATCAATGCTGCAATAGCTGTTTATTTTCAATTCTTTCCTAAAATAAAGTTAATAAAATATATATATATATATATATATATATATATATATATATATATATATATATATATATATATATATATAATAGTATATATATTATATGCCCCCAAAAATGGTGCAATTGATAAATAACAACTCGTCCCACAAAAAACAAGCCCTTATACGTGTATGTCGACGGAATAAAAAAAAAGTTACGACTCAGAATGCGACAGTGAAAAAAATTAATTACACAGTATACAGCAATCTCCCTCTAGTGGTGGCTGCTTCAGCCAGAATTTTATAATTTTACATTATGTCTATGCAGTGGAATTGGAGCTCTCTATCAGAGAAATAAAGCTCTGATTCCAAGAAAATATATTAAATTTATCAGCAAAGGAGTTTGGAGCCAAAAACAACCTGATATTAAAATACATTCACTTTAAGGTAAATATTTTTTTGTACTCAAAAATTATTATAACTTTATATTTTGTATATTTTCCATCTAATTTAGAAAAAATGAAGATATGTACTTTATTTACACATGTTGTGATCCAAAGCATTATCCTGAAAGAACGCATCCAATGCTGAAAAGCAGCCGAACTCTACTACAGTTTGCACACACACATAACCAGACGTTCCCATCTAATACATCATATGTAGATGAAGGTCTTTACAATTATGAGAAATACACCCATCTATATACATTTTTCATTTCTAGAATTGCTTCTTTAACCCCTTAACGCCGAAGGACGGATATATCCGTCCTCAGCAGCTGCTAGTTCGCGCAGGAGGACGGATATATCCGTCCTGTGATCGCGCGGGTACTGACAGCGTACCCATGCGATCAGCGGCAGGAGCACGGCTGTTATACACAGCCTGGCTCCTGCTGCAACTGCCGGAATCGAAGCGCGCGCCGATTCCGGCAGTTTAACCCATTAAATGCCGCTGTCAATAGTGACAGCGGCATTTAATGTGTTTGACAGAAGGGGGAGCTCCCTCTGTCACCCGATCGGCGCCCCCGCAAACAAATCGCGGGTCGCCGTCGGGTTTCCATGACAGCCGGGGGTCTAACAAAGACCCCCAGGTCTGTCTTCAGCATCTGCCTGTTAGGCGATGTCGGAGGCATGACCTAATAGGTTGCCTGTCAGTTTTACACTGACAGGCAATAATGCTTTGGTATACGAAGTATACCAAAGCATTATATATGCGATCAGCAGATCGCATAGTGAAGTCCCCTGGTGGGACTAAAAAAAAAAAAGTAAAACAGTTAAATAAAGTTTGTGAAAAAAAAACTAAAAAAAATTACAGTCAAAGTCAAATAAAACTACTTTTTTGCCCCAAAAAGTGGTTTTATTTAATAAAACGGTCAAAACAAATCACACATACACATATATGGTATCCCCGCGATCGTAACAACTTGACCAATAAAATGAACACATTAATTAAACCGCCGGATGAACGGCGTCCAAAGAAAACGCAAAAAACAACGGCAAAATTCTCTCTTTTCTCCCATTCCCCCCATAAAAAATAAAATAAAAGTTAATCTATAAGTCCTATGTACCCCAAAATAGTACTAATGAAAACTACACATTGTCCCGCAAAAATCAAGCCCACATACAGCCACATCGACTGAAAAATAAAAAAATGACGGCTCTTGGAACGCGGCGATGCAAAAACAAGTAATTTTTTTCTAAAAGGGTTTTTATTGTGCAAACGCAGGAAAACATATAAAACCTCTACATATTTGGTATCCCCGTAATCGTGCCGACCCATAGAATAAAGTTAACATGTTATTTACGCTGCATAGTAAACGGCGTAAATTTATAACGTGAAAATGAATGCTGGAATAGCTGCTTATTTTCAATTCTCTCCTAAAATAAAGTTAATAAAAGTTAATCAATATGTTATAAGCATCTAAAAATGGTACAATTACAAAATACAACTCGTCCCGCAAAAAACAAGCCCTTATACGGCTATATAGACGGAATACAAAAACAGTTACGACTCTTGGAATGCGACCATGAAAAAACAAAAAATAATCCTTGGTCATTAACGTGCAAAATGGCCCGGTCATTAAGGGGATAAGATGATCATACCAAACGTGTAAATAAAATTAGAAACTCAAAATTATTTTTCCATTGTAATTTTATTTTTCAGACTTTTATTTATTTGAAAAGAGGTATATACTGTAGGCTTATATTTGGCCTAATGTGCTCTTGCTGTTCCTTGGAAGCAGGGGCGGTTTCAGTTCAATTACTTTGTATATGTTTTATGTACATTGTATAGCTAAAAGTAACATTTTGTGATTTATTTGGTAATATTTAATGCCAGTAAATTCCCTTTTTTTTGCAGATAGGCCTTTAAATAGTAAATAAACATATCATTTCAATTGTAAAGATTTAGTTTTATTTCTTTTCTATGTATATATGTTACTCTGGAGGAAAAATTAAGTATATACTGTATAACCTGTTGTATAGATATAGCACATAAAGCAATATATAACAAACTGTGCTAAACGTTACACTCTATGGACATAATGTGGACACTTGACCATCATATCTATAGTATATGAGGTTATTGGGCATCACATTTTAAAACCATGGGCATAAATATGAAGTTGGGTCCTCCTTTTGCGGAAATCTGAACTTCCACTCTTCTGGGTCTTGGTGACTTACACCACTCCAGCTGATTAACTTCAGAAGTCACATAAGTAGTTAATTGTGTGAAATCAAAGTGTCACATGATCTGTCACATGATTTCAGTATAAATACACCTCTTCTGAAAGAGTCTGCAACACCACTAAGCAACACGAAGACCAAGGAGCTCTCCAAACAGGTCAGAGCCAAAGTCGTGGAGAAGAAGAAAAAAAATATCCCAAACTTTGAACATCCTACGGAGCACCATTAAAATGTAAAGAATATGTCACAACTACAAACCTGAGAAGAGAAGACATCCCACCGAAACTCACAGACCGGGCAAGGATGGAATCAATCAGAGATTCAGCAAGACACCAACGATAACACAGAAGAAGCTCCAAACATTCACCGTGGAGATGGAAGTATCTGTCCATAGGACCACTATAAGCCGTACACTCCACAGAGTGGGGCTTTATGGAAGAGTGGCCAGAAAAAAAAGCCATTTTTTAAAGAAGAACATAGAAAACACGTTTTGAGTCCACCAAACAGCATGTGGCAGACTCCCCAAACGCTATGCGAGGCGCAAACCCAACACTTGCCATCATCCTAAGAACACCATTCCCACACTGAAGCATGGTGGTGGCAGCGTCATGCTGTGGGGGCAGGGAATGGAAAACTGGTCTGGATTGAAGGAAATATGGATGGCAGTAAATACAGGGCAATTCTTGAGGAAAATCTGTTTCGGTCTGCAAGAGTTGAGACTGGGACAGAGGTTCACCTTCCAGCAGGACAAAGACCCTAAACATACTGCTAAATCTACACTGGAGGGGTTTAAGGGGGAACAGCTATATGTCTTGAAATGGCCCAGACCTCAATCCAATTGAGAATCTGTGGTATGATTTGAAGACGCTGTACACCAACCCAACCATCTAACCCGAAGGAGTTGGAGCAGTCTTTCCTGGAAGAATGGGCAAAAGTCCCAGTGTCTAGGTGTGCCAAGCTAATACAGACATAACCCAAGAAACTTCCATCTGTAATTGCAGCAAAAGGGAAATCCACAAATGATTTACTTTCAGGGGGGGGGGGGAATACTTGAGCACATTAAAGTTCTCTGTTCTTTGTCTAAATTATTATGTCAGAACAAAAAAATATCTTACACCTTCAAAGTGGTAGACAAGTTTTAATGATAGGTGGCTTTATAACGTGATTTCCTAACACAGCAGCAAAAAGTACACAGACACACACAAACACACACACACACACACACACACAAACACACACACACAAACATATACACAAACACACACATATATACAAACACACACACACACACAGATATACACACACACACACACACACACACACACACACACATCAGCACCAACTGCAGGAAGTGAAGAAACACAATGGATGGAGCATTTATTCTACAGTCAGACGGACATTTCCATGGACGCCTCCTTTGGATACCAGACATGAGCGTTGTTTACTTCTTCTACAGCATCCCCAGAGTGAAGATGTTCATTCATCAGTGACGTATCCTTTGCTCGGTTTTCGAGTCTGAAATTAAAGGAGCAAATAAAAAGTATTTTAGATGACATTCAGCAAAACTATGTGAAAGTTGAACAATGTGAAGACATTGGAGATATTTACTAGAAGGGGTAGTACTCTTTTAGGCAGAAAAGCTGAAGGAGGCCATTACCACCGGTCCTGAGTTACTCGTGTTGCACCTAATATTAAGTTTTGGCCCTTTCATAGTTAAAGTTGCTAGATTTATATTTTTTAGGTCACATGTGACAGCCTGTACTGTCATTTTTAATGTGTCCCTGTATTAATCATTCGGTGGGATACTTCATTGGCACTACTGTGGAAAGGGTATTCTGTACTGTGACTGGAATAATTTATAGACACCACTGTGGCGGGTGTTTTATGTTGGCTACTGTAAATTGTAATACTTTATAAGTGCTTCTGTGTCAGACATTTTTTATGTGGCTAAAACGCCTGTTATGCGGGCATTACCTGGCAGCAATATTGTTTGGCACATTTTATATTAGCACAATGACATCACGGTACCTTTGTATAACACTATTATATTGGGACTGTATGGACCTTATATATATTGGTTTTACATATCACTGCTTGGCATATTAATATTGTCAGTGTGCTATCATATAGTACTACTATTATGTACAGTAGGCAATATGTAGTAGTAATATAGTGGTACTTTGTGCACTATTGTATTTACATTATATGTCACCACTTTACAGGCAGTTGTTCATTGTACCTGCACCGCATTACTTTACTAGATATGCATGGTACTATTATATAGCACTTTGTACTTTACAGGGTTTTTTTTATATCAGCAATGTAACATAGTTACTTAGGATGGAAAAAAAAGACATTCCAACAAGTTCCACCTTACTCAATTAGATTAATTCTACATCATTCATTGCTAAATTATTTATAACCCTCAGTGGTTTTTGTCATTTGATTAGCTTAAAGCCCCTTTTTGAATGCTGTCATAGTTTCAGCCATTATATCTACCTCTTGGGGTAGGGCATTACATAGCTCACTACTCTAACTGTAAAGAACCCTTTCCTATATTGATGTCTGAATCGTCTTCTCTCCACACATAAAGAATGTCCCATTATCATTTGTACAGTTTTATAGCATTGAATCTATGGAATCTAAAAACAGCTAATAACTATTAAAAATGCAAGTAAAACTAAACATTTTCGGTCTCTTTCACCAAGTTCCACCAACTTTTTTAAAATCACACATCCAAAGTTTGTGCTAAATCTGTTTTTCTACAATGCTGTAAAATATTTCTAGTTACTGCTTCAAGCTCAACAGATGAGAACCATGGACAACAAAAAAGCTTCAAGAAGGGTTGAGAGAGTGAAGACTTCAACAATAACTCAATAACTTTAACCCCCTGAAGAAGCTGTACCAGCAAAACGCGCGTCGGGCGTTATTACATTTGGTTATATTGTGTGGACCCCCTTACTCTCTTCACTTCCATAGGTAAGATTGCCTGTACAAAGTATTTTGTGATTCCAGGAAGGCTTTGATTTACTTTATAGAACATGCCAGGATATTTCCTTTTTGACCTATGCATAGTGAACTATGTAGCAATGTTTGGTGTGACATTTCCCCCCAGTGTCTTTTATGTCCCAAATTGTTGATATTTTGGGCTTTACTTATTATTGAACTTCACTTCTGTGGTTTATATATTCTTACAGCACAGGTGAGACACTGCGGTGACATATCACTGACTTATGGTTTTCGTTACTGCCTGGTGCACATACGTTCAAATTACATCATACCCGTGGTAATATTAATACCTTTGAGTGGTCCACACATATACTGTATTTTAGATCGCTATTTGTTTTTAATTTGTTCTTTCCTTGTATGATATTGTTATAAATAAAATGTTGTACTTGTTTCTATTACTTGTGGCGTTGTGACTCCTTGTTCTCAAATTTGTTTAACCATTTTATTGCAGAACTAATGGATGGAGATGCACTCTACAAAGATGAACGCCGTTGTATCTTTGCCAGTTCCGCACTTCTAGTAAATATCAGGATCTTCCGCATTCTATACCATCCCATTGAGTCTTAAAATTGTTTCATTTGCTTTGTAAGTGAAGGAAGATAGTCGTTTGCCATTGTTTTTTTTGTAAGCAGAACTTCCCGATTATGTCCATCACAACCACAATGAAAATTTCAAGAAAGTGCTCGGTTTTTTGCAAATGTTGCACCTTCATGATAAAAGTTTAAGGACAAAACTACGGCATTCACAAGGTGAGTTTTCACAATAATATGTAGGTATTTTACATTTTCAGCATTCTCAGTAATAATTCTGTAAGGCTGGATTCACACATCGCGTATTTGTCGCAGATTTTGGTACAGATTTTGCTGCATTTTTTTTAACTCTATCCAGAAATAGATCCAGAAGGAAGGGGATACACTTTTCCTTTATATTTCACATTCCTTTTGAAACTACTTTTGGCTTTGGCTCAAAAATTTGCATAAAAAACCGCAACAAATAGTAGAAGTTAGCTTCATAGTGATGATGACACAGTGATGGGACAAGTCATTGTTGGTTTGGATTGTCCCTTTGGTGACATAATAGAGATTGCAGATACCATATTGTATGCAATGCTTTAGATCTTGGCTGTGATGGGATGTGATGTTGCTATGGGGTGCGCACCTCTACATGTAGTCCTTGTGAATGGTTAGGACTGTGGCCTTGCAGTCCTGTGGGTTTGATCTGTCCAAGTAGCATCTGCATCTAGTCTGTATGTTGTTCCATAATGTCTTGGCTTGGCTTTAATTTAATATTACCTCAATTGCCTCCCACACATTGAAAATGTACTAATAGGTTAATAGACTCACTATGAAATTGGCTCAAGCATGGATTTGTGGGAATTTTTATTATATACTGGCAATGTATATAGCGGCTATGGTGGAAAATCTCTGTGCTGTGACCTGGTCATTACCTCTGTGCTAGCTGACCACCTATGACCAGCCCTGTGCCAGGTTTACCCTGGGGCCAGAGGCTTGAAGGCCCCAGGCAAGCAGGTCATAAACTTCTATGCCTATACAGTAAGCTTTCCAGGGCCCTCCTGGAATCCAATATCTCAGCTATAAACCAGCTGTCTAGATATTTGCATGGACCAAGTGTATTTTTTACACTTGCACACATCCATTCATGAGTCTTTAAAGGTGCCCTGTGCAAATCCTTCAGTAAAAATACAGTCTGTCCATAGACTCGGCTGCACGGATGTATGCACGTGCAAACAGATACCCATCGTTCAAGCAGCTCTTGTCCCCAACATCACAGCTCAATGTGAAATTATACCATGAAAAATTATTTATAAATAATAATTGCAGCAGAGTTGTGCTGGGCTGAGAGGGGCCATCACAAGCAGTGGGGGGGGGGCCGTGCCTGTAGAGTCAGGTATAAGACAATCCCAACAGCCGAGTGTGAGAACAAGTGCCAACCTCCCAAGAGAAAGGGACAGTGAAGTGTTTTGATGCCCGCAAGGGGCATGGTTTTTATCAGCCAAAACAATGCTGAAAAACGTATGTGTCTACCGAATCGCTGTACGGCGTTGAACCCGGTCTAGGTGTCCTCATAGTCTTGTAGAGAGAGTGGAGATGGAATTCAATCTGGTGTAAGATGAAAAGGGGTGACTGTGCTGCTTGTGTCACCAGTCAGTGTGGAACTCCGATCAAAGGGAGCCGATCTGTCCCTAGAAAGAGACAACTTTCTGGCATTCTGGCCAACCAAAAAAAACAGCACTGTCCGGTGGTTGAGCATACAAGGCCCATAAGCAGCTATTTAGCCAGTGACCTGTGTAAAATCCTCCTTTTAAGTACAGTCCGTCTCCCTCTGTAAAACCACTTAGGTGCCGCAGTTGCTATTGACCGCATCATGTAAAAGGTTAAAATGCCGAAATTACAGTTATCTCCAATCCCGCTTGTTAGAGCAGTGTTTTGGCTGTGCCTACACCTTCATTGCATCCTAATAGTATGGCGGTTCCTCAGAACGACCCGATCACTGCAATGTACTATTGGGGTAGATCGAAAGGGTTAAAAATTATTTTGAGTTGGATACCATGATGCACAAAGAAAATAAATACAGACACTAAGAACGTGAAGAATTTGGTTTTAATGTTCAGTGAACACATTTGTATTAGGAAGACTAAAGATTGTCGCAGGTACAGTTTTTATAACTAGCAAGTCCTATGACCCTGTGACAATTTTCCTACAGTGATTTTTTTTCAAAATAACATTACTATTGAAAATCTGGAGCCATTTCTGTGCCAAAGGGGCTAGAATAAAGCTGAGTAGAGTCGATAAGAGACAAAGTGGTTTGGTGATTGATGGGAGTCATAGAGGTCGGACCATCAGGACATTGTCAGCGGCGGTAGTGAAGAGGAATGCACAGGAGAGGTAAGTAACTGCAAGCTCTGGTCTGGGGTCTAGAAGAGGCTGATGAGCGCTCCTTTGAGCGCTCATCCTCTAAGCAGGAGCTGTAACGAACAGCTCCTGATCTTAGAGCATGCTGCTGAATACAGCTGGGGTCGGAAAACATTCGGACCCCAACTGTTTAACCCTTTGATCTCCACGGCAAGATCAAAGGGAACTCCCCGCATTGATCTTGTCATCGGAAACCCGGTGACGTGATCAAACACTGGGGAATCCCTCTGCAGTCAGCCCCGGGGACCTACAAAGGACCCCAGGGCTGTCTGTTCAGTAAGTCTGCTGTTAGGGCACACTATGTGCTGCCCTAACAGCAGCCTGTGTCATAGTGACACAGTGTAATGTATTAGCATACAGGAGTATGCTAATACATTACAAGTAAAAAATAAAGTTATAAATAAAGTTATCCCTTAATGGGATTAAAGAAAAAGTAACAAAAAAAGTCATTATTTTGCATAAAATATATTTTTTTGCCCCTACGCTAAAGAAGAATAAAAAAACTACACATATTAGGTATCTAAACGGCTGTAATAACCTAAAGAATTAATCTAATGCGTTATATAGCATGAAACGTGAACGGGATCAAAAATAAATAAGAAAAACTATGCTGAGAATCACATTTTCTTATATTCACGCCGTACAAATATTTTTTTTCTACTTCCAAACTAAAACAAGGCCTCATACGACCACGTCAATGAAAAAATAAAAAAATCATGGCTGCTGAAATGCAGAGAGGTAAAAACTGAAAAATGTAACTGGTCATGAAGACATTTTCAGGCCGTTCATTAAGGGGTTAAAATAGATAAACAGAACCCCTCTACGTACAAGCTCACTTACCTCTGAGAGTTTGCTCTAACCCTTTGCTCAATTGTATTTCCACAAACCCACTGCAAACAGAAGCATTTCATACCTTGCTTCCAATTCCTCTAGCTATGCGGGACAAACTGCTACATTTTAAAAGTATTTTACCAATTTTTACCATTTGTTTCACTGTAGCCAATCTGGCTCTCCGCGATCGTGCCCTAATGTCTGTGACCTGTGAACCAGCAAGCTACACACCAATGATTGTTTCACCATTCAACTGCTTATATTTCTAGTTGCTCCATCCTTTGTAGTTTACCTGAGGAAGAGGCCGGTTCGGCTTCGAAATGCGTTGTTTTTATGTACAAATACTCATTCAATAATCTTAACTATTACGAAGCCTTTTCATCTGTTTCTACGGATATCAGAATTTCTCAAGTTGGTTGCTCCAGGGCGATTATCCGGATTTTCTGCCTCTCTCTTCTCCATGTGTGTGTTGGTCTTTTGGTTTCTTAAAGGAGCCAACAACATGCACCAAAAGTTTTGCTCCTCCACCAATACCCATTTAAGGACCTTTCCCCTGAGCAATTAGGTTCCTTACTGTTAATTAATGCTATAGTAAGTTTTGTCCCGTTTTACTGTTAATGACCCAACTTGTTCCTGACCACATATCTTCTCTGCGTCCTGCCCTGACATCTGCCCGTCCATTGACTATGCCCGTACGATGCCTATCCTGACCTCTGCCGGACTCTCATTATGACTGAACCATGCCAGTCCTGACGGTTTGCCTGTCTCATTATGCACTTTGCTTGCTCACTTGGTTCTGCATCATCAGTTTCTTCTAAACCGCTGGTCAGTTGTTGCTAACAAGGACTACTCCTGAGGGAGCAACATGGGAGATTCCTGCAGTGAAGTCCAGATCCCTGTACAGGGGTTAAAGGGTGAATATCGGGGAATTTCTTAAACTCCGCTCTAGGGTTTAGTCCAAGTCAAATCCGTGGCAACCCGATGGATCCATATGTGCTACTTCAGGTACGTGACATGGAGCATCATCTCTTAGGCTATGTTCACACAGAGTTTTTTGCAGGCGGAATATCTGCCTCAAAATTCCGTTTGGAAGTTTGAGGCAGATTTTCCTCTCCCTGCACGCCGATTTTCGTGGCGTATTTCGCCCGCGGCATAAAACGCCGCAAAATACGCTTTCTCTGCCTCCCATTGAAGTCAATAGGAGGTCAGAGGCATAAACGCCTGAAGATAGGGCATGTCCCTTCTTTCTCCCGCGAGGCGGGAGAAAACCGCCCCCGCCTCGCATTGAAATCAATGGGAGACATTTTAGGGCCGTTTTTGACGAGTTTTGCGGCGCAGTTTCCGCGTCAAAAAACTCGTCCAAAAACTCTGTGTGAACATAGCCTTACAATACTGCGTTATGCCAATGCAAATGGAATGCTATGAATAAATTGTGGATGATATTATTCCCCTTGTCAAAGGAGCATATCCCTACACAGCCTGGCACTGTTAGTCGGGTCATTTTTAATTATAGGGAAAATGGTGCAGCTGCACTGGGCCTCATTCAGTGTTGTCAGCCCGGGGCCCTGTGCTGCCAGAGATCACATTTTCTCTTTACTTTCTACTTACTAGAAGAAATGCGGACCGGAACTGTGAAGAATCGGCTAAGATCTCGCCCAGAGCGGAGGAGCTTATCACTGCACTACAGTTGAAGTCCCACGCGTACCGTTAACAAAAAGTTCAGCTTTCTCAGTTACACTTTAGGGTTTTTTTTGGGCACTTCACACTTCATACTTGACCTATGAGAATTCCATGCCATATATTAGAACTTTATGATCTTGTTGATTGATTAACCATGGGTTTTTTTTCTGGCTATTCACAAATTCTGGGTTCTTGCTACTGTAGAGTCACTTTATTGTCATTGACTCTTGTGTATGAATTGCTTTTTTCGATGTTTTTAAAAGGTTTGCCTGATGTATTGCTTGTACTAAAATAAAGTGTTTACATTTTTATTCATGTTGATTATCATGGCGTTGCACACTTTTCTTTCGTGTTTTTGCTTGTATGTAATTACAATCTTCATCACTGATTGGACATTGTCAGTATGTGTAGGGACACACCCCCAACTGGTAACACACAGTTGTCAATTTATTCATCAATTTCTAAGAGGAATAATAGATGAATGGCGCAATGCAGAGTTATAAGAAGAGATTCCCCAGAATTGGTATATTCGTGTATTGGGAAATAAAAGTAATTACTAAGACAGACATGTCGGTAGAGTTCACTGATCTTCTTCATATCCTTTATATCTAGCTCGCTGTGCTACACTGTTTTCTTAAAGGGAACCTGTCACCAGCATTTTAGCTATAAAGCCAGCAATACCTGGTGAAAGTGGGTGAAAAATCATTGTCATCTAAGCTATAAATATGTTCTAAGTAAGCTCTGTACCTTTAGTATTCCGTTTTTCAGTGGTCCCACGCCGTATGCAAATGAGCAGAAAAGAGTCAAATCTTCATCTGAAAAGAGTCAGATTTTCATTCCTCCAGCATCTCAGAGTGGACTCCACCTCCTTCTTTTTGATTGACAGCTCCTTAACCAGTCAGGGCCAGACAGGTGGCAACGGTGGGCGGGGTTAAGAAGCTGCATCCCAGAGGGAAAAATAATTACCATAAAAGGCGGGAAGAGTTTAAACGACGATATTTACCGACAGAGGAGGACTTCAGGAAAGAAGAGAACAGGAACGAACTCTGGACAGCTGCGGCCATTGAGGGGTCAGGCGAGTTTAACAGGTAAGATGTTGATGACAGGATCCCTTTAACTCCCATAGACGTGAATGGGAGTTACAGAAACAGCAGGGAACAGTGAGCTCGGCTGTCTCCTTACCTCCCGACCACCTCTATATGAATTCTCCACTTGGATGAGATCAGGGGACTTCCATTCTGGTGGCTCCCAGAGAAATAACCCTTTAAGAATTATATTTTACACTTACAGAATCACATATTACAAATAGATGGTGATCTGCCTTACATTACACAGTTTCAACGCCCTTTTACATGGACCAATTATCAAGCAAACGATCGTTCATGTAAACGCATGTTCCAAATCACTGCCCTGTGTAAACAGGACAACGATCAGCCGATGAACAAGCAAACGATCGTTCATTATCTAATTGTATCATTTATGCAGCCAGAAAAATTATCGTTGTTGACAGCACATCTAACTGTGTAAACTGGGAGTTAGTTGTGCTTCCGACATGATAGAAGTGTATGAGGGCGAGCAATCATAACGATCGCTCGTCCCCAAACATAGCTTGTTGTGAAAAGAGCAAATGAGCGCCGATCAACAAGCTGTCTCGCTGATCGGCGCTCGCTTACACGGCCCTTACACTGTTCAAGCTGCTGTTCTATTAATATGTGAAGTCACAAAATACAGTAGAGGACTGAGAACGTGAGCAGCATTGTTAGAGTATATAGAGTATAATACTGTCAGATTATAAATGCTATATTTCCTTCCCAATTATTTCAAACTAGCCTTGGATTTTTCCTCTACATTTCATTACGTACATGACCTCAATCGACTATTCCCACTTGGACCACATCTTGTAAAAATGCCTGCATGACCCATTTTCTGCCATGTATTTATGTCTCAAGAGTTTCCTATAACATTAAATGAAGATATGAAGATATTCCTTACTCCATAACCACCACTACCAGTTGCAAATGATGACTTGATGGTCATAAATGTGCTGAAACCCGAAGCAACCTATCAGATTCGATTTATTTTCTAGATGAATTAGATAAACTAAAGCTAAACGTGGATTAGTTCATATTTTTGTAGCATGTTCAAGGTGTATAAAAAAAGCTATAAAAAAAAAATATTTAAAGAAATAAAATGGAAAATCTAAATTTTAGTTAAAAGCGTATTCTGGTTTCACCAATGATCGTAGTTCATGGCAACATTTAAAAAAATGACCTCAATTTATCTTCAAATTTGTCTCCTAAACACAGTAGAATATTAAAATAAGCACAAAAGGAGTTAAGAGGGGTATTCTCAGAATCGAAAATTGTAACCTTTCCACAGTATAGGTGATAATTGTCTGATCGCTGAGGCCCCATTGATTGCGAGAATTGAGGTCCCAAACCCCCCGTTTCTCCTCATTGCTTGACCGCACTGAAAAGGACATTGAATGGAGCGGCAGATGAGCATGAGCGCTGCCGCCCCATTCAAAGTTTATTGGAATGACGGAAACAGACGAGTACATCGCTCGACTGTTTCTGTCAGTCCGATAGACATTGAATGAAGAGGCGGGCATATGCTCAACCGCTACTCTATTCAAGCTCCTCTTCCCAATGGAGGTAGAGGGAGGAAGGTCTGGGGGTTTGGAACCCCCATTCTCAAGATCGGTGGGGGTGCCAGGGGTGGGTAGGTTCTAATTATCGATTCTCAGAATACCCCTTAATTATGTTGCTAATCAAGAGATTCATATAAATCATAGAAAGCTCTGGGCAGTTTATAATCCCTTCTTTTATGACTGGCTCTCTAGTTGCGCATCACCAACAACTAGGGGGCGCCTCACCAGGGAGGCCTGCCTCACAGATTGAGAAGCACTGGTGTAGACCATCTCTCTACTGAAGTAAACAGGAGTCATAAAACCTATGAATAAGTGCACAATCCCTCAATCCAAAATCCTTACCCCGTTTTATATTTTGCAAAGATGTTAATGCTTGTAATGTTTTATGATATGGCCAATTTATTATATAGCTCAATCCTTGAAACTTTTTTTCCTAGACTCCTAATGGTAGTTGTACTACCAATAGGAGTCAGTGTTGATATAATGTTCAAGGTATATAGCTATAAAAAATAAAAAAAAATAAAAAAAATTATATATATATATATATATATCAGCATTGTAGGAGACTAGACATGGACCGCACAATCCACAATATATACGTTGATCTGAGCCGCTAGGCATAATTTAGAAACATGAACATGAGGTTCTTTGTAAACATTTTGATCAAATTGTATAAGCCCACTTGCCACTTCACGGCGACCTCTTTAAAGTGGGTCCCTACTCTAGTGGTTGCAGCACCGCACGGCGGCTACCGCCACCGCAGCACCGCTCCTGCAGAGGGAGCAACCCAGGGGCCCAAAAGCACCCATGCCTTCAGACCGTGCCAAGCCTCCCTGGCTCTGGGCCACGTCCCCCCACAAGTGCAGCACTACAGCAACAGACACCACCATACAGCACCACAACATGTGAACAGATGGAATGAGCTCACCTTGCCATGCGCCCCCAGTGGCCAACTGAGAGCACAAGCAAGAACAGAAACACTTATGAGGTCATTCCTGAATTAAAATCAGCTGGGTATTTTTTCAAATGCGTGGAGTGCTGGTACCAAGTAAAACAAAGAAAATGAGGAGGATAGACTATACAATATCAGCATTGTGAGAAACTAGACATGGACCGCACAATCCACAGTATATACGTTGATATGAGCCGCTAGGCATAATTTAGAAACATGAACATGAGGTTCTTTGTAAACATTTTGATCAAACTGTATAAGCCCACTTTTAGAGGTCGCCGTGAAGTGGCAAGTGGGCTTGCGTACAATTTGATCAAAATGTTACAAAGAACCTCTCGTTCATATTTAAATATTTTGCCTAGCCGCAATTGATCATAGTATACAGTGGATGTGCGGTCCATGTCTATTCTCTCCCCTTTGATATGATACAGAGTCTATCCCCTCTGTTGTTTTGTTTTACTTGGTACCAGCACTCCACACTTTTGGCCCATCTGATTTTAATTTAGGAATGACCTCATAAGTGTTCCTGCTCCTGCTTGTACTCTCAGTTGGCCACTGGGGGCGCATGGTAAGGTGAGCTCATTCCATCTGTTCACTAGTTGTGCTACTGTGTGGTGGTGTCTGTTACTGTGGTGCTGCACTTGTGGGGGGACGTGGCCCAGAGCCAGGGAGGCTTGGCTTGGCCTGATGGCATGGGTGCTTTTGGGCCTCTGGGTTGCTCCCTCTGCGGGAGCGGTGCTGCGGTGGCGGTGGCCGCCACGCGGTGGTGCAAGCGATAGAGTAGGGACCCACTGTTAGAGGTCGCCGTGAAGTGGCAAGTGGGCTTGCATACAATTTGATCAAAATGTTACAAAGAACCTCTCGTTCATATTTAAATATTTTGCCTAGCCGCAATTGATCATAGTATACAGTGGATGTGCGGTCCATATTCTCTCCCCTTTGATATATATATATATATATATATACACACCCTTTAAAGGAACATGATGGAAAATCTGAATGCAAATAAAAACCATTCAATGTATAATGAAAAGTTCTAACATTTTCTAATATAATGTCTGTATCAGTTCCTCACAGTTTTCAAGATCTCTGCTGGTTGTCATTCAATACTAACCTTTACTTTCAGTGTAGGAAAATCTGTCCTGGCCATGTGATGGACAGACAGGAGCTTGGATTGATGAAATACAGTTATCAGATATCTGTCTTGTAAAGAGCTGTGCACCTGTGTATCCACTTACATGGCCAGGACAGATTTGTATCCACTGCAAATAAACAATAAAGGTTCTTATTAAATGACAGCAAGCAAAGATCTTGAAAACCGTGAGAAATTAATACAGAAATTATATAGAAAAGTTGTATAACTTTTATTACACAAAGAAGAAACCTTCATTTGCTGAAGTCAGAATATTCCTATAATTCAAGATCATGGCTTTATTATTTTACTGTAAATGTAACAAATTGTAGAAAAAGTTGTATATTTGTCAAAGAAGCATCTCCATTCCAATATTTTTAATTCTCTAGATTAAATTTCTGTGTGTAGATGTGGGACCTTCATTAATGTTCTCACTGAAGTGGTCCTAGCATTTGATATAAGGCCAGATCCCTCTGCTGTTATTATCGCTTACTTATTGATTTCCATAATTTTGCATAAAAACCCTCTAGATTTCAACTACAGATTTCAACGAGCTGGTGATTGAACATTTGAAAACATTTGTTAGGAAGCCCCATTGAAAATAAAAATTCATCTATTAAAAGAGGCATGGACATGGATAGTTTCAGACCAGTGTTCGTTGGTTCCACCAGAGGATGATTCTGAGGACCCACCCTCCATATATACAGAACATGTACACGTCCACTTTTAACGATATTGTAATATTTGTTGTTATCATTGCACACACAGGACATATCATTAATAAAGTCTCATAGGATATTTGTGAATAAATCCCATAAGAAATAGAACCTAGTTGCAAGTCATTGTCTTCAAAGTTAGCTCCACATGGAGTTGTCTTCACCTAGACCTTTGGGGCCCACCAGAAGATCCTCTTGTAGTCTGGTGGGGCAGTTTGTAAATGACATCAATGCTCATGTAAAAGTATACAATCCTTCCATGAATGTGGATCCAGTCTCATTGCCACTTCGATATAGGAGTGTAGCCTTCTTTCTGGAAAAAAAAAAATCGAAAGCTCATTGCATTATCATGTAAAATTCCACCATATATTGTATCAAATGTGATACCATTAACCCCATGCAAAAAAATTGCTAACCCAACATTGTTGCTGGTTTTAGATAAACCTATTGAGATACATTGGATGTGATTATTCACTGTGATCTAACGCAATTACATTAGTGCAATATTCGTGTGGATTTAGGCGCCATAACTGAAGGGTTATGAAGTTGCAAATGCATCTGCAATTTTTTGTCCACTAAAAAACAACCAAAAAAATAATAACCAGTGAAACAGATGAAAACTGGTGAGAATATAGCAGATAGAGATATGAGATATCTCTTATGATTTATGACAGTGTGAGGGTATGGGGTTACCCTCGGTATTGTATAGGGATCTATAATGCTGTGTGTTCGGGTCATTACACCCACAGTTGGCCGGGAACTGCAAAAAGGAACAACAAGTTAGTACACTTAATTTTACTAAATGCACCAAACAGGTGAATACAAGAAGGACCTCCTGCTTGATGTGACTGGAGGGATATTTGGTTGAACACATAAGATCTATTGCTTGGCGCATTGTTCTCGTAGATAAGATCTGAAATTGTGTATTTGAAGAAGTAATGACATTTCCGTGTAGCTGTCTCTTGGGAACCTGCCGCAAAAGCTTTTGAATAATATATCACTTTGATGCCTCCGCTGTAGAAGCGAACTGAGCACATCCAACTAACCACTCATGAATCTGACACCAGGAATAAACATTTGATATGGACCAAGCACTGATCAGCTCAACATCTAATACTAAGATCACTATGCAACCGGGGTAATGCGATCCATAATAAATGCCTCTTATCCGGGGACCAAAAATTGCATTGCAATAATATATTTATGTGAAACTAAGTAACTTACTAATATACTTTAATAAAAAATTCTGTACTAAATGGTGGAGTTCAAACCTCGTGAATTATTCCCTGAAGTGCTGGAGCTTTTCTAAAAATGATAACGCTCCGACACGGCCCCACGTGACTGAGCTCTTGCTTCATGTGCTGTTCGTGAAGATAACCGCAATGGGCTGTCACATTGCCTATTGCTTGAGTCCCGAGCAGAGCATCAACTAGAGCTTTGCTCGGGACTCCAGCCCTGCTCCCGACGTCATATTTAGTCAATTCAGGGGTTTCCTATCACTGGAGTTCCTGAGCACCTCTGCCGGGGGACTCCGCAACTTCTGCCCACGTCACTGTCACTGTCCATATATGGACAAGGACGTCGGCAGCAGTACTGGAGTCCCCGAGCAATTACAGTATATTAGTAAATTACTTAGTTTCACATAAATATATAAATGCAATTTAATTTTTGGTCCCCGGATAACCCCTTTAATAAAAACCTGCTCTGTGGCTTTACGGGGCGTTTACATTTTATCAATGCATAAGGCAAAGTTATGGAGGTTTCTTATGTACTATATGTCTTAGTTTCTCACATTTTCAAAAAGATCTTGACTTACTGTCAGTGAAATGGAGCATCCTTGTTTCAAACCAGGGTCTGCAAACTTGCAAAGATGAAATACTTTTCACAGTTGAGCTTTTGCTACTATTGTATCCAGTCTAGGCAACGTTCTGAGCTAGATGCATCCAATGCTACAATGTATCATTGTAAGTAACATGTAGTCCAGTTGTAGCAAACCCTTAGGGCACGTTCAGACGTGGCGGAATTTCTGTGGAATTCCGCTGCGGACAGTCCGCAGTGGAATTCTCCAGCGGCCGTTTTTTACATTTGTTTCAATACATTTTTAGGCAAGTTATTTCAGACGTTGCGTAAAACTCCGCTACGGACCATAGGTTGCGGAATTTTCCATCTGCAGCATGCACTGTCTGTTGCAAAGAAGAAGCGGAATTGCACTGCAGATTTCAGCCTTTGCAATGCAAAAAATGAAATCTGTGGCAAGTCCGCTGTCTATTCTGCAATGTCTGAATTACCTGTCAAATATGCAAATGTTGGTGAAGATTCGTTGCGTAATTGCCCCAAATCCGCACCAACATTTGCAGCGGAAAAACTCTGCCACGTCTGAATGTGCCCTTACTTGTGAGCGGCTCAAGATTAGGAAGGGTTTTCATATATAAAAAAAACAAAATTAAAATTCACTAACAAGCAGAGATCTGGTTAATGCTAAGGAATTAAACTGAAAAAGCAAAAGGCCGGGTTAACACGTAGCGTAAATACTGCAGATTTTCCGCAAAACAGAAGCAGTAGCGTGGATGAAATTTTAACAAATCTCATCTGCATACTGCGTAAATGATGTGGCGAGTTTTTTTAATCCGCAGCGTGTCAATTGTATTTGCATAATCGCTGCTTTTTTGTTGCGAGTTTTCCCTATTTAACTCAATGGGGAGCTGATACCCGCAACAAATAGCAGATATTGCCATTTTTGTGGTGGAAAAGATGCGATTCCGCCGCAAAAATCTCAATTCAGAAATAAAAATCTTATACGTACCCAGAAGTCTGGGCTTCTTCGTCCAGGCTGGCCTCCTGGGATAACATTTCATCCCATGTGACCGCAGCAGCCAATCACAGGCTGCAGCAGTCACATGGGATGAAACATCATCCTAGGAGGCCGGTCTGCAGGTCGTCAGAAGATAAGTATGGGTGTTTGTTTGTTTTTTTCCCTTCTGTTTTTCGCAATAGACATTCAAGCCGAAGAACTGCACCACAATTTGGTGTGGTTTTTCAGGCAGAATTCCCTGCAGCTACCAGGGCGAATACGTTTTGTATCTTACACATCATATCCGCCTTGTATGAACTTACCCAAAAACCTATGCCTAGAAAAACGCATGCGCAAAATGACAATGAATAAAAAACGCCACCAAAGACACATTTTTATATGCATTTTAAAACTCTGAAAAAAAAAAGTGAAGGAGGCCTTATGCACATAAGGGTATGTTCACACGCAGTAGCAAAATACGTCTGACATTACGGAGCTGTTTTCGCCTGAACACAGCCCCTGACTTTCAGTCGTTTTTTAACAACTCGCGTTTTTCGCAGCGTATTTTACGGACATTATTGGATCTGTTTTTCAATGGAGTCAATAAAAAACGGCTCCAAAAACCGACCCAAGAAGTGATATGCACTTCTTTGATGCGGGCGTCTTTTTACGCGCCGTCTTCTGACAGCGACGCGTAAAATTACACCTCGTGGGAACAGAACATCGTAAAACCCATTGAAAGCAATGGGCAGATGTTTGTAGGCGTAATGGAGCCGTTTTTTCAGGCGTAATTCAAGGTGTAAAACGCTCGAATTACATCTGAAAACAGTGCGTGTGAACATACCCTTTACTGGGAATGCAGAATGTGTTGGTGTTTATATTTGGAGCATTGAGACATTTCATGAATTCTAACGCCATTATTAGAAGAAGCCCCTTTGTAATGCAGTCCATCAATTACCCCGCTCTCTAGCCCACATCAGTGTCGGGTCCTAATCTTGTTCGGAAATTTCAATAATTTTGGGACCCACAGCTGTCCTATAATTTATTGCCCATATTATGCAATTATTTTGTTATACAGTATATACTTAAAAAACTAGAATTAGTTACAAACAATTCAACCTGTAAATAATTCCTGTTCTGGATAAAGTATAGCACCTGCCTTGGATAGGTTTGAAAAATAGTATTTATGATTTTTTCATGATAATTTTTAATATATATAATATTAAACCGTATATTCTTTTACATATGATATTGGTCGGAATGCCTGTTATAATCCCATTTTATTTGTGGCTGTGTTACTTGATATATTCTGGGATACTGAGCATTGTGCACTTTTCCAGTAGACTAATGTTCACGCGGCTTATATTCAGCCGTTTTTTTTTTCAGGGGGTTAACGCAGCGAAATACGGCTCAAAATACGGAAGCTGAACACCCCCAAACATCTGGCAATTGATTTCAATGGGAAAAACGAAGTTTCGTTCCGACTTTAAAAAAACGCCCCGTGAAATAAAGTTCATGTCATGTCTTAAGCCGTTTTTGGAGCTGTTTTTCATTGGGTCAATAGAAAATCAGCTCCAAAAACGGCCGCAAAAAAACGTCTCAAAAAAGTCTGTCGTTTTAAAATCTGGTGAAATTCAGGGGCTGTTTTCCCTTGAAAACAGCTCCGTATTTTACAGCCGTTTTTAGTTTAGCATGTGAACATACCCTCAGTATAGCCCGCTTTTGGTTCTGGAGTGCTACGGTTAGACAACAAAAATCTCCTGGTCCCTAGAAAATTCTGAATGCTGAGAGGAGGAAGTTTAGAAGGAAAATATTTTTTGACACACAAAAATGGAGCTTCGCATTATAATAAGTTTTGTATATTATACTTTGCAGCTGCGACATTTTGATTTTTCTTTAGAAGCTTCTGTATTTTTAAGTTAATTTTCCAGGTAACAGCTCTCCATTTTAATGACTTATACCAAATTATAGGACTAGTTTGCTTGTAATTATACCTGATTTAGGCATTGCAACCAGTTATTATAGGGGTTTTCTGAGATGTAACAATCTCAGTTTGTGATTGGTGAGATCAGACCAATAGGACCACAGACAATCAGCTATTGTTCCCAGGGAAAGTGGCCAGTTAGGAATCATGAAGCATTATATAGTGCCCATTGAAATCAATGTAAATCACGGACAAGCAGAATCCTTCAGAGTACTAGCTGTTCCCTGCAGCAGCTCACTGCTCTGACCCATAGAAGGGGGTCCATATCAGGTGCCCTCTATTACATCCAAATAGGGTCCAGCGTATATTACAGCAGCATAAGTTGGCAAAGGGTTGTCTCGTTTAGGAAAGCTATTTTCAATTACCCTATTAGAGAATTCAGAGTTACATAGTTACATAGTTACATAGTTACTACGGTTGAAAAAAAGACACATGTCCATCAAGTTCAACCAAGGAAGGGAAAAAGGGAAGGAAAAAATTTCTACACATAGGAGCTTATATTTTTTTGTTCTAGGAAATTATCGAAGCCTTTTCTAAAGCCATCTCCTGTCCCTGCTGTGACAGCTCCTGCGGTGACTATTCCATAGATTCACAGTTCTCACAGTAAAGAAGGCTTGTCGCCTCTGCAGGTTGAACCTTTTTTTCTTCAGACAGAGGGAGTGCCCCCTTGATTTTTGAGGGGGTTTTACATGGAACAGGATTTCACCATATTTTTTGTATGTGCCATTAATATATTTATATAAGTTAATCATGTCCCCACTCAGTCATATTTTTTCAAGGCTAAATAGGTTTAATTCTTTTAATCTTTCCCCATAACTTAGATTCTCCATGCCCCTAATTAGCTTTGTTGCTCTTCTTTGTATTTTTTCCAACTCCAGGGCATCCTTTCTATGAACTGGAGCCCAGAACTGAACTGCATATTCTACATGAGACCTCACTAATGCTTTGTAAAGTGGCAATATTACATCCCTGTCCCGCGAGTCCATGCATCTTTTAATACATGACAATATCCTGCTGGCCTTTGAAGCAGATGATTGACACTGCATGCTGTTATTGAGTTTATGATGTACAAGTACACCCAGATCCTTCTCAACAAGTGACTCCCCCAGTTTAGCTCCCCCTAGGACATATGTTGCATGCAGATTGTTGGTACCCAGATGCATAACTTTACATTTATCTACATTAAACCCCATTTGCCAAGTGGATGCCCAATCAGTGTGTCCAAATCAGCTTGCAATTTACTAACATCTTCTATAGACTGAACAATACTACATAGCTCGGTGTCATCTGCAAAAATAAAAATAGTGCTATTAATCCCATCTTCTATATCATTAATAAATAAATAACTTAACCCTTGCTGCATTGTTTTCCCACAGATTACAACTGATTGCTGGAGGACCTAGCCCCATTTTCAAATGCTTTTAACTCAACTCCACAAAATAGACGAGGAGACAGCACTTCCAACATATGTCAGCTTTTTAATCACCCGTGCGACGTTTCAGTCCAGCAGGACCTTTCTCAAGCATGGACTGAAACGTCGCATGGGTGATTAAAAAGCTGACATATGTTGGAAGTGCTGTCTCCTCGTCTATTTTGTCTATTTGATATTGGGGACCGCGGATCCGGTCCTATTGAGGCGTGCACCCACTTGTGGTCCAGTGCTGTGGTAATTTTCTGCTTTGGATTTAACTCAACTCCAGTCATCAGGGGCCCCTTTTAAAACAATTGATTGTTTAAAGTGGACTTAAAGGGGTTGTGTCATAAGGTCTAGGTATGAGACAGCCCCTTTAAATGACATGTCCTAGGAAAGTTAAGCAGACTTCTGTCAGATATGTGGCTTATGATTCTGCCAGGGCGTCCTGTAGGATCGATTGATGGAAGATAAGTGAATAAATATGTGTGAGCGAGGTGGCAATATCACTAAAGCAGGGGGTAGCCTCTTGAAAGATCTGTGGATATATAGCTACATTATGGATCAGTACCTTACATATTTTGGCTTCATTATTGTTCAAGGGGTACACAAGTGATCTTATATATGGCCAGGCTCCTCACCGATACTCCTTAATGTATGTCCTTTACATCTACCTACACAGACTCTATTCTTAGTACGTCTTTCTCATCTCATTATTCAATGTGGCTGTGAACTTGCTGTCATCTGTCATTAATATATATTTCCTTATTCTTTCTGGTAGGAAATCTCTAAACAGATGTTCACTGACAATTCCCATGACATTTTACTTGTTCTATCAACCGATTTATAATTTTTACTTAAAAAATAAGGGTATGTACGATTAGGATGAACCTCAAATCTAAGGATTCACATCATCCTATTCTTTATAAGAAAGGTTTTATACCTGGTTACTCGCTAGAAACCCCCTTGGCCCGCCAAACCACCATGGCGATCTACTAATGTTTTGTTTTTTTATAAAATGGTGTCTGCAGAGTATCTGAAGTAATGTACATTTTAGGTTTTCGTAGAGGATGTGTATTCGTGGAGAAGGTTGTACTAACTAATAAGGGTAGGGAGGCTGCGAGGGTTGCGCAAGATTGTGAATGTGCAGACGGGTGTTCTAACCGGCAATATAAGTAATTGTTCGCGCTTTGACAATGCCTATGGTATTTCTAAAAGTAATATTTTTGATGTATACATGTGAATTGTAAATACTCTTTTAAGTGTAAATGTGAAGAGGATCTATGCTTCATTGCCAATATCAGTCCCAGTCTGGAGATTCAGATATTGGAACCATCAGTGCAGCTTAAAGGGTTGTCCAGGATTAGAAAAACATGACTCATTTCTTATAGAAATAGCACCACACTTGTCCACAGGTTGTGTGTGGTATTGCAGCTCAGCCTCATTTACTTCAATCGAGCTGAGCTGTAACACCAAACACATCCCATGGACACGTGCGGCACTGTTTTTGGAAGAAAGCAGCCATATTTTTCTAAACCTGATAAACGTAATCATAGGGCACCATGACGGAAAACAAAAGAGGTGTCCTTTTAGTCTCTGTCGGGCTTGTATACATTGGTATACTTTTTTTGGAGGATGGAATAGCGCAGTAGACTACACTATTCGATCCTGAGTGATCCAGCCGAAAAAACGATATATCGAGCAGTGTACATTTTTTTTAACATGGGAGCCTATAGATGACAGATGCTTCAGTATCACATTTATCGCAGGTATACATTAAACGTATACGTCATGAAGCTCCCGACATAACTGTACATGTAAAGACAGTGATGTCAGGAGCTTCCCCGGGCACAGTCCTACAGGTATGACTCTGCCTGGGAGGTTGGGGTGACGTATACCACTGTATACCTATACAGTGGGACATATTTCAGCCTTCAGTCATAGTTATATGTCGGGTCCTATTATGTGATGTAAACAGGACCTAATACACCAAGCAGTTTTTTGTTTTTCATTTATTTTACCATGATGAACACACCTTTATGTAATCATAAATATTATTCAATACAAAAAATACTGTATAGACCAGTGGTCGTCCCAATATCGCGTGTGGGCCTCTAATGCTCTTCTTAAATCTATCAAAGGGCCGCACATCACCCAGGTCTTGGTTATGCGGTAGGCACACATGTATGACTTTTTCAAACATCTCTATTTGCTGTCGGCATTGTCATACACATCTTCTGGAGATGGGAAACAAGCCACAATGCCCCCATAACAGAGGAGAACTCAGCCTTAAGTTCCTATTACACAGGGAGATGTGCTGCCGACAACAAGGATATTTTCTGCTGCGTAAATGAGCAGATCAGCCGATGAACGAGCGTTTTCTCATTCATCGGTGGATCGTTGTCCTGTTTACACTCTCGTTTGCCTGATCTTTGGCCCGTGTAATAGGCCATTAACCCTTTTATATGGTTGGGTAGAGCACTCAGTATACAGGAGCGATCATGCCAGATCACTTTCCTGGGAAAAGTAGGTGCGTCATGTGAATCCGCCTTCTCTTGGGGGCTGTGCATTAGGCATATATGGTCACATGCATTTTGAGGCCAAACACTTAGGCATCCCTGGTAGAGACAGTTAATACAAATATAAACACGTGTATTATAAATTGAGAACTTTTTGGATACAACTTTCAGAAAAAACATTTAACACTGTTTCCAATGCCCTTAGTTCAGTACAAATATTCTAAATTGCTTTATATGAGGATTAGGTATTGAAATTGGTAACCGTGTTATTTTCGAAAAGCTCCTATCAATTCTTTGTAGGCCAAACGTATAACTGTAAATTCTGGTAAACGAAATGCAATAGAATCAAAAGGTCAATTGTGTTAAAGAAAAGATTGTAAAAATCAAGGTAAGCAGCAGACACTTTAATATGTTTATATAAAAGCTTCTGCAATGTTTTCTGACATTTTGTTCTCAGGATAACTTTTTATGCTCTTCAAAGCAAATGTGCAAAGACTGAAAAATACAAAGCTCTGAAATACATGATGTTCTTAACTAGACAAAGTATTGGCCTTTATCATTTAACTATATACTAGAACTGATTAAATGTTATCCATGAACTTTTCACACATCAATTCTTTCAAACATTTTCTCCTATAAAAAACATAAAGTGATTCATCCTCATAAAATTGTTTATCTACGATACCGCCCCACTCACCCCCACAGGATACCAATGTTTATAAGGGTTATAAAGTTAGAAAGTTCCATTTTATTTTATTATTTTTGAATTTTATTTTATTATATGGGACCTATATGGCAATATTACACAGTCGAGTCACGTTATTATGACCACCAGCTAATATCCAGAGTAACCGCCGTGTGCTGCAGGAACAGTAGCTAGACAGACTGGGGGTAACTCATGGTATCTGGCGCCATGATGACTGCAGTGCATCCCACATTTTTCTGGAGGGTGCGTGGGGGAGGATCCACAGAGCGAACAAGAGGTGGTCCCACAGATGCTCAATTGGGTTCAAGTCTGGTGAATTAGGGGGGCCAGGGAAGTACTTGGAGGTCTTGGTTGTGCTCTTCCAACCACTGTCCGACGTTTCTTACCGTGTGACATGGGGAGCATTATACTGTGTGGGGTCATTATACTGTGGAGGCAGCTATGGGAGACAATTGTACTGTGGGCTCATCCTGTTGGGCAAGGCGGCTGGGCATAGGCGTGTGCAGGGGTCTGATGGTGTTGAGGAGAGGTAGGGGGGCCCAAGCTGATTTCTTACACCAGGGCCCACAAGCCTTTAGCTACCCCCTGGATATTATTCTTTGAACACTAACATTCTAGATCGTAGCACTGCTCCCACTAGCTTCTTACAGTTTATATTCAATACTGTATATCGTACACTACGCTGAATTTCAGAAAACAATGTGTTCCCCTTATCCATACTGCCATTTGCACGCACAAGAAGCATTACAACCAGGTTTACTCACCCACTACTCACCGAGCACTTCCAGTAATGACTTCTTGGTTCCTTGACTCTATATTAATCAAACATCTATTTGGGGAAACCCTTTTCATATCTGAATATCCATCTCAGGCAGGAATAGGGGAAAACACCTTCATGTATAAAATGCAGATCAATTATTTTTCATCTCTATATGCTCACAGACACCCGATGCTGATGAACTGCTTCTTCAAGACATGGAAAATTACCTTATTCTTCAGAATTGGATTTATTCCATATTTTTGTTCTTTTCTTTTCTGCATAAGATTTCTTAGATACCTCTGCCATCATTCATTGAAATTCTAATCACAATTTCTATAACTTTACTGTGAAAATCTTTTATCAGACAGTAATTGATACATGAAATATTCTTTGACGGTTTACATAATTTACCTTAAAATTGATTGTCAGCATCTGAGGACATGCATACAAATCTGCTTAGGAGGATGCTGCGTTAGCATAGGCATACATGAAGAATTGCAATGTTTATTTTAGAGAGGAACAATAGATATGAGAAGCGTTTCATTAATATTATGTTATAATTACGCCGGTCTGTTCGGATGTACTAAATTGAGCATTCCAAAAATATTATCGTAAGGTATGATGACCCTATTTATTTAATAAGTATGAGGATTTGTTAACACTTCAAAGTGGACACATTTCATAGCAGCCATAAACAAAAAATCTTAAAAAAATAATCAAAGGAATTGTCTCATTAGATCAACACTTTTCCACATGCCCTAATACGCCTTGTTCACACGGCGCTCAAAAAAAAAACGACGCCAGTGTAATGTACAAGCATTTTTTATGTGTTTTTTACACTTTTGTATGCATTTTCGGCACGGTTTTGGGTGCGTAATTAGGACTCCCATTGACTATGGGAATTAGGCGCGTTTTTGGCACATTTTACGCGCCAGGAACTGACCTGATGCTTCTTTTTTTAAACAACGCGTTTTTTAAACACATTCGCATAAAAAAAAAGTGTTGTATGCACTGCAATGCATTTTTATATTGATGTCAATGGGAAGCTTAAAGCATGCGTTTTTGATGCACTGACGCGTTTTTCAGCGCAAATAAACGCCGTGTGAACAAGGCCTTAGGGGTCCATATATTGTTCTTGCCCAGGAACCCTCTCCTGTCTGTGTCTACGATAGATGATAGATTAGATAGATCGATAGATCGATAGATAGATAGATAGATAGATAGATAGATAGATAGATAGATAGATAGATAGATAGATAGATAGATAGATAGATAGATAGATAGATAGATAGATAGATAGATAGATAGATAGATAGATAGATACTAGATAGATAGATAGATAGATAGATAGATAGATAGATAGATAGATAGATAGATAGATAGATAGATAGATAGATAGATAGATAGATAGATAGATTGATAGATATGAGATAGATAGATATGAGATAGATAGATAGATAGATAGATAGATAGATAGATAGATAGATAGATAGATAGATAGATAGATAGATAGATAGATAGATAGATAGATAGATAGATAGATAGAGCCATTGTTATTACTGTGCTGGGCCACAAACAGCAGGTAGAGGATCAATCCGCTCATCATAGGAATGGGGCAGGTGAGTTTTTTGAGTTTTTTATTGGCGCAATAGGGAACCAAACTTTATGTAGGGGCAAAGGGGGACTAATTATATATTGCAGGCACAAAGGGTGATAACTATATACTAGCAACATGAAGGGGGCCTAACAAGAATATTGGCGGCACAAAGGGGACCTAAACATTATATATAGGAGCACAAAAGGGGCCTAAATATTATAGAGGTGGCACAAAGGGGGACCTAACTAGTGTATAGGGGCAAAAAGTGGGCCTATCTACTATATGGGATGAACTGGGTTTAGAGGAGGAGGATATGCCACTCTTGAGAACAATGGGTGGATTGTTGGATGAGGGCAATAGAAAACCAGATGAGGGTCCATTCACCAGTCTGACCCTCCCCTCGACAAAAAATCCTCCAATAAATTACAATATACCAGTTGACACATTCCTTAAAGTAGTCATTGACCAATTGACTCATCTACATTATAGCGGTAAAGTGAACAATATCTCACCTGAAGAGGCTTCTTGAGTGGGATGAATCTGTCATTGTTAAGGCATCCGATAAGGGTGGGAACGTGGTCTTCATGGATCGCCAGGCTTATTTATCTATGTGCCTTGTGATCTTTGACGATCACAGTTGTTATGAAATATTGTCGGCTAACCCAGTCAAATCTTAGAAAGATGAATTAAATAAGCTGTTGCTGTCTGCGAGATCTGAAGGTCTCATTGACCAGAGAGAGTTCCATTTTTTAACTCCAGAGTTTCCTGTTATGGCAACATTCTATAGCTTACCCAAAGTTCATAAAGGCCTATTACCACTCAAAGGACCGCCTATTGTAGCAGGCATTGATAGTGTTACACAAAATGCTAGCTTATATGTTGATCGTATCCTCCAACCATTTGTGGTGACTCTTCCATCTTATGTTAGAGATACAATGAATATTCTGAAACAGCTAGAGGGTGTACAGCTTGATGCTTATGTACTTTTGGGGAGCTTGGATGTAGAGGCCCTTTACAGTAGTATACCGCAAGAAAATGGGTTGTGATTTAGTGCAGTATTTCCTCATATCTAGAGGTACTCAATATACAAGTCATAATGAGTTCATTATGAAGTTACTTCAATTTGTTCTGGAACGGAATTCCTTCACGTTTGATAACAAGTTCTTCCATCAGCTCACGGGAGTGGCGATGGGTAGTCCATGTGCCCCGACTTTTGCCAATCTCTACCTGGGCTGGTGGGAGAAATAATTTGTGTTTCATGAGACTATGGAACTTTGGACCTCAAGTATTGTTCTCTGGCTAAGGTTCATTGACGATATTTCAGTACTGTGGAATGATTCACAAGCCAAATTCAATGAATTTGTGCAAATATTAAATGTCAATGACCTTGGTTTATTTTTTACATCAGAAATACATGTTGATAAGATTACATTCTTGGATCTGTTGATAAGCAAATCCGTGTCAGGAAGAGTTAGTACACAGATCCATAGAAAACCAGCTGCCGCCAATACTTTGTTAAGGTGGGATAGCTGCCGTCCTAAACCCCTTAAAAAGGGAATCCTGAAGGGTCAGTATCTACGAACCCGTAGATATTGCACTAGTCTTTCCGATTATCAGTATGCAGCCTTAGATCTGAAAACGAGGTTTGGTTGGATGGGATACCCAGAGTGGGTCCTCAAGGACGCACACCAACATTCTTTATCAGTAAAAAGGAATGAGCTTCTGAAGTGAGGGGACCGATCTTAGGATCATATGGACCTCTGATTCAAAACAACTTCAAGTAAGAGAGTTTTTCCAGACATTATAGGGCATTTTAAAGGCTGATCCCAATATAGTGGGACTTTTGAGTGATAGACCAGCGATTTCCTACAGTAGAGGACGTAATTTGAAGGACAGACTGGTCCAGAGCCATATGAAACCAGTCACTCATCAAACATGGATGTCTAAGCCCCAACAAGCACTTACAGCTGTGGTACCTGTGGTACCTGAAAGGCTTGCAAATCAATCTCAGCCAGTAAATCTTACATGAGTACTACATTAGGTCGTTCCTATAAAAACTATGATTTTATCAATTGTAAGACCCAGGGTGTGGTATTCCTGAAGACATATTAGTGCAAGATTTAATATGTGGGTAAAACCACTCGTGAGTTCTGCAGACGTATCAGGGACCATATTAACGATACTGAAGAGCGAGCTGATACCCCAATTTCACGCCATATTTGGGATAAACACCATGGTAACTCTGATCATTTGAAATTCCAAGGTATTGAAACGGTACGTCCCCATCCTAGAGGTGGTAATTGGGATAAACGTATTCTCCAATGGGAAGCATGCTGGATATTCCTGTAACAGACGGTGAAACCTGGTGGCCTTAATGATAATATTTCCTATATATGTTTCCTATGAGGATATTATCCTTTATTCTGGACCAGTCTGTCCTGCTTCACAATCCTATTGATGGCTGACATCATATTAGTGCGTAGTTTAATATGCCTGCATTTAGTGTATGGTCCATCAATGGTGGATGGGCTTGTGTATCTAACAACTTTCTAATGCTATATCCTCTGATAACCTCGTTTAGTTTGCTCAGTAATTATGGATATGGATGAGCTCCTGAGAAGGCGGGGCGTTTGAATGACGTGGCGCCTTCTGATTGGGGGAATGACTAACTCGTCTAGCCTTTTGATGGGCAGGGCTTACCTCTTAAATAGCCGGCATTCCGTCGCACGTGCTGCAGTCAGATACCAGTGCCGTGCTGTTAGAGAAAAGTTCTAGGGTGGCTCAAAACTGTACATGACAAATGATGTGTTAGCCTGCCCTGTTATACTACACACCTCTGAAGAAACATCCTGTTTTAACAAAGGATGCAGAAACGTGTTAGGTGTTTCATCTCTTTTTATAGTGTGAATACACACTCTTGTTTTAGGTGTCAAATCTCTATTAAGTGTGAATGCACACTATTGCTTTGCTACTATTGAGTGTGAATGTACACTGTGCCTTAGGTGTTGCTTTGCTACTATTGAGTGTGAATCCACACTGTGTCTTAGGTGTTGCTTTGCTACTATTGAGTGTGAATGCACGCTGTGTCTTAGGTGTTGCTTTGCTTCTATTGAGTGTGAATGCGCGCTGTGTCTTAGGTGTTGCTTTGCTACTATTGAGTGTGAATCCACACTGTTCCTTAGGTGTTGCTTTGCTACTATTGAGTGTGAATCCACACTGTGCCTTAGGTGTTGCTTTGCTACTATTGAGTGTGAATGCACACTGTGCCTTAGGTGTTGCTTTGCTACTGTTGAGTGTGAATCCACACTGTGCCTTAGGTGTTGCTTTGCTACTATTGAGTGTGAATGCACACTGTGCCTTAGGTGTTGCTTTGCTACTATTGAGTGTGAATCCACACTGTGCCTTAGGTGTTGCTTTGCTTCTATTGAGTGTGAATCCACACTGTGCCTTAGGTGTTGCTTTGCTACTATTGAGTGTGAATCCACACTGTGCCTTAGGTGTTGCTTTGCTACTATTGAGTGTGAATGCACACTGTGGCTTAGGTGTTGCTTTGCTACTATTGAGTGTGAATCCACACTGTGCCTTAGGTGTTGCTTTGCTACTATTGAGTGTGAATCCACACTGTGCCTTAGGTGTTGCTTTGCTGCTATTGAATGTGAATGCTTTGCTACTGCTTGTGAATGCACACTGTGTCTTAGGTGTTGCTTTGCTTCTATTGAGTGTGAATCCACACTGTGCCTTAGGTGTTGCTTTGCTACTATTGAGTGTGAATCCACACTGTGCCTTAGGTGTTGCTTTGCTACTATTGAGTGTGAATGCACACTGTGGCTTAGGTGTTGCTTTGCTACTATTGAGTGTGAATCCACACTGTGCCTTAGGTGTTGCTTTGCTACTATTGAGTGTGAATCCACACTGTGCCTTAGGTGTTGCTTTGCTGCTATTGAATGTGAATGCTTTGCTACTGCTTGTGAATGCACACTGTGTCTTAGGTGTTGCTTTGCTTCTATTGAGTGTGAATCCACACTGTGCCTTAGGTGTTGCTTTGCTACTATTGAGTGTGAATCCACACTGTGCCTTAGGTGTTGCTTTGCTACTATTGAGTGTGAATGCACACTGTGGCTTAGGTGTTGCTTTGCTACTATTGAGTGTGAATCCACACTGTGCCTTAGGTGTTGCTTTGCTACTATTGAGTGTGAATCCACACTGTGCCTTAGGTGTTGCTTTGCTGCTATTGAATGTGAATGCTTTGCTACTGCTTGTGAATGCACACCGTGTCTTAGGTGTTGCTTTGCTTCTATTGAGTGTTAATGCACACTGCGTCTTAGGTGTTGCTTTGCTACTGCTTGTGAATGCACACTGTGCCTTAGGTGTTGCTTTGCTACTGCTTGTGAATGCACACTGTGTTATAGGTGTTGCTTTGCTTCTATTGAGTGTTAATGCACACTCTGTTAGGTCTCAGATCTCAATTCAGTGTGAATGCACACTCTGCTACTAGTTCAGGAAGGGACATTTTTTTAAATATTTTTAGCTAGTAGTATGAGGCATTGTTACAATAGTTGTGCTTCATGTGTACAATTACTCACTATTGATACCCTACTCTAGCTTCCCCCTACCTGGTTAGCCTGGTATTTTCAGGAATATATTGGCTAGCTTAGCCCTAAATTTTAAAGGTTCTAATATTAAAATTGTTTTTTAACCATTCTTTCCAGGCAGATTTTTCTATTTTCATTAATTTGAATGCAAAATATCTTATCATATATCTTTATCAATTTAATAACTACTATATGGGGGAACATAGGGGCGTAACTATTATGGTGGGCACAAAGGTGGCCTAACTATCATATGGGGGCACATAGGGGGACCAACTACTATATGGGACACATATGGGGCCTAACTACTATATGAGGGCAACATAGGGGGCCTTACTATTATAGGGAAGGCATAAAGGGGGGATAACTACTACATGGGGCACAAAGGGAACCTAACTATTATATTGGGACACAAAGGGGGACCAAAGTACTATATGGGGGCACAAGGGGGACCTAACTACTATATGGAGGCACAAAGGAGTCCTAACTACTATATGGGAAGAAATGGATGATAAATAAAAATATATGTCATATATTTTTACTTCTCACCCATCTCTTCCTGAATCCCGTGGCAACATTTTTTGTAGCCAGCTTTTGACCCTGTCAGCAGCTTTTCATACGTGGATTGTGTGTAATGTCGTAACCCAGAGTTGTGTCTGTGTCTGCACAACTCTCCAAGGTGAGCACACTGCTGTTCTCATCTCTATCATTATCCCTCCTTGGGTAATCTGCACCATGTGGCGCCGTGCTTTGTGTTTTTTTCTCTTTTAGTTTTTAACTACTATATGGGGACAAAGAGTAGGACCTAACTACTGAATGAGACAAAAAGTGGGAAATTCCTAATGTGCAGCAGCACATGTAGTGTCCCCCAAAACACAACTTGTGAGATAATATGTTGTATATGTATTTTATGATGTTGTGTAAGATGGTATGTTCCTGGAAGTTTCCAGAAAGTGGGAGGAGTTTAGTTTATATATAGTGGTCCCTCCCCCTCAGAGTGGCAGTTGGAGCCGGTAGTGAGCAGTTCTGCTGGTATCAGCACGTGGCAGTTGAGCCCCTGAAGACAGACGAGAGCAGCTCTAGGAGGTGATAAAGCGGGAAAGAGAAGAGAAATCACATTACAAGGACCTCTGACTACACAATATGTGAAGATAAGGAACCCCAGGAATTGAGGACAGAGCCAGAGAGTCTGACAGGATAGAGAGCTGCTGATGTGGGTTAGACACTCCCTATACAGCATACTGTATATTCCTGGGATCAACCACGGGTAGCAGCCGAGTAGAACTACTATAACATGGAGAACGCCATGCTGACCCTGCGCTGTGTGGTAGATTGACATTATCACAGGACCTCGTATCTCCATTTTGTGTGGACTTGTAACTGACATTTTGCCGCTGCAGTAAAGTCCGCTGCAAGCCGAGTCTGTTTAATGCCACCGCAGCCTCGTGTCTTCCTGTGCACCTAACATCAAGGACACCCCAAATATCATCAGGAGAGGAGCAGACACAGGGATGTGCCGGGGGATAGAGACTGACATCGTCATTAACCCGTGCAAACCCCTCATCACTAGCTGTGAGCAAGTCCTGAGAGAGTGGGAAGGCCTGTCAGCCATCGTGATCCACACTGAGAGCCCCGCCGGCCGCTATTTTGTGGGCTTACACCTTTTCCATACATTCTTGGGTCTCCCATTCACATGCTACACACATACAGAGGCATTCCTTTGAAGGGAGGCCTAAAGGGGGCACTATTCTGTTTGGGGGGCACTATTACTGTGTGGAGTACCTTGAGGAGCACTATTAATTTTTGGGGGGCACTATTATTGTGTGAGGCCTAAAGGGGGCACTATTACTATGTGGGGCACCAAGAGGGGGCATTATTTCCATCTGGGGTAGTGGGAGGTTCGGATTATGGAGGATTCTAATCTAAGGTCGTTGGCAGAACGTAGAGCCCGAGTAGGGTGGTAGACAGAGATGAGGGAGGAGATGTAAGGAGGTGCAGCACTGTGGAGAGCTTTGTGGGTAAGAGTAATACGTTTGAATTTCATTCTAAAGGGGATGGGCAACCAATGTAGTGACTGGCACAGTTAGAGGCGTTGGTGTAGCGGTTAGTCATAAATATGAGCCTGGCTACTGCATTGAGGATAGATTGGAGAGGGGAGAGTTTGGTGAGGGGAAGACTGACTAGTAACGAGTTACAGTAGTCAAGACGAGAGTGAATCAGAACAACAATGAGAGTTTTGGCGGTTTCCTGCGTAAGGAAAGTGCGGATTCTGGAGAAGTTTTTGAGGTGAAAATAACAGGAGTGTGAAAGTGATTGAATGTGAGATGGTGAGGATTGAGTAGGGATTGTGCTCGAAAAGTTAGGAGCCAAAGATGTTTGTGTTGCAAGTTCTGTAAAGGTGAGTCGTGGCTGGAAGAGGTCATCATGGCGTTCTGGGCCAGATGAAGAGAAAGGAAAGTGATCGTCCCTAATCTTAGAATACTTCACTTGTGAGTAACTGGATTTCACTGTACTGCAGCTCTGGGACCCGCACCTATATATAAAACTGTCCGCAGAATCCAGATGGAGACTATGGCAGAGAGGCTCGCGACTCTCTCCATTCTGTTGTATGGTCCTTGTGGAAACAGTCGAGCAGCTCTTGCTCCTCTGTTCCCATAACACCAATTGAACAGAATGAAGAGAGACTCGTGACCAAACCAAGGAGGCAGGATGCGAGAGCACTGGAGCGCGCCTCTGCAGAGAGATACCCCCACTTCCTGTAGTTTATCTCTGCTTGTATGTAACTAGGGACCAGTGGCGGATCCTCATATGGGCGGTTCGGGAGGCCACCAAGGGCCCAAGGCTCCCAGGGGGCCCATAGCCGCCTGAACTGCACATAACCTCAAAAAACTATGGAGGGATGCTGCCGGCCACATTCTAGCGGTTATCGGTCTCACCTGCGGAGGAAGAGGTGACGGGTGTGTGCAGGGGGAGTCATTTGCAGGGACGAGCTAGGCCAGGGAACAGGGGGCGGGCGGCACATCAGCTGTACAGAGCAGACTGTTAGAGATAGTGATGGGCAGGTGCTGAAGTCACTCTCCCTGACAGTCTGCTCCTCTGTGCTGCTGTGGACCGTCCCACCTGTCTACACCTCCAGCAGCTGCTTGATAACAGCAAGACTGCAAGTAGGAGGTGAAGGACCTGTAGTGACATCACAGTCACATGATCAAGGTCCTGTAGGCTGTACCCAAGTACCGCAGAGGAAGAGGCTCTGGTAAGTGTGTGTGTGTGTATATAGTGCATATACCGTGTATATATAGTGTGTGTATAGTGTGTATGTGTGTATATAGTGTGTGTGTATATTGATAGTGCATATAGTGTGTGTGTGTGTGTGTGTGTGTAGGTATAGTGCATATAGTGTGTGTGTGTGTGTGTGTGTGTGTGTGTAGGTATAGTGCATATAGTGTGTGTGTATATAGTGCATATAGTGTGTGTATAGTGTGTATTGTGCATTAGTAAGTGTATATAGTGTGTGTGTATAGTGTATATAGTGTGTGTATAGTGCATATAGTGTGTGTATAGTGTATGTTTATAGTGCATATAGCGTGTGTGTGTAGTGTATATAGTGTGTGTATAGTGTATATAGTGTGTATAGTGCATATAGTGTGTATAGTGTATATAGTGTGTGTGTATAGTTCATATAGTGTGTGTGTGTGTGTGTATAGTGCATATAGTGTGTGTGTGTATATAGCGTATGTGTGTGTATATATAGTGTAAGTCTATATAGTGTGTATTGTGTATATGGTGTGTGTGTGTGTGTGTGTGTATATAGTGTAAGACTATATACTGTATACAGTTTGTATATAGTGTGTGTATAGAGTATATAGTGTGTGTGGTGTGTATAGTGTATATAGTGTAAGTCTACATTGTGTGTGGTGTGTGTTTTTATAGTGTCTATAATGTGTATAATGTAGGTCTATATAGTGTATGCTGTGTGTATAGAGTTTATAGTGTGTTTAATGTAAGTCTATATAGTGTGTGTGTGTGTGTGTGTGTGTGTGTGTGTGTGTGTGTGTATAATGCATATAGTATGTGTGTATAGTGTGTATATAATGTATAGTGCGTGTATAATGTAAGTCTATATAGTGTAGGGGTCTCAAACTCGGCTGGGTAAGTGGGCCACATATAGAAAAAAATGGGAAGTTGACGTGCCGCATTACTTTCAATCCTCCTGGACCGGAATGTGATATCAGGGGCAACCCCAGAACCGGAGTCTCGGAGCAGAGCACTAGTATAGGCTCTGAGCCGGAACTCTGGAGAAGCTATTAACATCAGTGTCCATGTATGGACAGTGATGTCAGGAGCTTGCCCAGAGCTGGAGTCCTGGAGCAGAGCCGCTTCTAGCACTCTGCCTGGGATTCCAGCTCTGCTCCTGACATCACTCTCCATATATGGACATGGATTTCAGGGGCAACCGCAGAGCTGGAGTTCCGGGCAGAGTGCTAGTAATCTCTTCCTGGGACTCCAGCTGTGCTTCTGACATCACTGGGAATCCTGCTCTGGGGAAGCCCCTGACATCACTGTCGATGTATGGACACTGATATCAGCAGCTTCCTCAGAGCCCCAGAGCAGAGCCTATACTAGCACTCTGCCCGGGACTCCAGCTCTGGGGAAGCCCCAGACATCGCTGTCCATATGTGGACAGCGATGTCAGAAGATTCCACAGAGTCCCGGAGCAGAGCTTATACTAGTGCTCTGCACGGGACTCCAGCTCCGGGGAAGCCCCAGACATCATGTGTCCATACATGGACACCGATGTCAGGGAATTCCACAGAGTCCCGGAGCAGAGCTGATACTAGCGCTCTGCCCGGGACTCCGCTCTGGGGAAGACCCTGACACACTGTCCATATGTGGGCAGCGATGTCAGGGAATTCCAGAGTCCCGGAGCAGAGTCTGTACTAGCTGCTCTGTGTTCTGCGGGCCGTAGATGACAGCCCCAGGGTCCGCATTTTACTGCAAGGGAAGGGGAGTCAGACTGCTTAAAGTGTAACTAAACCTTTAAAAAAAAAATTACATGTCATAGTGACATGTCAAAAGTTCTGATCGGTGGGGTCCGGGCAATGAGACCCCCACCGATCGCTAAAACAATGTTTCTGATTGTCCTTCCTCTGGTAGCCGAGCAAGCGGTGTACGGGTTCAATAGAAAGTCTATGAGTCCGTACACTGCTCCGAGGAAAGACGATCAGAAATTAAGTGGAACAGTACTCACCGGAGCACTTCTGCCACTTTGTTTTAGCGATCGTGGGGGTCTTAGTGCTTGGACCCACACCGATCAAAACTTCTGACACATCACTATGACACGACAAACGTTTTTTAAAAGTTTAGTTACCCCTTGGGTACTGAATTTATTGGTCTGAGTTAATGTATGGGCCTGGGGTCTTAAAGAGAACCTTTCACCTGCCCATACATTTGAGGCTGAGTACAGCATGTAATAGGCAAGGCTGCACAAACCCTGGGGCACTTTAAAAAAAAATCCTACCCTCCTCCGTTATTTAGATATCGGTGCCGTTATATTTGGAGCCCGATACTTAAATAACCTCCTGAACTGTCAATAGGACATGTAATGGCAAGGGGGCGTGTTACTATGGCTGGGACACTATCCAATCAGCTACAGACAGTGCCACAGCAAGAGCTGGAGAGAGGAGAGCGTGTGCGCGCGCACGCTCTCACTCTTCAGCTCTCGACAGACAAGGACAAGACTGATCTCTCATGAGAGATCACACAGTCTTGTACTCGTCTGCCGAACTGGCAAGGGGGTGTGTCACTGCTACGGACAGTGCAAGAGCTGGAGAATGGAGTGAATGTCCGCTCTCACTGACTCTTCAGCTCTCAGCAGACAAGTACAAGATTGTGATCTCTCGCGAGAGATCACAGTCTTGTCCTTGTCTGCCAAGAGCTGAAGAGTCAGTGACAGCACACGCTCTCCTCTCACCAGATCTGCGATGTTACACGCCCCCATGCCATCTATGAAGGACGCTGGATGAAAGGATTGTATTCAAGCATAGGTATAGTGGGATAGATCGGTTTCAAGATGTAGGTATAGAATTGAATAATAAGGGGGCAAAGCTGACACCATAATTGTATAGGCTTATATACGGGGAAGAGACAAGGTTGCTTTAAAGAGCTCGGAGCTGTGCGCGCATGCACACGCTCCTACTCTTCAGCTCTCGGCAGACAAAGACAAGACAGTCTTGTACTTGTCTGCCGAGAGCTGAAGAGTGAGTGAGAGCATACTCACTCTTCTCTCTTCAGCTCTTGCACTGTCTGTAGCAGTGACATGCCCATGTTGCCATAACACGCCCCCTTAGCCAGTTCGGCAGACAAGTACAAGACTGTGTGATCTCTCACGAGAGATCAGTCATGTCCTTGTCTGCCGAGAGCTGAAGAGTGAGAACGTGCGTGCGCACATGCTTTCCTCTCTCCAGCTCTTGCTGTGGCACTGTGCGTAGATTGGACAGTGTCGCAGCCATAGTAATACGCCCCCTTTCCATTACACGCCCCATTGACAGTTCAGGTTGTTATTTAAATATCGGGCACCAAATATAACGGCACCAATATCGAAATAACTGAGGAGGGTAGGGAAAAATTGTAAAGTGCCCCAGAGTTTGTACAGCCCTGGCCATTGCATGCTGTACTCAGCTGCACATGTATGGGCAGGTGAAAGGTGCTCTTTATTTTATTTTAAATTTAGTTTTTATTGAATTTTTTACTATTACATAAACAGAGAATGTATGCATCGGTTTAGCCAACATGGCTACAAAAGCAGTATTACTCTTAATTAACATTATAAAGCATACAATGCAATATATGCAAACGAAGAATAAGGAACAAAGAAAATAACATTCATGGCTGCTTTGCACATGTAGTTAGACAGAGAAAAAGGATTGTATGTCCTATAATCTGGCACTTAAAATTATACAAATGGTCAGGTCGGTAGATTCCCACATCAAAGAGTGAAAGGCTCTAAAGAGAAGAATATGGGGGAACAGGTCTCTCCAGAGCTTATAATATGTTGGCTCATATAGTTATACAATCACATAAATAAATAGGTCCGCATTTTAATTCCACAGATGTACATATATAAACAGAGGGCGAATCATTGAAGTTGAGATAATAGCAGGCACAGAAGCTCCCGATGTGAGAAAGTCAAACCATGTGGACCATTGACTTGTAAATTTGCCTACAGAATTAAGCCAAATTGGCACCATTTTTTCCATGGTGTAGTCGAAATTAACCAGATTAATCAGTTCTGCTACCGTCGGGGGAACATGGGATTTCCATGTCCGAGTAATGAGTAATCTAGATGCAAAAATTATATGACCTACTACATAACGTAAATCCTGTGGAATTTCGCAAAGACCAATTAAACAAAGGGCTAGGGTCGGGGACAAGGAAACATTGAAATTAGTTACTTTGCCAATAAAAGCAAATGTGGCTGTCCAAAAGGATAATACTAATGGGAAATCCCAGCAAACATGTAGGTAAGCTCCTACTTTACCTCCAATACAAGGGAGAGAATGATGGGTTAATTCTAGCAATTTGAGAGGGTGTTCTATACCATCTAAGTAAAATTTTATGAGCAGTTTCCCAATGACTAGCGCCTTCGGAGATTTTTTTAACCCAATGAATTGCAGAATACCAGTCTTGAAGAGAAATATCAAGGGCTAAATCTGTTTCCCATTTCTGAATGTAGACCGGTTTTACCAATGTGTGAGGGTGTGTAAAATTAGAGTAAAATAAAGATATCCCCTTAAGCTTGAATGTATACTGGTAAAGAATGTAAAGGCACTAGAGGGGAAAATCGGGGTATCCAATCGTACAGACTGTAAGATATGTCGGATTTGCAAATATTTATAAAACCCCTGTTTGGGTAAATTGTGCTGTTGCATTAAAGTCTGAAATGAGAGTAGGGATGTGGAATCATAAAGGAAACCAATTTTAAGTATCCACACCTGCTCCCAACCATCAAAACTAAGATCAGGGGAATAGGAACAAAGATAACGAAGTGGTAACTGGGTCAACTGTATACATTCTGATGTAGGTGTAGACAGTGTAAGATATTTCCAGGCAGTGAGTGATGCTGCAATTGAAGGGATACACTTATGTATTACATTGTGCCCGGGTTTGTTAAGTGACAAGAGAGAGATGAGAGGAAACCCAGTGGCCACTCTTTCAATTTCCACCCATCGAAGTTTATTATAGTCTATCCACCATTGTTTTAAATGAGTGAGAATTGTGGAATAATAATATTTTTTGACATCGGGAACTCCCCTGCCCCCGGATGCCCAAGGTCTAACCCTAGTAGTAAATCTTATTTGAGGCTTTCTCCCAGCCCAAATAAAATTTGGAAGGATTCTTTGGAGTTTGGCCAGGTAAGTATTTGCAACTGGTATTACCACAGTACAGAATATATACAGTATAACAGGGAGAACCATCATTTTGACAATGGCTATCTTACTTGCCCAGGAAATCATGGGTTATGAGAAACTATCCAATAGTTTGGTAACTTTGGTGAATAAAGGTAAATAATTTTTGGTAAAGCTGAGCTTGGGCTTGTGAGAGAGACACCCAGGTAAGTAATATGATTATCCTGCCATTTAAAAGAAAATGTATCAAGTAGTGCTGCTTTATCCCGCAGATTAACCCCTATATTTAAGACCTGAGATTTGGACGAGTTCACCTTGTAATAAGAAACCCTACCAAATTTAGAGATAGATTCCTGAATGGCAGGCATTAATTCAGAGGTTGGGAAATTAACAGTAAAACATTGTCCGCATAAAGTCCAATTTTGTGGAATGAAGGGCCTACTTGAATACCAGTTATATCAGGGTTAGTGCGGATCAATTCTGCTAGCGGTTCCATAACTATAGCAAATATAATTGGGGACAAAGGGCATCCCTGTCTCATCCCATTGCTAATTGTAAAGGAATCAGAGAGGAATCCCGAGGTTAGGACCCTAGCTGACGGATTTGAGTATAATGCTAATATTGCTGACTTAATAAACCCTTTGAAGCCAAAATAATCCAAAATTCGAGACAAATATCCCCAGTGAACTCTATCGAATGCCTTCTCCGCATCCAAGGCAAGTAGCAAAGAAGGCACCCCAGAAATCTCCGCCCACCTGATGAGATTCCTGAACCTACGTGTTCCATCTGGGGCCTGTCGACCAGCCACAAACCCCACTTGATCTGGCTCAATTAAATGGGGAATAATATGAGAAAATCTATCAGACAGGATCTTTGAATATATTTTAAGTCTGAATTCAAGAGAGAAATTGGACGAAAATTAGTCGGGTCTGTAGGTTCCTTCCCAGGTTTTGGGATAGTAACTATAGTAGCAGCCAACATTTCCTGAGGGAAGCTACCACTATCAACTGCTTTATTACTGTTTATACTTCAAGGAGGTGTTGGGCTAAAATAGATCCATAGTATTTATAATAATTATTCATGAAACCATCAGGGCCTAGTGCCTTAAATCCAGCGAAGAGATAGCTTTAGTAATTTCAGGGACAGTAAAGGGTGCTGTCAGCGTTTGTATGTGTAGTTGAGGTTATCTGCAGCAAAGATACTAAATCCAGGAAGTCATTGATATCAGTCTCAGAGGATTGCATTGTGGAGGGGTCCTGACCTATATTATATAAGGAACTGTAATAGGAGTGAAATTGATTAGCAATCTGCCTATGATCAATTATTTTAGTACCTCGGACATCTAAGAGACATGCTATCCGAGAACGTAAGGAGATCTGTTTAATTTTCTTAGCTAAGAGCTTATGAGCGTTCCAGAGTATGTGGGGGCAGGAGTCCAAATTAGTGGAGAAAAATTGAGATTACTCGTTACTTAAAAATTCTTTGTGGTCAGGGTGACGTAGAATAGAAATCATTTAGCCTCCAATGAGAAGGAGAAGGTGAGGAGAATTTTTCAGATAGACATAACGATATAGGGGCATGGTCAGACCAAGTGATATTACTGATACTCGATGTTTGGGATTGTAGGAGTGTTCTATTATCCACTAAGAAAGTCAATCCTGGAATATGAAAGGTGAGGTTGAGAGAAAAAAGTATAATCTCTCTCTCCCCCGTGCTGGCATCTCCACACATCAAACAAGCCTTCCTCCAATAAGTTTGAGGAAAAATTAGAAGTTTGTCTGCCACTAGAAGTGGAGTCTACAGCGGCATCAGGAATCATATTAAAGTCCCCTCCAATAACCAGGAGACCCTGTGCAAATTCCCGAATCTTAAGTAACAAAGAGCGGAAATATCGAGTCTGTCTCCTATTAGGGAAGTATACATTAAAGAACGTGTAGAGTACGTTATTGATCTCACAGATTAACCCCATGTATCTACCTTGCGGGTCTTGTAGCAGTGATTTAAAGTTGAAAGCTACTGAGTCTTTAATTGCTATCATAACTCCTTTTCTTTTCACTAAACACGAAGAGGTATAAATGTGGGGAAAATGTTTGTTGGAGAATTTAGCGGTCTTATCTTTGTGAAAGTGTGTTTCCTGAACCAATAATATATCACAACGAAGGTTGTTAGTTTCTTTCCATAATAAATTGTGTTTAAAGGGACTATTTAGTCCCTTAACTGTCACGATGCGGGGTGTGGACCCACTGGACCATACCGCGTAGTGGGATGGCAGCTGACCAAACAGTTATAGTACAGAGTCTATAGTCCAGAAAGGGTACCTGTGGCAAATGGGACAGTAGCAAGGCAGGCTCGGCTGGGACCAGGCGGCAGGTAGACATCAGGCGTGGAGTAGCAGAACAGGCGTGGAATGCAGCACAACACGACAACAGCTCAGCACGGTACTAGATCAGGATAGCACGGGAAACAGGATACAGGAACAGGGAACACTTGGAAACTGGAAGACACTAGGAGACCATTAGCACGACAAACTTTGGCTAACGAACAACGCTCAGGCAAAGAACAAGAGGGCAGAGCCCCTTTTATAGTCCAGTAACATTCTGGGCTTGATTGCAGACTTCCTGCAATTATGCATGCACTGACCCTTTAAGCCCGTGCACGGGCAGGCGCGCGCCCTCCGGGAGACAGTCTCGATATCAGGAAGTGAGTGCCGGCGCCTCACTGGGGCACGACGCAGCAGAAAACACACAGGTCCATGGCCACGGCCGTCGAGGGATAAGTCAGAACGATGGGCCGTGGCCGTAGACGTTACATTAACATTCATGGAAGATAGACAGATAACCATGAGGAGGGTAATAAAAATGCCAAGGAGATGAGTGTAAATGCCAGCACGGGACCGCCTGAAAAGCAAAACATAAAGACCTGTAAGTCAGCTTATGAGCACTATTGAACAACCATCCAGTATAGGACAAATAGCAGCCATAATATACAATCAGTTGCGCAGTAATATAGAACAAGATAACCTAAACAAAGATAAACAACAAAATATCATAGTGCCAATCAAGCACTGAAGTCTCCAGAGGGGGAGAGAAAAAACACATCAGAAAAGGCTCAATGAAATTACATTAGAAATTATTGTAGACCAACATAGCAGAATGTATTTACATCAACAGATGACCACATCAGTCGTCAACAATTAGGGAAATTGTTCAGGTAGGATGGTTGCGGGATCCCACTGATGCCATTCTGCAGGAAGGTGGCAAAGGAGGGTGAGCATTCTCCTGACGAGAGGAAGAGCCAGTAGTGGAGATATTACATTTTTGCAGCAGTAACAAGCCTTCCTCAGGTGAGGAAGCCGTAAAGGAGGTACCATTCCGTGTAATAAGGAATTTAGTAGGAAATCCCCATTTGTATTTGATATTATGCTCTCTCAGTGGTTTCGTTATTGGGAAGAAGTCTCTGCGAGCTTGCAGGGTGGCCGCTGAGAGGTCTGGAAAAAGAGAGACTGCAGTAAAAGGAGCAGGTAAGGTACCAATTTTTCTAGTTTCGAACATAAGGCGCTCTTTTATATGGAAGAAATTGACACTAGCTAGGATATCTCTTGGTGCTCGCTCTGGGGCCGCTTTGGATTTAGGCACCCGGTGGGCCCTATCAATAGTCAAGTCCAGATCCGATAAGGTAGGAACAATAGTGAGGAATTGACGTTTTAGATACAGCGAAAGTTCCGAGGGCGGTATTTCCTCAGGGATGCCTCTAATTTTAATATTATTTCATCGTGAATGATCTTCAGTATCAATTACTTTGGTCTTAAGCCATTTAACCTCCTACTCTAAGGCATTATGTGCATCCACAAGTTCATTGTGTGCTTTTGAAAAATCTTCCATATTACATTCCATGTCATCAGTACGATCTCCGAACGCATTGGCATTGGATTGCAATTTCTGGGCTAGAGAAGACACACTGCTGTTAATACCATTTTGCAGTAGAACCAACATGTTTTTGAGAGTATCCATTGTAAAAGGAGCATCAGAAGAGGTAAACTGACTTAGGTCACATTGAGAATGTACAGCGGCATGAGATAATAGGACTTTGTCTAGTTGCATACTTTTTTTCCCAGCCGGGCATTTACTAAGTGGAGAGGCCATAGGTGAGAGGTCAGACCTTCTTTTGTGACCCTCTTTACCATCTACTGAGTCAAGGGATTGCTTCCCAGAGTGTGTCTGATCAACCTCCTGTTGTTGGAATAATTATTGTGAAGGTGAAATAGGCCCCATTGTAGGTGTAGGTGAGGTGGCTGACACAGAGACCTCATCCAATGGTTGGTTTGAATTTCCAAAGTATTCTGTAAGTTTTCGGGGAGCGACTTTACTTTTGCGTTTAGTCATGCTGCCTGTCACTTTAAGAATATAAAGCAAGAAAGTGTGGCGTCAATGTAGATATGTATCTCTGCTTATGAAGTCACTTTAACCGTGTTACACCAACTTCGTGTTCGATGGAAAAGCAGTTAAAGACAGGGTGATGGCACGGTTATCACTTTTGACTGCTTTAGCCTGTTTGTTCAGCAATTATTCCAATAAACTCTGCATCAGTATAAAACACCTAGTTTAGGAGCACAAGTTTGTCCCAGTTGAGTAGAAAAAGTTTTTAATATCTTACTGAAACTTGTTTATACAGTGTAAGTCTGTATAGAGCACATGTGTAGGTCCGGAGTGAAATTTAGACCGGGAGCTTCACAGGCCACACTAGGCCACAGCAAGATGTCCACAAATATGATGCAAAAGCCTGCAGAAGAGCTCTAAATTATTGTTGGGAGAATCTTTAATGATCCTAGGTGAAGGGATGTCAATACATGAGGAAGGGGACGCCAGATGGAAGTGGATTACCTTTGTACTGCACACCCTGGTGCATGTGGCCGCTCCGGTCTCTGCTTTGAGTCCTCCCAAATACGAGCAGCGATCGCCCCCTACAGCAGGGGAAAGTACCTGGCAAGGTACCTGAAGTCGATGGTGTGCAGGAGAGGTAAAGGTGCAGTGTTAGCGATGCTGTGTGCCGCTTAGAGAACGTGATGCAGCAGGAGCAGTAGGATCTGGCAGCTATTCACTTCAGCGTCCAGGCTCCGCCCGCCAAATGAAAGGTTCTCTTTAATTTGCTTAAGGGTTTGGTCTGGGGTGTTTAGTATCCGAATTTTTGTGTTGCTATAGACGCAGAAAATGGCTGCAGAATCGAGGGGCAAAGATTTCTCATCAGGAAACTCTGCAGTCATCAGGAAAAGTCGCCATAATGGTCTGTGTCAAATGGAGAAGAGAAGAAAAGAGAACGATTCCCATCAGAGAAGTCATCACTTGTAAGTCACTGGATCTATAGAGGATATGTCCTCCCCTTTCCTGACATGACTGTTATAGGAAATCCTTGTATTCTATAAAAAGTCTTTGTGTACCCAGGACTAATAGACAAATGCGTGTTACCATTCCCATTGTCAAGAGGATGTGTTCCTACACAGTGTGATACTGTTAGCAATGGTTGGAGAAAATCAGTATGTAGGGACACAGCCCTTTGACAAAGGAAATAGTAACAATCATTTGTAAATGCTCACACAGAAAGGTGGTGTTTAATATAAACACGGCGTGGCAGGGCGGTGGTGGAGAGGGAGGGCCCAAGCTTAGGGAACAGCACAGGGCCTATGGTCTCCTTAATCCGCCACTGCTAGGGACGGCCTTTGCATGACGATGGGGGGGAGGTGAATGGTAGAATGCCATTAGGGCGACACCTAGTCACAGGAAGTATATAGCAACTATACTGGCGACACATTCTGCCCTAAAATTAATAAATTGGAATAGTAAGTGAATTTATCCTGGTACAGGACAAGGCACCATTTAGCCATTTTTAGAATGTGTTAGTTAAACGACTATAATAATTTTATTTGTTGGGCTAGCGACGTGACTTTTCAATGTTTTTTTCATGACCACTGTAGGTTTTTTCCCTATCATTTTCTTGCTTTTTTCGTATTTTTAGTCATATATTTTATAAAAATACTTTTTAGTTCATATTTTCTGGTAATAATACAGTGTTACCCTAAAATAGACTTTTTATTTGTAATCATGATTTTCTACCGTCAATTTTGATATATTACATGTTTATTTTAGAGTATTTGAGTCAGGGCTACTGTAACAACAATAATTGGCGGGGGGAGTGTTTTTTTGGGGGTATTTTATTTTTAATTTGGTTTTTCATTTTATTGTTTTACTATTATGGCCTCTCCCTCCAAGGTCAGAAAAGACATTTGGGGGACTTAATTATTTCATTTTATTTTTTTTACACTATACATTTCCACTGTAACTGGGGCTGCACAGCAGGATATATCAACCCTGTTATAGTGACTACCCAGCAGCAGCCTCCTACTACCAGCATTCCGCTGATCATATGACCACCGGGCTCAATAGAGACAGAAGCGCTACCTCTATTCTATATATTGTGCTCATTGCGCTCTGTGTATGTAAGTACGGAGAAGACAGAACCGGTATAAGTCTTCTCCCCAGGGTCCCTGGCAGTCTCTGACTGCCTGGCGCCTGACATTTAGCTGCCTAATCGCTCGGGCAGCAAGATTAAACCAGAGCCGTATATTTACAGTGGGCAAACCTCACCCGTCGGGTATACTGTTGGATGAGACTAAGTTGTCTCAAAAGTTAGTGTCCATTTAAATTAATGATGGTTGTTAATGACTCCGTGCCGAGAGGGCCAGAAGATTGTGCTCCCCTGACTACAGCCAGTATCGGCAGTGAGAGCAAGAGTTTCCAAGTTATGGGGGCACATAAGTTATTAATAAATGAAGTTGTTACCCAATGACATTTAGTCTTTAACTATGAACCTCATCATTACATGTAGAATCCAGATACGAAACAGACACATGGGTTACTGTTAGGGTATGTATAGTTACTGAACCGTTCCCGGAGCTCACTGTCCTAATGGACAGTGTCCGAAAGCTGAGAGATCAGGTGTTCCCGACAGCTGACACTCCCCTGTCACCGGCAAGCGGTCCAATGCCGAATTTAAGTGGTTTCTAGCAGATTGGCACCCCCACGACGCAATTGCGGGAGTGCCGACAGTTGGTAAGGCAATTGCAGGCCTGACAATGGCCTCCGAGTCTGCCAAGTACGGAAGCCTGTGAGGACCCGCCTCTGGCTTGCTGACCGTGTCACACTGACAGCTCTAATACATTGCACTACGTAAGTAGTATAGTGATCAGTGTTGCAGGCCATCAAGTCCCCTAGTGGGACAAAAAAAGAAGGTAAAAAGAAGTTAATAAAATTTTGTATAAAAATATAAAAGTTTCCCATAACTGTTTTATTGAAAAAAAAACTAAAAAAACAATAAAATATATATATGTATATATATATATATATATATATATATATATACACACACACACACAATTGGTGTTGCCGTGTCCATAAAGATCCGAACTTTAAAACTGCCACGTAATTTATCCCGCACGGTGAACGCTGTAAGAAAAAAATATGAAGAGCAGCGCCAGAATCGCTGTTTTTAGGTCACATCTCGTTCCAAAAAATTAAATAAAGAGTGATCAAAAAGACACATTTACTCAAAATAGTAGCAATAAAAAAACGACAGCCCGTCTCACTAAAAACAAGCCACAGCTTTGTTGACCCAAAAACAAAAAAGTTATGGGTCTTAGACTATGGTGACACAGAAAAGGAATGATTTTAAAAAAAAGTTATTTTATTGTGCAAGCACTATAAAACATGAAAGAAACTATATACATATAGTATCGCTGTAATTGTATCAACCCGCTGAATAAATGTAACATGTATTTGATCGCACACAGTAAATGACAAAAAAAAACAGTTTTTTGGTAATTTCCTCTTTCAAAAAATGAAATAAAAAGTGAACGAAAAGTCGCATATGTCCCAAAATGGTACCAATAAAATCTACAGCTTGTCTCGCAAAAAACAAGCGGTCACACAGCTCCATAAACTTAAATGTAAAAGTTATGGCACTAGTAATGCGGTAATGAAAAAAACAGCCTGATGTGCAGGCCAGAGGGAAACATTCCTTCCTGTAGTAAAACATACAAAATTATATAAATTTGATATCGCCGTAAACGTACTGACGCTAAATAAAGGTAACATGTCATTTATACTGCACGGTGAACACTGTCGAGAAAAATAAATAAAGAACAATTCCAGAATAGCTATCTTTTAGTCCCTAGCCACCCAAAAATTTTTAATAAAAAGTGATCAAAAAGTTGCATGCTCCCGAAAATAGTATCAATAAAAACTACAGCTCGTCCCACAAAAAAAACCCTCATAAGGCTACGTGGATGGAAAAACAAAAAAGTTATGGCACTAGTAATGCGGTGATGAAAAAACACTATGATGTGCAGGCCAGAGGGGGGCATTCCTTCAGAAGTGGTTATCAAGGCCCCAGTATTTGGGTACCGGGAAAGGGGAAGGCCACAACACATCCTCTGGAAGTGGGCTCGCCCGTATTAAACCAGGGGAACACTTATCCAGCAAAGATTCCCAAACTGCAAAAGAGGAAAAGTCCACAAAGGATTGCTTCAAAGTGTACCACACATCTATGGATAGTTTTATCATTTACCCCATTATTGTACCCTCTTATTATACCATGATTACTGGAAGAAAATATAGATATAGTTGGTGCTGCTGAAACATAGCTGGACTCTTCACATGACTGGGCTGTAAATCTACAGGGTTTTACACTGTTTCGGAAAGACAGGACAACTAGGAAAGGTGGTGGTGTATGCCTGTATGTGAGAAGTGATATGAAGGCGAGTATGAACGAGAATAGTGGGTGAAGATTGTGAGGAGGATGAAACCTTGTGGGTGAAATTACAAAGGGAGGTAAACACTGAAAAAATTACTTTTGGTGTAATCTATAGACCCCCCCCCCCCCAATATAACTGAGGAGTTGAAAGTTCAGCTATATAAACAGATGGAGCGGGCTCCACAGGTGGGTACTGTAGTAATAATGGGAGATTTTAATTAGCGGGATATTAATTGGTGTCATGGTTCGGCTACAACGGTGAAGGGGAGACATTTCCTCAACCTGTTGCAGGAAAATTTTATGGGCCAGTTTGTGGAAGACCCGACTAGAGGTGAAGCTCTGTTGGATCTGGTCATTTCTAATAATGCAGATCTTCTTGGGAATGTCAATGTTCGTGAAAACCTTGGTAACAGTGATCACAATATAGTTACATTTTATCTATACTGTAAAAAACAAACACAGGCTGGGAGGGCAAAAACACTTAATTTTAACAAAGCCAATTTCCCCAGGATGAGGGCTGCAATTCAGGATATAGACTGGGAAGAACTAATGATAAATAATGGACGCCCAAAATAATCTCTATTAGTGTAGCACACAGGAGGTCACAACTCTTTCTGCTGCATAGGGTATATAGGACACCTAAGGTGTTATGGCAAATGCGAATTAGAACAACAAAGAGTGTCCCAGATGTATGTTTGATGGAGCAGATATAAAACATATGTTTTGGAGTTGCCCGAGGCTGAATGTATATTGGAAAGCAGTTAAGGGAATGGTATCTAGAGTATATGGTAGAGATTTCCCACTGGAACCTAAGATCTTTTTATTGGGTTGTATGGGGGAGGAAGGAGGAGATCGGGTAGAATTACTGGCTATAAAAAAGGTTCTGTACCATGCTAGGAAATTAATTGCAAAATATTGGCTGCAGGCGGATCCCCCGGAGGTGTCTGAGCTAGTTGGATATGTTAATCACACGGTATCACTGGAACACCGAATATATCTGAAAAGAGGGGCAATACATAAATATGAGAAGCAATGGAGTAAATGGGTGAACACTTATAGTAATGCGACACATTAGATGAGATTTGAAGGTGGACTGACGCATATATATGATCAAAGTATGGTGGGATCACTGTCTGGCATACAGGAAGGATGGAGGAGGTGGAGGGACTTGGTGAATCAAGGAACAGAGGAGGTACTGCGAGGGGGGGGGAGTTCGGTTGTTAGGGTTAGGGAGGGGGATATATGTACTGGTACAACTAATGATGATGAAATACAAAGTGTAATGTAAATTACAGGAATTTTGTTCTAAGCACAAGATGTTATGCTGTTACTTTGCTTTTTCTCCTGTTGATTGATTTCTTTGTACTTTATCAGAAATGAAAAGGATGTATAATTCATGTTGTATTTTCAATAAAAACTTGTCTGATTTAAAAAAAAAAAAAAGATAAATAATGGGACAAATGATAAATGGGAGATTTTCAAATCTACTTTGGGTAATTATAGTGGAAAATATATTCCTATAGGTAACAAGTATAAACGACTAAAATTAAATCCCACATGGCTTACACCTTCTATGAAAGGGGCAATACATGACAAAAAAAGGGCATTTAAAAAATAAAAATCTGAGGGTACAGTTGTAGCCTTTGTAAAATATAAAGAGCGTAATAAAATCGGTAAAAATGTAATAAAATCAGCAAAAATACAAAATCAAAGGCACGTGGCCAAGGATAGTAAAACAAATCCCCAAAAATTCTTCAAGTATATAAATGCTAAAAAGCCAAGGTCTGAACATGTAGGACCCCTTGATAGTGGTAATGGGAAGTTGGGCACAGGGGATCAAGAGAAGACAGAGTTACTAAATGGGTTCTTTAGCTCTGTATATACAACTGAAGAAAGAGCAGCTGATGTAGCCGCTGCCAGTGCTGTTAATATATCAGTTGATATACTGAATTGGATGAATGTAGATATGGTCCAAGCTAAATAAAATAAAATAAACATACACAAGGCCCCGGGACCAGATGGGTTACACCCTAGAATTCTTAAAGAGCTTAGTTCAGTTATTTCTGTCCCCCTTTTCATAATATTCAGAGATTCTCTAGTCACTGGTATAGTGCCAAGGGACTGGCACAAGGCAAATGTGGTGCCTATTTTCAAAAAGGGCTCTAGGTCTTCCCCAGTTAATTATAGACCAGTAAGCTTAACATCCATCGTGGGGAAAATGTTTGAGGGGCTATTGAGGGACTATATACAGGATTATGTGACAAAAAATAGTATTATAAGTGACAGCCAGCACGGTTTTACTAAGGACAGAAGTTGTCAAACTAACCTAATCTGTTTTTATGAAGAGGTGAGCAGAAGCCTAGACAGAGAGGCCGCTGTGGATATAGTGTTTTTGGACTTTGCAAAGGCATTTGACACTGTCCCTCATAGACGTCTAATGGGTAAATTAAGGACTATAGGTTTAGAAAATATAGTTTGTAATTGGATTGAGAATTTGCTCAAGGACCGTATCCAGAGAGTTGTGGTAAATGATTCCTACTCTGAATGGTCCCCGGTAATAAGTGGTGTACCCCAGGGTTCAGTGCTGGGACCACTATTATTCAACTTGTTTATTAATGATATAGAGGATGGGATTAATAGCACTATTTCTATTTTTGCAGATGACACCAAGCTATGTAATATAGCTCAGTCTATGGAAGACGTTCGTGAATTGCAAGCGGATTTAAACAAACGAAGTGTTTGGGCATCCAGTTGGCAAATAAGGTTTAATGTAGATAAATGTAAAGTTATGCATCTGGGTACCAACAACCTGCATGCATCATATGTCCTAGGGGGAGCTATACTGGGGGATTCACTTGTTGAGAAGGATCTGGGTGTACTTGTAAATCATAAACTAAATAACAGCATGCAGTGTCAATCAGCTGCATCAAAGGCCAGCAGGATATTGTCGTGTATTAAAAGAGGCATGGATTCGCGGGACAAGGATGTAATATTGCCACTTTACAAAGCATTAGTGAGGCATCATCTAGAATATGCAGTTCAGTTCTTGGCTCCAGTTCATAGAAAGGATGCCCTGGAGTTGGAAAAAATACAAAGAAGAGCAACGAAGCTAATAAGGGGCATGGAGAATCTAAGTTATGAGGAAAGATTAAAAGAATTAAACCTATTTAGCCTTGAAAAAAGATGACTAAGGGGGGACATGATGAATTAATATAAATATATTAATGGCCCATACAAAAAATATGGTGAAATCCTGTTCCATGTAAAACCCCCTCAAAAAACAAGGGGGCACTACCTCCGTCTGGAGAAAAAAAGGTTCAACCTGCAGAGGCGACAAGCCTTCTTTACTGTGAGAACTGTGAATCTATGGAATAGCCTACCGCAGGAGCCGTCACAGCAGGGACAGGAGATGGCTTTAAAAAAGGGTTAGATAATTTCCTAGAACAAAAAAGTATTAGCTCCTATGTGTAGAAATTTTTCCCTTCCCTTTTCCCGTCCCTTGGTTGAACTTGATGGACATGTGTCTTTTTTCAGCCGTACTAACTATGTAACTATGTAACTATGATATACTCTGCCATATTACATACGCCCCCACATTATAAACTGAAATACCAGTAAAACTCCGAACAGAACTCCTACCAAGCAAAATCTGCGCTCCAAAAGCTTACCTTCTAGCCCTACAGCGTGCCCAAACAGCAGTTTACGTCCACATGAAAGGCATTACCAGACCAGGGAGAACTCGCTTAACAATTTATGGGGTAAGATTCTCCAGTGACATAAGCTGGGCACAACATATTGTGAGGTAAAATGGCATATCAGTGGAAAAATTTCAATTTTTACTTTGCATCATCCGCTGCGTATTAATTTCTTTTAAAAAAAAACCACTGTGGGTTCTAAATGCTCACTACACGCCCCGATAAATGCCTTTACGGGTTTAGTTTCTAAAAACTTTTATTTTGCATCAGGGATTTTGCAAATGCATCATGGTGTTTGCAAACCATTCTAGCAAAATCTATGCTCCAAAAGTCAAATACCACTCCTTCCCATCTGAGCCATCCCACATGTCTAAACAGCCGTTTATAACCACATATAGGGTATTACCATACTCGAGAGACATTGCTTTACAAATATTGAGGGGTTTTTTCTCCTTTAACCCCTTCACGACCACCCCACGTAGATTAACGGGTTGCAAAGCTGGTCGTTGTGCCTGCAGCCCGTTAATCCACGTGTGCTCCTAACAGAGCACACAGACGCTCCCCGCAGCCCGGCATCTCCCAGTACAGGCTGCTACTAGCAGCCTTAGTACTGGGGGAAAAGATGGGGTCGGATCACAGCGGTGATCCGAACCGATTAACCCCTTAATTGCGGCAGTCAATAGTGACCGCCGCATTTAAGTTGTTATAGCAACATCGGCACCCCGCTACGCGATTGCGGGGGCCGATTGTTGCGGGGGGCGATTGCTATGGCAACCGGAAGCCTAACAAAGGCTTCCTATCTGCCATTACGTTAGCCAATTAGGCCCCGCCCGGAGGCGGAGCCTGATCGGCTTGCTGTCAGTGAACAACTGACAGTTCTAATACATTGCACTACATGGGTAGTGCAATGTATTAGAACATCAAACAAACAGTTGGACCTTCAAGTCCCCTAGTGGGACTAAAGAAAAGTGTAAAAAAGAAGTGTAAAAAAAGTAAAAATAAAAGTTGTTTAAATACAATAAAAGTTTCAAATAATAACACAAAACAAAATCGCCCTTTTTCCTTTATCAAGTCATTTATTATTGAAAAAAATAATAAAGCCATACATATTTAGTATCGCTGCGACCGTAACGACCTGAAATATAAAAATATTATGTTATTTATTCCACACAGTGAACGCCGTAAAAAAAAAACTAAAAAATACTGACATAATTGCTATTTTTTGGTCACTTTGTCTTCCAAAAATTGAAATAAAAAGTGATCAAAAAGTTGCATGTACCCAAAAATGGTACCTATAAAAACTATAACCCGTCTCGCTAAAAATAAGCCCTCATACAGCTCTGTCAACGAAAAAATTAAAACTGTTATGGCTCTCACAACATGGCGACAGAAAAAATCCATTCTCTTTACAAAGGTTATTTTATTGTGCAAAAAGTTGTAAAACATAAAAAAGTTCTATAAATTAGGTATCACCGGAATCGTACTGACCCGCAGAATAAAGCTAACATGTAATTTATAACGTGTGGTGAACGCTGTATAAAAAGAATTAAAAAAATAATGTCAGAATTGCTGTTTTTTGGTCACCTTGCCTCCCAAAAAAAAAAGGATAACATGTGATCAAAAAGTTGTATGTACCCCAAAATGGTACCAATAATAACTACAGCTCGTCCCGCAAAAAAAACAGCCCTCATACCACTACGTCTATGAAAAAATAAAATTAGTTAAGGCTCCAATAAGCCAGGAAATAAAAATATGCAGTTGTGCCAGCCCGAGGGAAACATTTCTTCTGTTTCAAGTGGCGAATTATCAAGGCCCCTAAAATTAGGGAACCAGGAAGGGGAGGGCCCAAACATATCTGCTGAAAGCGAGGGTGCCCGTATTATACCAGGACAACACTTCTCAGCAAAATTCCTCAAACTGCAAAGGTGCGGAGTGTGGACCAAAAGGGGGATAAGAAAGGACACAGTTTATCAGTGCGACACCGGCCTGTGCAGAAAGGATTGTCTCACAGCGTAACACACATCTATGGATTATTTTATTGTTTTTGTTTACCCCATTATTATACCACCTGACTATGCCCCTTATATACTCCGCCCGGCTTACATGTACCCCACATTATAAACGGAAACACCAGTAAGACTCAATACAAGACTACTACAAGCAAAATCCACACTCCAAAAGCCAAATGGCGCTACCTCCCTTCTGAACCCTACAGTGTGCCCAAACAGCAGTTTACTTCCACATATATGGCATCGCCATACCCGGGAGAACCCTTTTAACAATTTTTGGGGTGTGTGTCTCCAGTGGCACAAGCTGGGCGCCACATATTGGCATATCTATAGAAAAAAATCCCATTTTCACTATGCAACATTGAGTGCACACCAATTTCTGCCAATCACCTGTGGTATTAATATGCTCACTACACCCCTAAGTGAATACCTTGAGGGGTGTAGTTTCCAAAAAAAGGTCACTTCTGGGGGGGATCCACTGTTTTGGTCCCACAGGGACTTTGCAAATGCGACATAGCGCCCAGAAACCAATCCAGCAAAATCTGTACTCCAAAAGCCAAATGGCGCTCCTTCCCTTCTGAGCCCTACTCTGTGTCCAAACAGCCGTTTATGACCACATATGTGATATTGCTGTACACAGGAGAAGTTGCTTTACAAGTGTTGTGGTGCTTTTTTTCATTTATTTGTTGAGAAAATGAAACATTTTCAGCTAAAACTACGTCTTATTGAAGAAAAAGGATTTTTTTTAATTTTCACTGCCCAATTCTAATAAAATCTATGAAACACCTGTGGGGTCAAAATGCTCACTACACCCTTAGATGAATTCCTCAAGGGGTGTAGTTTTGTGAATGGAATCACTTTTGGGGAGTTTCCACTGTACTGACACCTTAGGAGCTTTGCAATAGTGGCATGGTGTCAAGAAACCAATCCAGCAAAATCTGTGCTCCAAAAGCCAAATGGCGCTCCTTCTCTTCAGATCCTTGCCGTGTGCCCAAACAGCAGTTTATGACCACAAATGGGGTATTGCCGTACTCCAGAGAAGTTGCTTTACAAATGTTGTTTTTTTCTTTATTCCTTTATTTGTTGAGAAAATGAAACATTTTGAGCTAAAGCTACGTCTTATTGGAAAAAAAGGATTTTTTTTATCGTCACTGCCCAATTCTAATAAAATCTATGAAACCCCTGTGGGTTCAAAATGCTCACTACACCCCTAGATGGATTCTTCAAGGGGTGTAGTTTCCTAAATGGAGTCACTTTTTTGGTGTTTTCACTGTTTTGGTCCCTTAGGGGCTTTGCAAATGTGACGTGGTCTCCGCAAACCATTCCTGCTAAATTTGAGCTGCAAAAACCAAATGGCGCTCTTTCCCTTCTAAGCCCTGCCATGTGTCCAAACAACCGTTTATTACCACATGTGGGGTATTGTTTTACTCGGGAGAAATTGCTTTACAAATGTAGTGGTGCATTTTCTCCTTTTAGCCCTTGTGGAAATTAGAAAAAATTAGCTAAACCTACATTTTCTTTGAAAGAATGTAGATTTTCATTTTCACGGCCTACTTCCAATAATTTCTCCCAAAAACCTGCGGGGTCAAAATGCTCACTATACCCCTAGATAATTTCCTCAAGGGATATAGTTTCCGAAATGGGGTCACTTTTGGGGGATTTCCACTGTTTTGGCGCTGCAAGAGCCTTTCAGACCCGACATGGTGCCTAAAATATTTTCTAATAAAAAAGGAGGCCCCAAAATCCTCTAGGTGTTCCTTTGTTTCTGAGGCCTGTGCTGCAGTCAATAAGTGCACTAGGGCCACATGTGGGGTATTTCTAAAAACTGCAGAATCTGGGCAATAGATATTGAGTTGCGTTTCTCTGGTAAAACTTTCTGTGTTACAAAAAAACTAGATGAAAAATTTGAAATTTTCGCATCTACTTTGCCTTAATTCCTGTGAAACATCTAAAGGGTTAAGAAACTTTCTAAATGCTGTTTTGAATACTTTGAGGGGTGAAGTTTTTAAAATGGGGTGACTTATCGAGGTTTTTCTAATATATAAAGCCCTAAAAGGGTTAATCCTCGTTGAAATTAAAAATTTTGAGCCAAAACGACATCTTATTGGGAAAACAATTTTTTTTTATTTTTCCTGCCCAATATTAATCAATTCAGAACAAAAACTTGTGGGGTCAAAATGCTCAATAGATGAATTCCTCAAGGAGTATAGTTTTCCAAATAGAGACACTTTTTAACGGTTTTCACTGTACTGTTACCTCAGGGGCTCTTAAAATGTGAAATGGTGCCCAAAAACCAATCCAGCAAAATCTGCACTCCAAAAGCCAATTGGCGCTCGTTCCCTTCTGAGCCCTGCCGTGGCTTCAAACAGCAGTTGAAATAGGAGAAATTGCTTTGAAAATGTTGGGGTGCTTTTTCTCCTTTATTCCTTGTAAAAATTTAAAATGTCTATGTTTTTTCAGAAAAAAATTGTAATGCCGGGGTAGGGAGACAGACAGGTGAGCCCTAATCTACCCGCCACTCAGTCCCTGCCTACTTGCAACGGCCCGTCCTAGGCGACGGCGCACAACTGGGCGGCGGTCCCTACTCTCACTATGACAGACAGACAAGGGTACAAAGAAGCTAAGGGAAAAGGGGCAGATGACCATGGCAACACCGTGAGCTACAAGAGTAGTGAACGAGCCGAGTCAAACCAGGAGTGTACGAGGTACCAAACGCAGAGCAATAGAGTAGTCAGTAAAGCCAGGGTCAATATGAAGCAGAGGACAAATAGTACAAGCAGCAGCAGAGCCAGGAAACAAGCAGAATCACAGGCAAAGGAGAAGCAGGAAATGAAGGTATAAATAGACAGAGGGCGGGAGCTAGCTCCGTCTGGCCAGGCTGTGATAGGCTCTCCCACTCCTCAGCCTCCCAGCCTGAGTGGTAGAAGAAGGAGTCACTCTATCAGACTTAGGAGCAGGTGCAGACTGAGTAACCACGGGTGTCGACACAGAAGCTGTGTCTGGCAGATCCCTTACAGTACCCCCCTTTTATGAGGGGCCACTGGACCCTTTCTAGGTGGACCTGGCTTATTGGGGAACTGAAGATGGAACCTCCTGAGCAATACCCCAGCGTGAACATCCCGGGCGGGTACCCAAGTCCTCTCCTCAGGCCCGTATCCTCTCCAATGAACCCGGTACTGGTGGAGGGAGCCTTGGACCATCCTGCTGTCCACAATCTTGGCCACCTCGAATTCTACCCCTTCAGAGGTGAGAACAGGGACAGGAGGTTTCCTCGAGGGAGCCAAGGACGGGGAGCAGCGTTTCAGGAGGGAGGCATGAAACACGTTGTGTATTAGAAAAGACGGGGGTAACTCCAGTCGGAAGGAGACCGGGTTAAGGACTTCAATGACCTTGTACGGCCCTTATGTAATGGCAGGAAGGAGGTGAAGGGAAAGTGAGCCCTAATCTACCCACCGCCCTGTCCCTGCCTACTTGCAACGACCCGCCCTAGGCGACGAGGTACAACTGGGCGGCGGTCCCTACGCTGGCTAAGTGCACAGGAAGACAAACAGGGAACACGCAAGGGAAGGGGCAGTAGCCACGGAACGCCACGAGGAAACGGGGCGGCGAACGAACAGTCAGGACCAGGACGAAGTGAGTACACCCGAGCGGACACGGAGACAGAAGCAAGCCAGGGCAAGCAAAGCAGGTCAAGCAGAACTGCAGCAAGGCAGAAGCACGGCAGAAGCAGGCTGGAGCAAGCAGCAGTGGGGCCAGGAATCCAAAAGAATTACAAGCACTGAGGGAGAGCACAGGGCAGGTAATAAAGGGCAAGGGGCGGAGCTAACTCCGAGAGACCAGGCCGCGATAGGCTCTCCCACTCCTGAGCCTGCCACCCTGGTTGGTGGGAGAAGGTGTCAGTCGAACAGGTCTGGCCTCAGGTGTGGATTGATTAATCCCAGGAGTGTAGCTAGATGAAGTACCTGGCAGATCCCTAACAGTACTCCCCCTTTTATGAGGGGCCACCGGACCCTTACTAAGGGGACCCGGTTTAGTGGGGAAGAGGAGGTGGAACCTCCTGATCAATACCCCAGCGTGAACATCACGGGCAGGTACCCAAGTCCTCTCCTCCGGCCCGTATCCTCTCCAATGGACCAGGTACTGGAGGGAGCCCTGGACCATCCTACTGTCCATAATCTTGGCCACCTCGAATTCCACCCCCTCAGGGGTGAGAACGGGAACAGGAGGTATCCTCGAGGGGGACCAGGACGGGGAGCAGCGTTTAAGGAGGGAGGCATGGAAGACGTCATGTATGCGAAAGGATGGGGGGAGCTCCAGACGGAAGGATACAGGGTTGAGGACTTCAATGATCTTATAAGGTCCAATAAATCGGGGAGCAAACTTCCTGGACGGGACCTTAAGGCGCAAGTTCCTGGACGACAACCAGACCAAATCCCCGACGACAAACCGGGGGTTAGCAGAACGTCTACTATCCGCCTGAATCTTTTGTGCGCTCTGGGACGCCTCTAGGTTCTTCTGAACCTGGGCCCAGACAGTGCACAGTTCCCGATGAACCTCCTCTACCTCAGGATTATTGGAACAACCAGGGGAGACGGAGGAGAACCTAGGGTTAAACCCGAAATTACAGAAAAACGGGGAGACCCCTGACGAGTTACTGACCCGGTTATTCAGGGAAAATTCAGCAAGGGGAAGGAATGAGACCCAATCGAATTGACAGTCAGAGATGAAACACCTTAAATATTGTTCCAGGGATTGGTTGGTCCTTTCCGTTTGGCCATTGGTTTCGGGATGGAAGGCGGAGGAGAAGGACAGATCAATCTCCAACTTTTTACAAAAAGCTCTCCAAAATAAGGAAACAAATTGTACCCCTCTGTCAGAAACGATATTGACTGGGGCCCCATGGAGACGCAGGATGTGTTTCACAAACAAAGAAGCTAACGTCTTGGCGTTAGGTAGCTTCTTAAGGGGCACAAAGTGGCACATCTTGCTGAAGCGGTCGACTACCACCCACACCACCGACTTGCCCTGAGATGGAGGCAAATCGGTGATAAAATCCATGGAGATATGGGTCCAAGGTCTCTGGGGAATGGGCAAGGAACGTAGTAGGCCCGCAGGTCGGGACCTAGGGGTTTTGGACCTAGCGCAAACCTCACAAGCGGCGACGTAAGCCCTAACATCTTTAGGCAACCCAGGCCACCAATAGTTTCTGGTAATGAGGTGTTTGGTGCCCAAGATGCCAGGATGACCAGATAGAGCGGAGTCATGGTTTTCCCTGAGTACCCTCAGCCGGTATTGCAGGGGAACAAACAGTTTGTCCCCAGGGACGTTCCCGGGAGCTGCACCCTGATCAGCCGCGATATCAGAAGCTAAATCAGAATCCGTGGCAGAGACGATTATACCAGGGGGTAAAATACAAGCGGGATCCTTCTCGGAAGGAGGATTGGCCATGAAACTACGTGACAGAGCGTCAGCCTTAATATTCTTGGACCCAGCCCTATAGGTAACCAAGAAATTAAATCTGGTAAAGAATAGTGCCCACCGAGCTTGTCTAGGATTAAGCCTCCGGGCCGATTCTAGGAAAACCAGATTCTTGTGATCCGTAAGGACCGTTACCTGGTGTCTGGCCCCCTCCAGGAAGTGCCGCCACTCCTCAAAAGCCCATTTAATGGCTAGAAGTTCGCGGTTGCCAATATCATAGTTACTCTCCGTGGGCGAAAACTTCCTAGAGAAGTAAGCACAGGGGCGGAGATGGGTGAGGGAGCTGGTACCCTGGGACAGGACGGCCCCCACTCCCACCTCGGAAGCGTCAACCTCCACAATAAATGGCTCCTCTTGGTTGGGCTGAATCAGCACAGGGGCCGAGATAAAGCACTTCTTGAGAGTCTCAAAGGCCTGGACGGCCTCAGGGGGCCAATGGAGGACATCGGCACCCTTGCGGGTAAGGTCCGTAAGAGGCTTAGCGACGACCGAGAAGTTGGCAATAAATCTCCTGTAATAGTTGGCGAACCCTAAAAAACACTGTAACGCCTTAAGGGAGGCAGGTTGGACCCATTCCGCCACAGCTTGAACCTTGGCAGGGTCCATGCGGAATTCATGAGGAGTGAGGATTTGCCCTAAAAATGGTATCTCCTGTACCCCAAAGACACATTTTTCAGTCTTAGCAAACAGATTATTCTCCCGAAGGACCTGGAGCACCTTCCTGACATGCTCCACGTGGGAGGACCAGTCCTTGGAAAACACCAGTATGTCATCAAGGTACACAACAAGAAAATTACCCAGGTACTCTCTCAGGATTTCATTAATAAAATTCTGGAAGACAGCAGGGGCATTACACAACCCAAAGGGCATGACCAGGTATTCGAAATGACCCTCGGGTGTGTTGAACGCAGTTTTCCACTCATCCCCCTCTTTGATGCGGATAAGGTTATATGCCCCCCGTAGATCGAACTTAGAAAACCATTGGGCTCCCTGAACCTGATTAAAAAGATCCGGAATCAAAGGAAGTGGGTACTGGTTCCTTACGGTGACCTTATTCAGGTTACGATAATCAATGCACGGCCTAAGACCACCATCCTTCTTCCCCACGAAGAAGAAGCCAGCACCTACAGGAGAAGTCGAGGGGCGAATGAAACCCTTGGCCAGGCATTCTTGGATATACACCCTCATCGCTTCACGTTCAGGACATGAAAGATTAAATATCCTACCCTTAGGAAGCTTGGCACCAGGCACCAAATCGATAGCGCAATCGTAATCTCTATGGGGGGGCAACACCTCGGAGGCCTCCTTAGAAAACACATCGGCGAAGTCCTGAACAAACTCAGGAAGTGTGTTTACCTCCTCCCGGGGAGAAATAGAGTTAACAGAAAGACATGACATCAGACATTCATTACCCCATTTGGTGAGATCCCCAGTATTCCAATCAAATGTGGGATTATGCAACTGCAACCAGGGAAGGCCTAAAACCAGATCAGACGATAATCCCTGCATCACCAGTACAGAGCACTGCTCCAAATGCATGGAGCCAACCAGGAGTTCAAAAACAGGAGTATGCTGAGTAAAATAACCATTAGCAAGGGGTGTTGAGTCGATTCCTACTACAGGGATAGGATAAGGTAAATCAATACAAGGCATCTTTAGAGACATAGCAAATTCCACAGACATGATATTAGCAGATGAGCCAGAATCCACGAAAGCACTGCCCGTGGCAGACCGGCCAGCAAACGAGACCTGAAAGGGAAGCAAAATTTTATTGCGTTTCACATTAACGGGAAATACCTGTGCGCCCAAGTGACCTCCCCGATGATCACTTAGGCGCGGAAGTTTTCCGGCTTCTTATTCTTGCGCCTGGGACAGGTGTTCAGTAGATGCTTGTCGTCCCCACAGTAGAAGCAGAGACCATTCATTCTGCGAAACTCCCTACGTTGTCGAGGGGACATGGAGGCCCCGAGTTGCATAGGTACCTCCGAGTCCTCCGTGGAGGGGCGAGGAGACGGGACCTCGGGGGGAATCGCAGAAAAGTCAGAGGGGAGCACACTGAAGCGTTCTAGCTGACGTTCCCTGAGACGTCGGTCAAGTCGTACTGCTAGGGCCATAACCTGGTCAAGGGAGTCAGGCGAGGGGTAGCTAACCAGCAGATCCTTCAGGGCGTCAGATAATCCTAACCTAAACTGGCACCTTAGGGCCGGATCGTTCCACTGAGAAGCTACGCACCACTTCCTAAAATCAGAACAGTATTCCTCAACCGGTCTTCTACCCTGACGTAAGGTCACCAGCTGACTCTCGGCTAAAGCAGTCCTGTCAGTCTCGTCGTAAATGAGTCCGAGGGCAGAGAAAAAACGATCAACAGAGGAAAGTTCAGGGGCGTCAGGAGCCAAGGAGAAGGCCCACTCTTGGGGCCCTTCCTGGAGTCGGGATATGATGATACCCACCCGCTGGTTCTCGGAACCTGAGGAGTGGGGCTTTAGGCGGAAATACAGTCTGCAACTCTCCCGGAAGGAGAGAAACGTCTTACGGTCCCCTGAAAACCGGTCAGGTAACTTGAGGTCGGGTTCTAGAGGTGAGGTGAGGGGTACTACTAAAGCAGCGTCACCCTGATTGACCCTTTGGGCCAGGGCCTGGACCTGTAGGGAGAGGCCCTGCATCTGCTGGGTCAGGGTCTCAAGGGGGTCCATGAAAGCGTCAGCGTAGGAGAAATGGTAGACTAGGTAAGGGCTTGTAATTATGTAATGGCAGGAAGGAGGTGAAGGGAAAGTGAGCCCTAATCTACCCACCGCCCTGTCCCTGCCTACTTGCAACGACCCGCCCTAGGCGACGAGGTACAACTGGGCGGCGGTCCCTACGCTGGCTAAGTGCACAGGAAGACAAACAGGGAACACGCAAGGGAAGGGGCAGTAGCCACGGAACGCCACGAGGAAACGGGGCGGCGAACGAACAGTCAGGACCAGGACGAAGTGAGTACACCCGAGCGGACACGGAGACAGAAGCAAGCCAGGGCAAGCAAAGCAGGTCAAGCAGAACTGCAGCAAGGCAGAAGCACGGCAGAAGCAGGCTGGAGCAAGCAGCAGTGGGGCCAGGAATCCAAAAGAATTACAAGCACTGAGGGAGAGCACAGGGCAGGTAATAAAGGGCAAGGGGCGGAGCTAACTCCGAGAGACCAGGCCGCGATAGGCTCTCCCACTCCTGAGCCTGCCACCCTGGTTGGTGGGAGAAGGTGTCAGTCGAACAGGTCTGGCCTCAGGTGTGGATTGATTAATCCCAGGAGTGTAGCTAGATGAAGTACCTGGCAGATCCCTAACACCTATATACCGGGGAGCAAATTTTTTGGATGGGACTTTAAGGCGCAAATTTTTAGAAGACAGCCACACCAGATCCCCGACCACAAACAAGGGTTTAGCAGAACGTCTTCTATCTGCCTGATTCTTTTGTATGCTCTGGGACGCCTCTAGGTTCTTCTGAACCTGGGCCCAGACTCTGCACAGTTCCCGATGAACGAGATCTACCTCGGGATTGTTGGAACCACCAGGTGAAACGGAAGAGAACCGTGGATTAAACCCAAAATTACAGAAAAAGGGGGAGACCCCTGACAAGTTACTGACCCGGTTATTAAGGGAAAATTCAGCGAGGGAAATGAAGGAGACCCAATCATATTGACAGTCAGAGATGGAACACCTTAAATATTGTTCTAGAGACTGATTAGTCCTCTCAGTCTGGCCATTAGTTTCAGGATGGAAGGCCGAGGAGAAGGACAGATAAATCTCCAACTTCTTACAGAAGGCTCTCCAAAACAATGAAACAAATTGTACCCCTCTGTCAGAAACAATATTGACAGGAACCCCATGGAGACGCAGGATGTGTTTGACAAACAAGGTAGCTAACGTCTTAGCATTGGGTAGTTTCTTGAGGGGCACAAAGTGGCACATTTTACTGAAGCGGTCTACCTCAACCCACACCACCGACTTGCCTTGAGATGGAGGCAGATCGGTGATAAAAATCCATGGAGATATGGGTCCAAGGTCTCTGGGGAATGGGCAAAGAACATAGTAAGCCCGCTGGTCGGGACCTAGGAGTCTTGGACCTAGCACAAATTTCACAAGCGGCGACGTAGGCCTTAACGTCTTTAAGCAACCCAGGCCACCAATAGTTTCTGGCAATGAGGTGCTTGGTACCCAGGATGCCTGGATGGCCAGATAGTGCAGAGTCATGATTCTCCCTGAGTACCCTTAGCCGGAATTGCAGGGGAACAAACAGCTTGTTCTCAGGAAGGTTCCCGGGAGCTGAACCTTGATCAGCCGCAATTTCGGAGACTAGGTCAGAATCAACAGAGGAAATGATTATACCTGGGGGCAAAACACAAGCAGGATCTTCTTCCGAAGGAGAGCTGGCCATGAAGCTACGCGACAGTGCATCAGCTTTAATATTTTTAGACCCAGCCCTCTAGGTGACCAAAAAGTTGAATCTAGTAAAAAATAACGCCCATTGAGCTTGTCTCGGGTTTAGCCTCCGGGCAGATTCTAGGAAAACCAGATTATTGTGGTCGGTAAGGACCGTTACCTGGTGCCTAGCCCCCTCCAGGAAGTGGCGCCACTCTTCAAATGCCCATTTAATGGCTAAGAGTTCGCGGCTGCCAATGTCATAGTTACTCAGTGGGTGAGATCTTCCTGGAGAAGTAGGCACAGGGACGGAGATGGGTGAGGGACCTGATACCCTGGGACAAGACAGCACCCACTCCCACCTCAGAGGCGTCAACCTCCACGATGAACGGCTCCATTTGGTTAAGCTGAATCAGCACTGGGGCCGAGATAAAGCACTTCTTAAGGACCTCAAAAGCCTGGACCGCCTCAGGAGGCCAGTGGAGGAGATCAGCACCTTTGCGAGTGAGATCCGTAAGAGGCTTAGCGATGACCGAGAAGTTAGCAATAAATCTCCTGTAATAATTAGCAAACCCCAGGAAGCACTGTAACGCCTTCAGGGAGGCAGGTTGGACCCATTCAGCCACAGCCTGAACCTTGGCAGGGTCCATGCGGAATTCATGAGGAGTGAGGATCTGACCCAAAAATGGTATCTCTTGCACCCCAAACACACATTTTTCGGTTTTCGCAAACAGTTTGTTTTCCCGAAGGGCCTGGAGCACCTTCCTGACATGCTCAATGTGGGAGGACCTGTCCTTGGAAAACACCAGTATGTCATCAAGGTACACTACAAGAAATACCCCCAGGTAGTCTCTTAAAATCTCATTTATGAAATTCTGGAAGACCGCGGGAGCATTGCACAACCCAAAAGGCATGACGAGGTATTCGAAATGACCTTCGGGCGTGTTAAACGCAGTCTTCCACTCATCCCCCTCTTTGATGCGGATAAGGTTATAAGCCCAAAAAAGCAAAAAGAGGTTATGGCTAACCCATACCCCCAATTGTACCTGAAAAAGCAATGTAAATAAAGCACGGTGCCATTTCTGAAGACATTATAAACCAAAAGAAAAAGAAAGAAGATCCAGAAATATATGCAGGCACTCTCAGATATACACAATTCATATAAAAATCCAATTTATTTAAACCTCCGAATAATTTCAGATATATCAATATATACATACAAATGTTATATAAAAAAATCTCCTGACCATAAGAGATAGATAACAAGTGATCTAAGACACCTAAAATGTAGATAAATTCACTCATATACTACATTTGTTCTCACTAAGCATAGGGACAAAAAAGAAGAAAAAATAATCAGAACAATCACTGGGTTGTGTTCACACTTGCGTTTTTTGACAAAATAAATTTTATCATTTCAGGGTGGCCACCATCCCTATTTGCAATAGGTAGCATTCTTTTTTGAGTAGTAAACTCCTATGCGTAGGAGATTTAGACCTAGGAAATGAATAATCCTATGGTACATAAGCTGTTTTAACGGCAGATATGTATGTTATTAAGCTCTTCCCTCCTATTTCATGCAGCCTTATATTTTAAGGAAGATACATAGATATAGGCAGTCTATTCAATAGACACAAGATCGCAATAGATCCCACTCCATCCTCTTTGTTTGAGGGCGAATGATTTTCCCAGATTTTATCTGGAGGCTTATGTTTTTACCTCTGATGTTCAGGTCAGCCTCTGTGATCCATATGCAGGAGCAGTCTATTCATAAGTGGGACGTAGAGACCTTTCAAAGAGAAGTCCCAGGCTGTATGATCATCCGTATATCAGACCACTTTCAAACTCCACTGCAAAATTGGATAGCCGGCGACTTTTTCCTTTCAACATCCACTCAGTCCACAACGTGCGCGACGAGATACACAGTCCGGGAGGGCAAGAGCATATGCCGGTAAATGAGTGAACTTCTATTCACATGGTGTTTCCTTCCATATCGTGTCTCCAAATTTGGTCAGGGATTTGCAGGGCCAGGTAAGGACGTCACTACCTGTCCAGCTTGATTAGATCCATTAGAACAGCTGACGCGTTTCATCCCTACACGGGATTTCCTCAGAGCCGTTTTGGCCAGTGTAATCAAGGGCATTGTATTTATAGTGTCCCAAACGTTTTTTATTGGTTCCTCCATTGCAGATATCAAGAGGCTTCATTTCATATATATAGACAAAATGTGTATAGATTCTTTGTACATTGTATTTATTCACAACTTATAATTCGTTCCAAAAAGAAAAACTTTTCTTTTACAGATTATTCTGAACGAATAAACAAATAATTCATCTTATTATAAATCCATATCTATATAATATTCCATTTATTCGCGTAATAGCGGAGGATCAGTGGCACACCTTCAAACGGAACTGAAATATTCCAAAGGTTCAAACATAAGTAGCGAAAGGTAAAAAACATTTTTGCGATAATGCTATCATTACAGATTATATATTTATTATTAACTAATAGTGGGACGGGCAAAGAATTAATTATCCTCCCCCAGTGGGACCATTCCAGACATACAGCCAAGATCTCATCTTATATAGCGTCATGCACTATTACGGCTATATAGTCTCTCGGAGAGGGCAGGGAAACCAGGCCTCATGCCAAAAGGCAATGAAACCTGTCCCCACCCACTCCAAGAGTCCACAAATCCATAGCCAATAACCACAAGGAAAATTCCTTTAATAAAACATTCTTGGTGCAAAGTTTTTATTATCATTCCATATAGGACAATCCTTTTTAATTTTGTGTTTCTCCACTAGTTATATAGGGTGCCTATTCCTAAGGACGTATAATTATTTCTCCTATCATAACATTTCATATGCAAATTTCTGATCACACGAGAAGTTTTTTGCAACAAAAGTCAAATCTTCTCCATGTTCCAAAATCAAATCATTCCATATTCTTGAAATACTTTATCCATTTATTTCAATTATTTTTATTATAATTTTAAATTTTAAAGTTTTTATGATCATCACATCCCAAAATTAGAGCCCTTACATAGGGATATCTAATATATACTAGAATCACCATTTATTTTAGGGAACTATAAAGGAAAAAGGGGGGGAAAAAGGGGGGGAAAAAAGAAGGGGAAAAAAGAAGGGGAAAAAAGGCCCATGTCTTGTCACCCTATGGTATTGGGAAATCCTATAAAGAACAGGAATTTAATCATTCCATTTTCAATAATTGGGAGCAAGTGGAGACTGCTCAAGACGCTGGTAAAACAGCCATCCCAGAAGTGATCAATCCGCTCCCAACACTGTATATTCAGAGGAACATATTGAATTTTATTTCGTTGTTAAGTCCCTTGGGACTTAAAGTCCCTAACGTATAAATCCACATAGTCTCCTTTTGTAGGAGTATGCGATTCCGATCGCCCCCTCTTCTATCTTCAAACAATTGATAGATTCCCATGAATTTCAAACCAACAGGTGACTGTTCATGGTGTGTCTTAAAATGTGCTGCAAGTGGGTTCTTTATTTCCCCTTTGGTAATGTCTCGGATGTGTTCATTTATGCGTATATGTAGCTCACGTTTTGTTTTCCCGATATATTGTTTCCCACAAGGACAAGTAACAGAATAAACCACCATCATCGAGCGACAATTGATAAAATTATAAACTTTAAATTCTTTTTTGTGTTCACTATCAAAAAAGGTATCTGATTTTGTTGCATACTTGCAACATCTACACGAGCCACACTTAAACATCCCCTTCGGGCGTTTTTGCAGCCATAGGTCCCTTTCTGGGGTATTTCTCTTGAATTCAGAACTAACCAGTTTATCCCTAAGTGTAGGTGCCCTTTTGGGGACCATACTAGGGATGTTCCCTACTATTGAATTAATCCTTTTGTCCAATGTTAAGTGTGGCCAGTTCTTTATCATAAGGTTCCGCAATATATCCCAATGAGACCCAAATCTGGAAATGAATCGAACTCTATTGTCACCATTATCTCCCTTATTTCTCCTCATAATTTCCTCTCTACTTTGTCTAAGTGCTCTGTTGTATCCTTTTTTAATTAATTTTTTAGAATAACCCCTGTTAATAAAACGGGAGGATAGATCTTGAGCTTCTTTTTTAAAATTCTCAAAATCAGTGCAATTCCGACGAATTCGAAGGAACTCACTGATTGGGATCCCCCTAATTTGAGAAGGCAAATGATGGCTACTTGCTGCCAATAAGGTATTACCCGATGTGGGTTTTCTATAAGTAGTTGTTTTAAGTCTATTTCCATGCCTATAAATATTGAGATAGAGAAAACTTATGGTGTTTTTACTGTGAGTAAATGTCAAAAGGATATTCAAATTATTAATATTAAGATCCCCAATGAATTCATTAAGAGAATCCAAAGACCCTTTCCAACAAAGTAGGATATCGTCCATATATCTGAGCCAGGTTGATGCACACTTCCTAAAGAGGGGATGATGGTATACAATGAACTCCTCCCACCATCCTAGATGTAAACACGCGTATGATGGTGCACAGGAGGATCCCATGGCCGTTCCATGTGTCTGACGATAAAATTTACCATCAAAGGAGAAACAGTTATAATTCAAAATGAATTCCAACATCTCTATAATGAACTCATTTTGATGAGACCAATCTCCTCCTCTCCTCTCCAGGAAGTGTGCAGCCGCTCTCATGCCGACATCATGCGGAATCGATGTATATAAGGACTCAACATCTAATCCCACCAAGATAACATCATCATCAATCATTAAATTCTCGATTTTGTTTAGAAGGTCTCCTGTGTCCAAAACGAAGGAAGGCAATGTACGGACAAATGGTTTTAACTTCTCATCTATGTACTTCCCCAGGCGGTCAGTCGGGCCATCACACCCTGAAATAATGGGTCTACCCGGTGGCATATCCCTATTTTTGTGTACCTTGGGAAGTACATAGATAGTCGGTATTCGTGGGTCCCTCACCTCCAAATATTGGAATTCATTTCTATTAATCAAACCCTCGTCCCGTGCAAGGGCCAACTTCCAAGGTTATAAGCCCCCCGTAGATCAAACTTAGAGAACCATTGGGCCCCCTGAACCTGATTGAAGAGATCAAGAATCAACGGAAGGGGATACTGGTTCCTTACAGTGACCTTATTCAAGTTTCGGTAATCGATGCACGGCCTAAGACCACCATCCTTCTTCCCTACGAAGAAGAAGCCAGCACCTACCGGAGAAGTAGAGGGGCGAATGTAACCCTTGGCCAGGCATTCTTGGATATACTCTCTCATGGCTTCACGTTCGGCACAAGAGAGATTAAATGTCCTACCCTTAGGGAGCTTAGCCACGAAGGCACGACCGGTGGCAGACCTACCCTCAAAAGAGACCTGAAAGGGGAGCAAGATCTTATTAGGTTTCATATTTACGGGAAATACCTGTAGATTTTCATTTTCACAGACTAATTCTAATAAGTTTAGCAAAAAAAACAGTGGGGTCAAAATGCTAACTATACCCCCAGATATTTATTGAGGGGTGTAGTTTTCCAAATGGGTTCACTTTTGTGGGGTTTCCACTGTTTTGGTGGCACAAGACGTCTTCACACCTGACATGTGCCTAAAATATAGTCTAAAAAAAAGGAGGCACCAAAATCCACTAGGTGCTCCTTTGCTTCTGAGGCCTGTGTTCCAGTCGAGTAGCACACTAGAACCACACATGGGATATTTCCTAAAACGGAAGAACCTGGGCAATAAATAATTAGTTGTGTTTCTCTGGTAAAACCTCCTGTGGTACAGAACAGAAATGTATTACAAATTAATTTCTGCAACAACAAAAAAAAATATGAATTTTATAAATTTCACCTCTACCTTTAATACCTGTAAAACGTCTAAAGGGTTAAGAAACTTTGTAAATACTGTTTTGAATACTTTGAAGGGTGCAGTTTTTAAAATGGGGTTATTTATGGGGAGTTTCTAATACATATGCTCCTCAAAGCCACTTCAGAACTGAACTGGTCCATAAAAAATAGGTTTTGTAAATTTTCTTGAAAATGTGAGAAATTGCTGCTAAAGTTCTAAGCCTTGTAAAGTCTTAGAAAAATAAAAGGACATTGAAAAAAATGAAGCCAACATAAAGTAGACATATGGGAAATGTGAACTAGTAACTATTTTGTGTGGTATTACTATCTGTCTTACAAGCAGATACATTTACATTTAGAAAAATGGTAATTTGTGCAAATTTTCCCAAAATGTTGGCGTTTTTCACAAATTTTAACACTGACAATTTTGTATTGATTTTCCAATGAGTTTTTATTGTTTGGAAGTAAAATGATAACGTTTATAGTCATCTTGATGTCCAGTTTGATCGTTATTGCAAGCTAGACCTTTTTTGGGATCCATAAAACACATTTTTATCAATAAGATGTTCCTTATATCGCATAGGGTGAATTTTAAAATAATGTTGCAAAGCCCTTCAAACAAGGAACTTTAAGGCTGAGTTACCAAAGGGCGTATACGCTGCGTAAAGTTATACTGCGCATCCGCCCCAATGGCCGCAGGGAATTTCGGGCGAAAAACCGCACAAAACCGTGGTGTAGTTTTTGGCCCAGGATGTCCGCTGTGGAAAACTGCAGCATTTAGCCAGCCTGCTATCAGGCCGACCTCCTGGGATGACATTTCATCCCAGGAGACTGCTGCAGTCTATGATTGGCTACAGCGGCGGTCACATGGGATGAAATGCCATCCCAGGAGGTCAGCCCTCTGACCTCATCCAGGCTGGCCTCCTGGGATTACATTTTATTCCATGTGACCTCCACTACAGCCTGTGATTGGCTGCAGTGGTCATATGTCATATGGGATGAAGTGTTATCCCAGCAGGCCGGCCTGGAGGAAGAAACACACACTTCTGGGTAAGTATAATATTTTTTAATTTTTTTCCCAGTTGCTTTTTTTTTTCGCGGGTTTTACCGCCCCATTGAATTCAATGGGGAAAACCCGCAACAAATAAACAGTGTTTACACAAATACAATTGACATGCTGTGGAATAAAATTTTGCACCGCAGGTCAATTTCTGAGTGTCTTTTCCGCTCAGAATTTACACAGCGTGTGGATGATATTTGTTTTATCTCATCCACTTTTCTGCTACTGTATTATGCTGCAGATTTTCCGCAACAAATTCCGTTGCGGAAAATACACAGTATTTACGCAACATGTGAACTGACCCTAAGAGAAAAGAGGAGGATAATGTTTGGTGCTCGTGATAATAATAATAATAATCTTTATTTATATGGTGCCAACATATTCTGCAGCATTTTACAATTCAGAGGGTTCATGTACAGACATTATCAGACATTACATAGTGACAAACTAATTAACAAATCAAGCAAGAAGAGTGAGGACCCTGCTCGCAAAAGCTTACAATCTATGAGGAAATAGGGGTGACCCAAAATGTAAAAAGTGCTTGTTATGTACAATGGTCCAGCCATCTTTTATACTATTGTATGGGGTAGTACACATAAAGCTGTATGGGCCGGTCACCAGCCAGTATCCATGTATGACAGATATAAAGTTCATTACGGTACAAGGTGTGTGGGGGGATACTGCTGAATGAGTGGGTCAAGTTCCCATGACTAATGTAATATGGGGCCAAGGAAAGGAGTCAGATTAGGGAATGGTATCGGTCTGTCTAAAAAGATATGTTTTCAGGACACGCTTAAAACTGTGGATGTTGGTAATTAATCTGATTGTCTGGGGTAGTACATTCCAGAAGACTGGTGCAGCACGAGAGAAATATCAGAGATGGGAGTGGGAGGTTCAGATTATTGAGAATGTTAATGTAAGGTTGTTGGCAGAACATATCACATAGGGTAGGGTGGTAGACAGAGATGTGGGAGGAGATGTAAGGAGGTGCAGCATTGTGGAGAGCTTTGTGGGTGAGAGCAATACATTTGAATTGTATTCTAAATTTAATGGGCAACCAGTGTAGTGACTGGCACAGAATAGAGGCGTTGGTGTAGCGGTCCAGTGCAGTGATTGGCAGAGTAGGGGCACTGGTGTAGCGGTTGGTAAGAAAGAAGAGCCTGGCTGCTGCATTCAGGACAGATTGGAGAGGGGAAAGTTTAGTGAGGGGAAAACCGATTAGTAATGAGTTAGTGGGAACTTCTGGCTGCCTTGGAGGACCTCCCATTATCTTCTTTAAATCTCTTTAATTGTCTTTCACAGATTTGTCTACGTACTTTTGCTATGTACATTGGCACAGTGCTTTCGTGACGTGATATTTGTGATTTTGTATGTTTTGTCTTCGATGATCTCGAACTGTTTAGAGGTCATCGGTTTGTAACTTTATTGTTTGTATAAAACCTTGAATTTCAATAAAAATTAATTGTTTAAAAAAAAAAGCAATGAGTTAGTGGTCAAGAAGAGAGTGAATAAAAGCGACAAAAAAGTTGTTGTGTCGGTTTCCACAGTAAGAAGGGGGCAGATTCTGGAGATATTTTTGAGGTTCAGGTGACATGACGTGCAAGTGCAAGTATAAGAGTAATATACGATCCTTGAAGCTGCTCTCCACTTTGTCTACTAGATGAGGACCCTGAACAGAAATCCCCCACTTTTAACTCTCAATTCCCTATGTGAAAATGGGTTTTCGAAACCAGACATCCCCTTTAAACTCTATGTACAGTAGGACAGAAAGAGAGCAGCTGCCAGACAAGTCTGATGATGCTTCTCTCAAGAGGGCAAACAAAAGAATTAGCTGCAAAACAAAAACAAATAAAATAAAAATGTAGGTAAGAAAAATGAAAGCGCGGCACTCACCCGTTTGAAATTCTTCGAAACTTTATTATGACATCTTGGCAAAGATAAAAGCGTTATAGGGAGGACAGCAAGTTGTAGGTTACAGCCTGTTTCGCACTGAAGATCACGCTTCTTCTTCTTTGAAGCTATTTTCAATATAGTCTATGAAAAAGGGCTCCAAAAACGTCCCAAGAAGTGACCTGCACTTCTTTTTCGTGGCCGTTTTTTTACGCGGCCGTTTATCAAAACGGCCAAGCTAAAAAATGAGCCGTATGAACAGAACACCGTTTTTCCCATTGCAATCAATGGGCAGATGTTTGGAGGCGTTCTGCTTCCGATATTTCGGCCGTTTTTCGGCCGTTTACGGCCCGAAAAACAGACGAAAATAGGCCGTGTGAACATATCCTTATAGTAATAAAAATAAATATCTTGTGAAGGGCCCAGTACGAGGAGCCAAATTAAGGTTTGCCCTAGGATGGCAGGATATTTGTCCACCAAGGCAGGACCGGGTCCCCACCAGCCAGAGGCACACCATAGTCATCAGACAAACCAATTTCTCCCGATAGAAGAGAATGACTGGTGAGGAGTCTGTGGTTCTCCCCGAGGTGGCAGGGAGTCGGTCCAACGCCAATTCATGACAATGGGACCGAGTCCCCACCAGCCAGAGGAAAACCAAAGACTCCATCCAGAAAGTATACCCAATCATTCTTATAGTAATAGGAATAAATATCCTGTGAAGGGCCCATAACGAGGAGCTAAATAATTTAAGTTCTGCCCTGGGATGGCAGGAAATAAGTCCACCAAGGTAGGATCGGGTCCCCACCAGACAGAGGCAGACGATAGTCATCAGACATACCAATTTCTCCCAATATAAGAGAATTATATACTGTAGAGAGCCTATAATTGTTTAAACAAAGAATTATCAAATATACCCTTAGATGGCACAGGACCAGCCCACTGTCAGGTAAGAAGACTGAAACATCTTCCCACCAGACAAAGAGGGTAAGAGCTAAACAAGGGATGCCTGCAGGTCGCTTGGGACGCTGGTATACAGCCAGCCCAGCGAGAATCCACGCATATCCTGTCAAGGGGGACTAATAAGTAAATCATAGGAACATATTAAATTTTATTTAATTATTTAGTCCCCCGGGGTTCATAGTGCCCAGTGTGTAGATCCACATGGTTTCCTTCTGTAAGAGGATACGGTTACGGTCACCTCCCCTTCTGTCTCCCAATAATTTATAGATCCCCATGAACTTTAAACCAGTGGGTGATTGTTTATGATGAGTTTTGAAATGTGCTGCCAATGGATTTTTTATTTCACCCTCTACTATGTCTGAGAGATGCTCACTTATACGTGTTCGTAACTCTCGCTTGGCTTTTCCAATGTATTGTTTTCAACATGGGCAAATGATTGAATATATAACCATAGTGGAGCGGCAATTGATACAATATAAACCTTATATTCTCTTTTTTGTTTACTGTCAAAAAAGGTATCAGATTTCAAAGCATATTTGCAACAATTGCAAGAACCACACATGTACATCCCCTTTGGACGTTTTTTTAACCATGATTCATTTCCTGGGGTCTTTCTTTTAAGTTCAGAACTAACTAAGAGATCTTTCAAAGTCGGGGCTTTCCTTGGGACCATACTTGGGGTATTACCTACTATTGAGCCGATTCTCTTATCCAGTGTTAAATGGGGCCAATTCTTTATCATTAGATTACGTAACAATTTCCAGTGAGATCCATACCTAGAAATAAATCGTACTCTATTGTCACTTTTGTCCTTTTTAGTCCTGTCAAGGGTATCCCAAAGAGTGCCCGCTTCTTTATGCTAACACCCCTGGTGGTCTTGGGAAGCAAAGTTATTACTGTTAACACCCCTGGGGTCTAGTGAAAATGTTTATTACAAACATCCCAAGGAGTCTCAGCTGTCAAAGTGTTAATGCCAACCTTTCTGGTGGTCAAGGCTAGTGGAGGAGTTAGTTTTCACTTGCATGGTGGGCTAGGATATTGAAGGGGTCAATGCCACCATTACAAGTGGTCTAGGGTAGTAATCCTATAGATTAGAGAAGTTACTGTAGGGAGAAGAGAGAACTGGGACGCTGTTATTAATTGGGCAGAGCACTGATGAAGATCATTAAAGATGTTTTCCCATAATCGATATTTATGATTAATGATTAATATCTGATCAGTGGGGATCTGACCATTGAGACCTCCACCGGTCCCAAGAAGAGGCTTACCTGGACATTCCTGTATGTCCCATACGAACGCAGCAGTACTGCTCGGCCAACTACTCCATTTACTTTCTATGGGGCTGCCAGACGTCTTTGGGGTGTCTGGCAGTGGCTTATATGCCCTGAGAACAAAAGGATCGGGCATTGAAATTCAACATGTATTTCATCTGTCAGGGGAGAGTCGGGAGTCCCCCAAACACATTAGATGGTCAGCCGATCGTTCAGCCGACATTAATCTAATGTGTATGGGGGCCTTTAAAGTGTACATATAGTTACAATCGCCTGCCCAACAGTGGCGTAGCTATAGGGGTCGCAACGGTCGCAGTTGCAATCGGGCCCCCAAGCCTGTGGGGCCCACAGGGCCCTCGTTGCCACACAGCGCTGACCGCGCTTCCAACTGCATTTGCGTCCTTAGGACGCAAATACAGTTCAGTGCAATGCTGGAGCCTTGCCCCAGCATTCACTCTACCGCGAGCGGCTTGGCACAGGCAGACGCGATGTAGTAACGTCATCGCCTGTCTGCGCCGAGTTACTCACAGCACATACCGGAGGAGAAGCATCCACCACCTGGTCGAGGAAAGGGGATAGGTAAGTAATTATGTTATTTTTCTATTAGGTATGTACATATGTTGGGCATTATACTGGGTGTGGGAGGGGGGCTCATATGGTAGCTTCTGAGGGGGCATTATACAGTTTGGGGGGCATTATACTTTATAAGACAGCAAAGGGGGGCATTATACTGTGTGGGGGGCATTATAGTGTATGGGATAGCTATGGGGGCATTATACTGTATGGGGGCATTATACTGTATGGGACAGCTATGGGGCATTATACTGTATGAGGGGCATTATACTGTATGGGACAGCTATGGGGGCTTTATACTGTTAGGGGGCATTATACTGTATGTGGCAGCTATGGGGGGCATTATACTGTATGGGACATTGTAGTGTATGGCGCAGCTATGGGGGGCATTATACTGTATGGGACATTGTAGTGTATGGCGCAGCTATGGGGGGCATTATACTGTATGGGACATTGTAATGTATGGCGCAGCTATGGGGGGCATTATACTGTATGGGGCATTGTAGTGTATGGCGCAGCTATGGGGGGCATTATACTGTGGGGGCATTATACTGTGTGGGAGCATCTAGGGGGCATTATACTGTGTGGGCAGCTATGGGGGCATTATACTGTGTGGAGGCAGCTATGGGGGTATTATACTGTGTGGGAGCATCTATGGAGGCATTATACTGTGTGGGCAGCTATGGGGGAATTATACTGTGTGGGGGCATTTATGGAGACATTATACTATGTGGGCAGCTATGGGGGCATTATACTGTGCTGTGTGGGGGCATCTATGGAGACATTATACTGTGTGGGCAGCTATGTGGTATTATACTGTGGAGGCATTCATGGGGTCTGTCGGCAAGGCGGATGTTTATAGGCGTGCGCAGGGGCCTGGTGATGTTGGGAAAGGCTAGGGGGGCCCAAACTGAATTCTTGCACCAGGGCCCATGAGCTTTTAGCTATGCCCCTGCTGTCCAATGTTACATCAGGGGAGGAGAGACGCAGGTGGTACATATGCCAAGGCAACAGTGCAACTCTGAAATCTTGTGCACAAATCCAAATAATGATCCTGTTTATGGTCACATCAGAAGAAAACCAATTTTATCTATGGCAGCCTAATTTGTCTTTGCTCAGCTTTGAGCCTCATTATGTTGCACTCTCTCTGCACTTATTCCATGAGGAACATCCTTTATGCTCCGATTTCATCAGGGTCATTTTGAACTACTTGCACTGAAGAGATTATAGTTGGAGGTTTTCACAAAGACAGCTGGAAAATATTGCTGCTATTGTATAAACCATAATCGTGATTCTGTCTGTGCGCATATCAATTAGGACCCATTGTTATGCTCAAATATTATGTAAAATAGGAAGCAATAAGTTCATTATCCTGCATCATTAAATGTTAATCATTTAGCAATTTTTCAATAGAAATTTGTATTTAATTTTAACCTGTTTTTCCAAGTGAGCTAGAAAATACCACAGATTGTGAATCTAATTAAACCCTATTTACATCCATAATTACACCTTTATAATACATACCAATTAATATGCTCTATGCAAACCAGTTTGTAAACACAGTAAAACAATTATATTCTGACATATTACAAGATCACAGCGATTATTGGAATTATATTATTATGGGGTATTAAGGAGAAATTCCACCTTAAATTTACTTAAAGGAGTGATCCATTGTTAAGTAAATAAAGCTTAATTATTGTTTCATGAAATATTCTAATATATTTTGTGTTTCAATTCCTCACCATTTTCAAAATTGCTGCTTGCTGTCATCGAATGGGATCATTCTTGTTTGCATGCAGAAATTGAAAACCTGTATAGACTCAATACTTCTCACAGGTGTGGGTTTACAGTTGTATCTCATCTAGTCAATTCCCTGTGCACTAAACAGCCAGGACTGCAGGCGTATACATTTTGCCTATGCTGATACATTGCAACAGACCTTCAGGACAGGAGAGAGGTTTGTGCTGCTGTAATATTTTGCTCACATAGGATTGCGTAGACACAGACATTGGAGAAGGTAAAGGTTTGGGCAGAGAAATAGAAAGTGAAGTTTAATGTGGATAAATGTAAGGTTATGCACTCGGGCTGAGGAAAACAATCTTACTGTTATGCATTAAATGGTAAAACACTGGATTAAACTGTCAGGTCCGTATTTCACACCGAATAACCACCTCTGTAAATTGAAAGCTGAAGGCATGCCTGGAGAGAAGTACACCACACAAATGTCTGAGGTACAGCTTCAATGTCAGCCAGGAGCAACTGAACTTTATTCAGAACAAAGAAACACACACAGAGAAGACACATGCCCCTCCCTATAAGTTTTCCTATACATTCTTCTGCACACTCCTCTTTGCATTCCAGGGGGCGGTGTCTTCCATAGGTGTGTCCGACATGAACAAAGAACTTGTTATATATATCAGTATATTACACAAAGAACTGAAATGTATATACATATGTGTGAGGATAATATTTTTCAGACAATATACATGGTAATGATCCCTGACAGTCCCCCCTAAAAATATTATTCTATCCCTGAGTCTTACCTAGCAACCAACTACTGACCACTCGAACCAGGCGAGTAGGGGTTTTGGATTTCTTCACCAGCTTGAGACGAGCTACTCCTGATGAGTAACCCCCCTTTGTACCTGGACTTCTAAGGTGTCGGAGTGGTCCTAACTTTCCCTATTCTCCTCTGGATACAGGATGGTTGTCTTGATATAATCTACAAACCACTGCTGGTTGTAATATATATATATATTAATCCGGTCTACATTTTTATTAACAGTAATAATTGTCGCACTGTCACTTACTGTCCTAATGGGACTTTACCCCTGCAGATATGACAGGTCATGGGCAGCACAGTGACCTTCACCTCACAACTTCACATAAAACTCCTCAGATTGTAATTTGCAGCACCGCGGCATATTTACACACATTATAATTATAAACCTCAGACATTATAAACAATAGGGCCTCAGCTAATAACATAATGCTATCACCAATCTCATGCTATCACCCTCAGGTCTCGGGTCCCATCAGTTCATTGCCAGTCCTGTACACCATCATCTTCTTCTTCTCCTGTCTTCTGCTCTTCACTGACTGTCACCCTCAGGGTAACCCACACAATTGTGGAGTCAGACTACGTTGGTGTCCAGTGGGGGAGTTATTATTACCCCCTCCTGGTCACTTATCAAAACACTTGATCCTGCTGTCGGATTCACTCAGGTCTTTGGTCTTTACTTTGCTGATGTCATCAGGACTTGGTTTGGTCCTTCTCATCTGTCCGACACCGTCTCCTTTGGTTTACGTCATCAGGCTGTACATAGCACCTCATGTTGTGAGCCTGGGGTGAGATCCCACGTAGGCGGATTAGTGGAGTTGTATTGTGACTATCAAACCCTCCGCATCTGTACTCTTCCTCTGGCAAGTTACTTGTCTGGGTGGCCGCTTAGAATTGTGACACTGCCGTCAGTTCATGATAAACGCGTTGTACTGGCTCAGGCTGTGCCTGCCGCATCTCAGTGATGGAGTTCATCGTGTTAAAAGTCTTTTAGTTCATATTTACTGGCAATTGCTGGGGACCCCCAACTCTTGTCAATTGTTAAAATAAATACTAATCTGGTGATAACATCATCCGCATACACTATAAACGTTGTTCTAAGTACATACAATAATGTCAGGCCCCTAAATGACATCAAACACCTTTATATAAGGAAAAACTTCTCTGTTACAATGGACAGGGCACCTAGAAGATGTGCAATTATTGGGTACATTTCATTTGCACTTGGTGATACTTTTTCAGCAGGATTTGTACCTTGATCTCAGCTGATTGCCTGGAACATCTCCACCTCACAGAAAGATACACAGATTCCACATGTTTATCTGACAAGCGTCTTAAACCTATTTTTCTTACTCTAATCTGGTTCGTTCTACCTGGGAAGGCCTCTCAAGGTCGGTTCTCTTCGTAGGAGGCGGGTATGATAAGGTTGGCACCGGTCTGCCAGGACTGTTCTGTAGGCAAATCAAACAGCTCTAACAGAATTTAGCAGCGACAGCTGTAAAGCCTGGGACATACCAATTAGATCTTACCCAAATAATTAATTTGAAGAAAAACATTTTTACATCAAACGTTCACACTGGTCAGTAACTAAAACTTACAAACTGATTCTTCTTCTTTATATACATATCTATACATACACATATACACTGCACAGAATTCTCTGCTCTAAAATTTCCCTTTCACAACAAAAATAAAAAAATAAACAAATAAAAATGTTTTCTAATGGGAATATTCCACTTCTGTACCTTTTATCTGACGCATGACTCTAATAGTCCAATGCTAAGGCTGGTCCAGAACTTTACATAAACCTTAACCTCAGTATTTAATATTCCCACAACACTTCTTAAATACAATTATTAAACAAACTAACCTTGGGACAATGTCTAGAGAACTGCTGACATCTTATCATTGTACAAACACCAGTTCAATACTTGGGATAACATTGTTCCCCCGTCACTTACACACAATGTCTGCAATGGGGAAGATACCGGCCGGGCTTCAGGCCCCCCCTGAGAACAGGTCTACACACATGAGCACTTTGTCATACACTTCTACCTCGGGTAGTTGTATGTTCTGCAGTCGCTGGGACGGGTAATCTGGCCGGGCTTCACAGGTACCTTTGCTGTTTTACCTATGTCATGCCGTGCGCACATCACGCCGGCTGCTACAAACCTAGTGGTGGCATTATTGTATCCAGGGACAAGCCAATTTACTGATACCTGGCCGCACATACCCTTGTTGTCAGTTCTGTCTTCTCTCGCTCTCTCAATTGGCTTACCCGATGATCCAATAAAGTTCCTACTACCAATGGGCCCATAATTGTGGGCGATGCCAAAAGCGTACCCAGAGTCAGTGTAAATGTCGGCCGTCTTACCTTCTGCCAGGTTACAAGCCTCAGCGAGCACCTCCAGCTCCACTCCTTGAGATGAACAAGAAGGTGAGAGTGGTTTCTGGGTAATTTACCTGGTGCCTCGTATCCCGGCTTGTACATACTGTATAATAAAATCTCTTTATTACAAATTTACATTAAAAACCCATGTCACATATAGATAGAACATCTCAAAGGGGTGGCGTCTTCATCCTCTAAAATAAAACCAAATGTTATACACTTCTCCACACTCATCTGATAATCCAGAATACTTTGAGAATCTCACTTTTATCAGGTTCTGCAAATACTTGCTTAATACAAAAACAAATAAAAAGAAAACATTCCTAAAAACTTTACATCAAATTAACAATGTCCAGACAATTTTTGTTTTGCCTTCTCCCTCATCTAAATCCATAAAGACTCGTGTGAGTGACGTCACCTCTGCCTCCTGTGTAACTTTGCTGGTGGGAGATGGTCTCTTACACATTTTTAGATCTCCTGAAACCAAATTAATTAACTCAAAACAAACCAAAATTGTACCTGATCAGTCCCTTCACCCTTCCCCCCTTTGTGGACTCTGCGAAAGTAATGTAGCAGAGTTCAAAACTACATCTCAACATAACAAAGTCTGGCACTAGTTTAACCCCCTGTAATGTGCAACAGCCTGAAACAAAAATGACTTTTTCCTGACGAAAATACATTTGATCTTTACAATGACACAACTCATGTGTGAAATCAAAAACAAAACAATTGTAGTTAGTTATTCAATAAAACAAAAAAAAATATTATCTCTGATAACATTAATTACTGCAAACCAATAAACTGTATATATAAATAGGGAACGGTGGGGGCACATACATTTTCAAAACCCCGTGTCTCACAGTATCTGTAGCTTAATACATCTGAATTAACATCAAAACACATGAAATCTGATCACATAAATATCGGAACGTTTATAAACAACAGCGCATGCGCAAAAGAGAAGAAATTTATTTCGGTTTGTAGACATTACTGATATATATATATCAGCAGTGCATATTGAAATCCCTTTGTCCCATCAGCCCTGCAGACTGCACCCAGTCAGCCCCCCTCCTCCTCCTCCCAAACACAGCACACTACAGGGGAGAGGGAGGGAGGTCACACACTCATTTCTCACAACTTCTCACAGCTTCTCACAATCTTAACACTTTCAATGCCGGCAAAACAACATACGTATCTGCAATCATTCATCACACCATTGTATAGGAATTATCTACGTATCAAACACATCTTTAACCGTACAATCTGTCGGCCACCATCTCTATATTATGATGACGTGTTGTTTCATCAGTGAACTAGACTGGAACTTCTGTAAATAGAAAAGACACTACAAATGACAAAATTAACAAGGTGATTATTTCATACTGATTTGGTTGGGCCGGGCGTGGCCACATCAGGGGTGGGTGGTGGGGGGCAGCCTCTCCCATTGGAAACACATTGCGCAGCTGTGAAGGGGGGGGGGTTCCCCACCCACAATGAGGACACACTCAACATGAGGTTACGGACACCATTACCGGGCGTCGGCTGGTCCTGTGTTTTCTAATACATATAACATACAATACCTTTCTTATTACTAACTTCCATTCACTTCACCAAATCATGAATAGGATCGGGTGATCCTGATGATTTGAATATGGACCGTAAACCATCCATTCTAACAGTCTATATTATACACGTAACTTATATAACAATTTTCGGTCTACAACTCTCTTGTCTGGCCACTATATTACTTACAATTTAATACACGACTTAACAGTTTGTTTTTTTTAGTTTTTTTTTTTTTTCAGTTTATACACCCCGCATGCCTTATCACACGACTTATCAGTGTTTTTGTCTCACGTCTTATCACACGTCTTATCAGTGCATCATTGCACCCCGCGTGCCCGCGTCTCACGTCTTATCACACATGTACTTATGCCCGCGTGCCTATCCACGACTTATCACACATGTACTTATGCCCGCGTGCCCCTGTATAAGACAGGTTATAATACTATCCACGACTTATCACACATATATATTGTGCCCGCGTATTTTCTATCTAGTCCCTAATTACCCAGAGGATGGTTAGTCGGGCGCGACTAAGGTCTCACAGGTTTTTTACCTCACAGCGGAAAATATCACCTCTGTCGCCTGAGATAGTCCAGGAAATCAACAAAAGGGTTCTACAGATCGCCACAAGACTGTCCACTAACACAGATAAGACGAAGATTTATAAAATCAATTCGCTTACCGTGTTATTGCGGAGGTGATCAAATTCCTTCAGTGGGCAACTTTGAGTTATCTGTTTCACCCTGTGATTGTCGATTGTCCGGATTTTGATATTTCCTCGAGTGAGGTCCCATCTGGGGTGCCAAATGTCAGGTCCGTATTTCACACCGAATAACCACCTCTGTAAATTGAAAGCTGAAGGCATGCCTGGAGAGAAGTACACCACACAAATGTCTGAGGTACAGCTTCAATGTCAGCCAGGAGCAACTGAACTTTATTCAGAACAAAGAAACACGCACAGAGAAGACACATGCCCCTCCCTATAAGTTTTCCTATACATTCTTCTGCACACTCCTCTTTGCATTCCAGGGGGCGGTGTCTTCCATAGGTGTGTCCGACATGAACAAAGAACTTGTTATATATATATCAGTATATTACACAAAGAACTGAAATGTATATACATATGTGTGAGGATAATATTTTTCAGACAATATACATGGTAATGATCCCTGACAAAACTTCTACTGAAAGAGACATGGGGATATTGGTGAACAGTAAATTTAACTTTAACAACCAGTGCCAGGCAGCTGCTGCCAAGGCTAACAAAATCATGGGATGCATCAAAAGAGGTATAGATGCTGATAACAAGAACGTAGTTACATAGATAGAATCACAAATCACTAGTCAGACCACACATGGAATATTGTGTACAATTTTGGGAACCTGTGTATAAGAAGGACATAGCGGAACTAGAACGGGTGCAAAGAAGGGCAACATCGGTAATTATGAGAATGGGTGGACTGCAGTACCAAGAAAGGTTATCAAACTTGGGGCTATTCAGTTTAGAAAAAAGACGGCTTATCTAATTACAATGTGCAAATATATAACTGGACAGTACTGAGATCTTTCTAATGATCTTTTTACACCTAGGCCTGTAACAAGGACAAGGGGGCATTATCTGCATGTAGAGGAAAAAAGGTTTCACCAACATCACAGATGGGGGTTCTTTACGGTAAGAGCAGTGAGATTATGGAACTCTCTGCCACAGGATGTTGTGATGGTTGATTCTTTGAATAAGTTTAACCCCTTAACGCTCCATGACCTACTATTAGGTCATGCTAACTGTAGCGTTCGCGCTCAGTGACCTAATAGTAGGTCATGGAGTAAACACGGCGCCGTTCGCGCGGGGCGCGTTCATGAGCTGTGATAGCTGCTGTTTCCGACAGCAGACTATCACTGCTCAATGTGCCGGGACCGATCGCGGAGCTCCCCCGCCGATTAACCCCTCAGAAGCCGCGTTCAATAGCGATCGCGGCTTCTTAGGGGTTAATCCGCCATCGCCGGCCTGCTACACGATAGCGGCCGGCGATGGTGACTATGGCAACCGGACACCAAACAATGGCGTCCGGCTATGCCATAGACGGAAGCCTAGTGGGTCCTGACAACGTCAGGACCCACTATGCTTGCTGTCAGTGAGTAGCTGACAGTTCTAATACACTGCACTACGCATGTAGTGCAGTGTATTAGAATAGCGATCAGGGCCTCCTGCCCTCAAGTCCCCTAGTGGGACAAAGTAATAAAGTAAAAAAAAAGTTAAAAAAAGATGTGTAAAAGTAAGAAAATAAAAGTTTTAAAAGTAATAAAAGTAAAAGTCCCCCCTTTTTCCCTTATCACTCATTTATTATTAATAAAAATATATAAACAAATAAATAAACTATACATAATTGGTATCGCCGCGTCCGTAACGGCCTGAACTACAAAATTATTTTGTTATTTATCCCGCACGGTGAACGCCGTAAAAAAAAATATTAATAAACCGTACCACAATCACAATTGTTTGGTCACTTCACCTCCCAAAAAATGGAATAAAAAGAGATCAAAAAGTCGCATGTACCGAAAAATGGTACTGATCGAAACTACAGTTCGTTACGCAAAAAATAAGTCCTCGCACGGCTTTATTGATTGAAAAATAAAAACGTTATGGCTCTTAGAATAAGGAACACAAAAAGTGAATGATTGTTTACAAAAAGTATTTTATTGTGCAAACGCCATAAGACATAAAAAAAAACTATAAACATCTGGTATCGACGTGATCGTATCGCCCCGCAGAATAAAGTGAATATGTCATTTATAGCGCACGGCGCACGCAGTAAAAAAAAAGGAATAAAAAAACAATAGTAGAATTGCTGTTTTTTAGTCACCACGCCACCTAAAAATAGAATAAAAACTGATCAAAAAGCCGCATGCACCCCAAGAAAACTACAATGGATTCCTCAAGGGGTCTAGTTTCCAAATTGGGGTCACTTTTGGGGGGTTTCCAATGTTTTGGCACCACAAGGCCTCTTCAAACCGGACATGGTGCCTAATAAAAAAGAGGGCTCAAAATCCTCTAGGTGCTCCTTTGCTTCGGAGGCCGGTGCTTCAGTCCATTACCGCACTAGGGCCACATGTGGGATATTTCTCAAAACTGCAGAATCTGGGCAATACGTATTGAGTTGCGTTTCTCTGATAAATCCTTTTGTGTTATAAAAAAAATGGTATAAAGAGGATTTTCTGACAAAAAAAAAAAGTAAATTTCACCTCTACTTTGCTCTAAATTTCTGTGAAACACCTAAAGGGTTCATAAACTTTCTAAATGCTGTTGTGAATACTTTGAGGGGTCTAGTTTCTAAAATGGGGTGTTTGATAGGGGTGTCTAATATATGGGCTCCTCAAAGCAACTTCAGAACTGAACTGTAACCTACAATAATAAATAAATGAGGCAATACTTCGCTTTTTACATTATACTGATAATGAGCCGTGCCCACCCCGAGATTACCCCAGTTTTGACCGTTTGTATAAACGGAGACCCCTATTAGACCGTTTCAGTGCCCGGTTTTCCCCAGCATACACCCCGAGAAGTGTATTTCTATTGATGAGTCCCATGTACATTTTAAAGGGAGGGTTCAATTCCGCAAGTACCTGCCGGGTAAGAGGGCAAGGTATGGCGTGAAGATGTATAAGCTGTGCGAGAGTGCATCAGGGTATACCTACAGATTTAGGATATATGAAGGAAAGGCCACCCCCAAACCAGACTGCATCCTGGACTACAATAGGTACATGGGAGGGATGGACTTGTCAAATCAAGTCCTGAAGCCCTACAGCGCCATGCAGTGTGGTATAAGAAGCTGGCCGTGCACATCATACCGATGGCTTTGTACAATGCGTACGTGCTACGTCGATGTGCAGGCCAGAGGGGAACTTTCCTGGAATTTCAAGATCTAATCTTTAGGGACCAGGAAGGGGGGGCACCCAGTACTTCTGGAAGCGAGGCCACATGCATCGTACCAGGGCAACACTTTCCAGGAGAAGTTCCCCAAACCGGTGGAAAGGGAAAGAGTCAAAAGAGGTGCAGAGTCTGCTATAAGAGGGGGATAAGGAAGAACACAATATACCAATGTGACACGTGTCCCGAAAAACCAGGGCTCTGTATAAAAGATTGTTTTAAAATGTATCATACATGCCTTGATTTTTAATTTACCCTGATGCACTCCGCACAGCTTACCCCCCTCATCTTTCCCTTCTGAGCCCTGCCGTATGCCCAGGCAGCTGATAACAGCCACATGTAGGGTATTGCCGTACCCAGGAGAACCCACATTACAATTTAAGGGGTGTATATCTCCGGTGGCGCATGCTGGGCACACTATATTGGACACTGAAATGGCATATATATATATATATAATTGCAAATCTCACTCTGCACCATCTGCTGCACATTATCTTTTACACAGTACCTGTGGGGTCAAAATGCTCACTACACCTCTAAATGAATGTCTTAAGGGGTGTCGTTTTTAAAATGGGGTCACTTCTCGGGGGTTTCAACTGTACTGGTACCTCAGGGGCTTCTGCATACATGACTTAGCACCAGAAAAGCTCCAGTAGGCCAAATGGTGGTCCTTCCCTTCTAAGCCCTGCCGTGTGCCCAGGCAGCTGATAACAGCCACATGTAGGGTATTGCCGTACCCAGGAGAACCCACATTACAATTTAAGGGGTGTATATCTCCGGTGGCGCATGCTGGGCACACTATATCGGACACTGACATGCCATATATATATATATAAAATTGCAAATCTCACTCTGCACCATCTGCTGCGCATTATCTTTTACACAGTACCTGTGGGGTCAAAATGCTCACTACACCTCTAGATGAATGTCTTAAGGGGTATAGTTTTTAAAATGGGTTCACTTCTCGGGGGTTTCAACTCTACTGGTACCTCAGGGGCTTCTGCATACATGACTTAGCACCAGAAAAGCTCCTGTAGGCCAAATGGTGGTCCTTTCCTTCTGAGCCCTCCCATGGGCCCAAACGGCAGTTTATCACCACAATTGGGGTATTGCCGCACTAAGGACAAATTGGGCAACAAAATGGGGTATGTTGTTCCCTGTGAAAATAAGAAATTTTGATCAAAAATGACATCTTATTGAAAAAAATATCATTTTTTTCATTTCACAGCCCAATTCAAATAGGTGCTGTGAAAAAACTGTGCGGTCAAAATGATAACAAAAACCATAAATGAATTCCTTGAGGGGTGTAGTTTCCAAAATGGGGTCACTTCTGGTGGGTTTCCATTGCTTTGATACCTCTGGGGCTCTGCAAATGCGACATGGCACCCGAAAACCAATCCAGCAAAATCTGGACTCCAACAAACACATAGCGCTCCTTTCCGTCTGAGCCCTCCCATGGGCCCAAACGGCAGTTTATCACCACAAATGGGGTATTGCCGCACTAAGGACAAATTGGGCAACAAAATGGGGTATGTTGTTCCCAGTGAAAATAAGAAATTTTGATCAAAAATGACATCTTATTGGAAAAAATATCATTTTTTTCATTTCACAGCCCAATTCAAATAGGTGCTGTGAAAAAACTGTGCGGTCAAAATGATAACAAAAACCATAAATGAATTCCTTGAGGGGTGTAATTTCCAAAATGGGGTCACTTCTGGTGGGTTTCCATTGTTTTGATACCTGAACACCTCTTCAAACCTGGCAATCTGCCTAAAATATATTCTAATAAAAATGAGGCCTCAAAATGCACTAGGTGCTTCTTTGCTTCTAGGGCTTGTGTTTTAGTCCACGAGCGCACTAGAGGCACATGTGGGACATTTATAAAAACTGCAGAATCTGGACAATACATATTTAGTAGTATTTCTCTGGTAAAACCTTCTCTGTAACAGAAAAAAATTGAATAAAATTGAAATTCAGCAGAAAAAATAAAATTTGCAAATTTCATTTCCACTTTGCTTTAATTCCTGTGAAATGCCTGAAGGGTTAAAAAACTTTCTATATGCTGTTTTGAATACTTTGAGGGGTCTAGTTTTTAAAATGGGGTGTTTTATGGGGGTTTCTAATACATAGGCCCCTCAAATCCACTTCAGAACTGAACTGGTACCTTCAAAAAAAGGCTTTTGAAATTTTCTTAAGAATATGAGAAATTGCTGTTTATGTTCTAAGCCTTGTAACGTCCAAGAAAAATAAAATAATGTTCAAAAAACGATGCCAATCTAAAGTAGACATATGGGAAATGTGAACTAGTAACTATTTTGGGTGGTATAACCGTCTGTTTTTCAAACAGATGCATTTAAATTCTGAAAAATGCTATTTTTTGTAAATTTTCTCTAAATTTTGCAATTTTTCACAAATAAAGACTGAATATATCGACCAAATTTTACCACGAACATGAAGCCCAAAGTGTCATGAGAAAACAATCTCAGAATCGCTTGGATAGGTTTAAGCATTCCGACGTTATTACCACATAAAGTGAAATATGTCAGATTTGAAAAATGGGCTCTGAGCCTTAAGGCCCAAACTAGGCTGCGTCCTTAAGGGGTTAAGAAGGGCCTTGATGTCTTTCTTGAAAAATATAATATTACAGGTTATGAGTAGTATATTCTGCAGTTGGGACGTTGATCCAGGGATTTATTCTGATTTCCATATTTGGAGTCAGGGAGGAATTTTTCCCTTACTAAGGCAATTGGCATCAACCTATTGGGGGTTTTGTCTTCCTCTTCATTAACACGGTAGGATTATACAATGGACTTGATGACCCTGTGTCTTTTTTCAACCTTATTAAGTATGTAACTAAAAATGACATGTGATGACTACTTACGTATAGATGGACACGGTGTCGGTCAGATGCACTGAACCGGCATATTCAACACCTGTCACGTGACCATATCAGCGCCCGCAGTTCATTTGTAGTCCGTGGTTAAGACCACCTGTCCCCTACGTGACTGGGATAAACACTCCTCCAGTCGACAGCACGTCACAAGAACATGTGACCTAAATACACCCCCCTTCTTGTGTGTTGCTCTCCTTGCGCTGTGCAGTCAAACAGAGCATGCTCCGGAGACTCTAAGAGACACATCTTTGTATGTGTCCCTTTTTTTAATGCGGTGTGACTGTGTAAAAGCGAATATTAGCAGAGAACACTTCGTCTGCTAAAATTTGCTTACACACAGTCACACCGCACAAAAAAAAAGAGCTGTTGTGTCTATGAAGATTGCAGCGCTTTCCCGACACATGTAAATCAAGCTGCACCAGGAAGAAGCAGGGGGAGAGGTCCGGCATGCATGGATAGAGAAGAGGAGTTGGAGGGGTTCGGGCTGCGTGAATGTAGGGGAGTGGTTTAGGAAAATAAAAAAAACTTCCAGTGACCCGCCCACTTCATTGGCCCAAAACCGAGGTACGGAGTTGTGTGGTCACGTGACCGCCACTGAAAACGGTGGAATGGCACATTTGACCTACGCAGGGTCCATTAACAAGTAAGTACCTCATTGGTCTTTTAAAAACACAAAAAAAAATGTTTTTACCCGGAAGCTCGGGTAGCGCCACTAGACATAAGTCCGGTGTATTTAACAGTTGCTACTAGCTCTGCCCACTCTCCAATAGCTCCACCCACTCTCCACTGATTGACAGATGTTTCACAATGTACAGTAATAGGGAGACATCTGTCAATCCGCAGAGAGTGGGCGGGGCTAGCGGTAGCTCATGCATACACCAGTCTCATTTCTGGTGGTGCTACCCGGGCTCTGCATGTAAATTCTCAGAACCGGCTTCACTTAACCCTTTATTAACCAGCCTATTTTAAACCTTAATGACCAAGTTATTTTTTCCGTTTTTCCATCGTCGCATTCCAAGAGCTATAACTTTTTTATTTTTGCGTCGACATTGGGTCATAAGGTCTTGTTTTTTGTGGGACAAGTTGTATATTTTAATAGCACCATTTTGGGGTACATATAATTTATTTATTAACTTTTATTAACTTTTTTTGGGGGGGAATAGAAAAAAAACTTTGCCACACTTTTTTGCATCCTAAATCTATGCAGTTTACCATGTGGTATAAATAACACAATAACTTTATTCAGCGGGTTGTTACGATTGCAACTCTACCAATTTGTATAGGTTTTGTATGTTTTACCAATTTTACACAGTAAAAACCCTTTTTTTTTTTAAATTATTTGTTTTTGTGTGTCCATATTTGAAGAGCCGTAACTTTTTTATTTTTGCGCCGATGCAGTTGTATGAGGGATTCTTTTTGCGGGACAACTGGTAGTTTTTCTTGGTACCATTTTGTAGTAGATGTGACTTTTTGATCACTTTTTATCAAAATTTTTTTTAAGTCTGGAGTCACAGAAAACAGCAATTTTTCCATTGTTTTTTATTTTATTTTTTACGGCGTTCACCGTGTGGGTTAAATAATGTAATAGCTTTATAGTCGGGGTCGTTATGCATGCGGAAATACCTAATATGTGTAACTTTTTTACTTTATTTTGTTTTTCTAATAATAAAGCAGTTTGTAAGGGGAAAAAGTGTTTTTTTCATTTTTTTCACATTTTTTTTAAATTAATTTTATTAAACTTTTTTTTTTTTTACTTTTATAATACACTGCAATACTTTTGTATTGCAATGTATTATTGCCTAGCAGGCATTCACTACAGGCAAACCTGGGGGCCTTTATTAGGCCCCCGGCTGCCATCGGAGACACAGACACTCCGCGATCTTATCGCCGGGTGTCGGTGGGAGAGAGAGGGACACCCCTCCCTCTCTCCAAAACAGCTCAAAAGCGACCGCTGCATCTGAGGGGTTAAACGGGTGAGATCTATACTGATATCGATCTCACCCGCTCAAGCAGGGATGCCCCCAGCCCTCAGCTGCCTCTGGTAGATTTAACGGCTCCCTGCTCTATTTATTTATTCTGATGCAGTGTCGTGAAAGGCGTATGCATCAGAATAAAGCCCTTTAGTGGCCGCCGTGAAAAGGCGTATTGGCGGTCGCTAACGGGTTAAATAAATATGTGTCAGACCGCTGATATCAGCGTGTCAGTCACTACATTATGTTGTCCTCAGTGAGGGCAGCACAATGTGGATTACAGGTTCCCTTTAATAAAAATATGTTTAAAAAATATATATTTTTTTTCTTTATTTGTTGACTATTCAACCAATAACCATTGATTCAATTTAATTAAACCTCCTTCCAATAGACTTTATATAATAAACTCCAGCAGAAAGGTACTTACATTACAAAGTTCTAAAAATACTATTTCATATGTTAAGTAATTCCATTCAGATGAATTCGCTCATCAGATACTCTGTGCCTAATGCATTTTAACCACAGCATTGCCCCATTGCTATTTTGTGCCATGTAATTGGAATTTTGGAGCCAGCATCGAACCTTGCTCACTTGCTATGTAATGGTATCATTTAATTATCTGAGTGTAAAAAATAAACCAGTAGCATAAAGTGTCACAGGAATTCTGAAATTATACAGACTGCACTAAAAGTAATTCCTAAAATTTTGTTAATCTTATTTTATTTTTCAGAGAAGAATTTAAAATGTCAAAATTGCAGTTCATTTTGTAAAAAGAGCCTCGATCCAAATACTGTATTTGGGATTTTGTTTTTTATTCCTATCTAAAGCATTGGGGCCTTGTCTCAGATATGTATGAAGTTTTGATCTGTGGGGGAGTCTGGACATTGAGACCCACATCAATTGCTAGTACAAAGAGGCTGTATTGCTCTGCTGACCACCTTACCATTGTTTTTCTTGTGAAATTCTCGATAAGTTTGATGTGTCACATGACCCTCTTCCCATTGAAAAAAATAAAGTTGGATACAAAATGACCGACTTCAAAATGGCCGCCATGGTCAACACCCAGCTTGAAAAGTTTCCCCCCTCCCATATACTAATGTGCCACAAACAGGAAGTTAATATCACCAACCATTCCCATTTTATTTAGGTGTATCCATACAAATGGCCCACCCTGTATTATTACTTTATATAAACTAAATATCAGTATATTACACAAAGAACTTGAATGTATGTAACAAGATGGAGTCTGCATAAGGAACGCCCCTATGGAAGACACCACCCCTGGAATGCAAGAGGAGTGTACAGATGAACTCACAGATGAATAGAGCCAATAGGGCTTAAGCACGTCCCACCTTCCTACAGAGAATATTTTTTCTAACTCTTTGTTCAATAAAGTTTAGTTGTACTTCCTACTTCACTAAGGGAGGATCTCTACCAACATTTATCTGTTTGGTACAAATCTTCCATGCATGCCCTCAGTTTCCAATTTACAGAGGTGGTTATTCGGTGTGGAATAACAGGGAGAAGGAAATAACCCTGACACAATCTGCTTCCTGTTATCTACCGTATGTGCCAAACTCGGACTGTTTCCTGACCACTTTTTGCCTCATACAACAAACTGTTGCCGCTTAACTGTGTACCAAACCTGGCTTGTTACTTGATTACTAATGGTATTAACACCTTACTGCCTGATTATTTTGTCACTGGACTCCGAATCTGCTGCAGAGAACGAGGACCGAAAGTCACCAAGAGCGCCACATGAGAAGCTTGGACTTTCGGGTTCTGTGTCCGGCAGCTCTATAGAGATTAATGGGATTCTTCTGCGCATGCGTGAGCGCCTCTCCATTGATTTCTATGGAGCTGCCGAAGAAATAAGCCGGACACAGAACCCGGAAGTCCAAGCTTCTCATGTAGCGCTCTAAGTGACTTTTGGTCACCCGTTCTCCTTATTGCTGGGGGTTTCAGCGGTTGGACCCCCAGCAATCACACATGTATCCCCTATCCTGTGGATAGGGGATACATGTGTTTTATGGCAAACCCCTTTAACTAGTTAAATGCCGTGGTCAATAGCGACCGCAGAATTTATAGGAGTTTTTCATGAAGGACATTTATGACATATCCACAGGTGAATGTCAGATAGATGCGGTCCCACCTCTGGAACCCGCACCTATCTCTAGAATGGGCCCCCTAAACCCCGTTCTAGCTTTTTGTGCTCTCCCGTCAACTTAAATTAAATGTCCAGTTAATGAAACAGCATAACTCACTGAGCTACGCTCTTTCCGTAACTCCCATAGAACTGAATAGTAGTTACGGAAACAGAGTAGCTCGCATGCTACGCTGCTTCCGTAACTGCCATTCACTACTATAGGAGTTACGGAAACAGCGTAGCTCAGCGAGTGTGGCACTACAGGGGTTTGGGCGAGTGCCACTATCTACAGGGGGTGTGTGACACTATCTACAGGGGGTATGTGTGGCGCTATCTACAGAGGGTGGGTCTGTGGCGCTATCTACAGGGGGTTGATGTGTGGCGCTATCTATAGGGCGGGTGTGACATAACAGGGGTTAGGTGAGTGCCACTATCTACAGGGGTTGTGTGACACTATCTACAGGGGAGTATGTGTGTGGTGCTCTCTATAGGGGGTGGTGTGTGGCACTATCTACAGGGATTGGGTGAGATCTGCTATCTACAGAGGGGTGTGGGACACTATCTACAGGGGGTGGTGTGTGGTTCTATCTACAGGTGGGTGTGTGTTAACTATCTACAGGAGTGGTGTGTGGTGCTATGTACAGGAGGGGTGTCATATTATCTACAGGGAGTGGTGAGTCGCATCTGCAGGAGACACTGTGGTACTATCTACAGGAGACCCAGTAGAACTACTCACATGGGTACTATGTACAGGGCTCACCGTGACACTACCTACATGACCAGTGTGTGGCACTCCCTACATGGGTGGTGTGTGGCACCTTCTACAGGGAGCACTGTGGCACTATTTAGAGGTGGCAGTGTGTGGTACTATTTACAGGGGGCAGTGTGTGGCACTACCTCCAAGGGGCAGTGTGTGGCACTTTCTAGAACAGACACTGTGGCACTATGGGGCATTGTGGGGCACTATCTACTAGGGTCGCTGAGTGTGGCATGATATTGACTGGTTTTTACACTGCCGGTAGTTGTCAGAACATATCCACTAGCCTAGCCCTTTTTTGTTTATTACAGCTAGTAATTTAATGGGCTAGGCTGGTGAATAAGTTTAGACCAATACTCATGGCATAAAAACCAGAGGGTAGCGGGAGCAAAAATAACTTGGTTTGCAAAGTATGCATTTGGAAACCCCCCTTTAAACATCCTGCGCTTGCCCCTGCGTCGCCGCTACCCATCTATGTTTTCACTTTGGTGGAAAGAACAGGCCCCATTGTGAGGCACGTTCTCTCTACTAAAGTAAAATCATTGGGCCTGCCCCCAAGCATAAGCAAGCAATTGCCGGTTCAGTCTCAGCTAGGTAGCAGCAGCATCTAGACATCACTAATACAACCAGCCAATGAGCGCCTGCGCTGGTGAAGTCAACTGTGCCTGAATAAAAATGCAGTGCGTCACAGCATCCCTTCTCCCGCAAGTTTAGAGGTGTCCTCTGTTTCGCATCCTCCCCTGCTGCTGGCCTCACAGTCAGGTAAGTGGCCATTCATTTCTTTGTATGCATCCTTTCCTAGTCTGGTCTGGGGTCTGTATTTATGGTGGTCTGTAAAAATTGGGTCTGGTGTCTGTATTTATTTAGGGGGTCTGGTCTGGGGTCTGTATTTAGGGAGTCTGATCTGGGGTCTGTATTAATGGGAAGTCTGTAATAATGGGGTCTAAATTTATTTAGGGGTCTATTCTGGGGTCTGTATTTATGGTGGTCTGTAAAAATTGGGTCTGGTGTCTGTATTTATTTAGGGGGTCTGGTCTGGGTCTGTATTTAGGGAGTCTGATCTGGGGTCTGTATTAATGGGAATTCTGTAATAATGGGGTCTAAATTTATTTAGGGGTCTAGTCTGGGGTCTGTATTTACGGAGTCTGGTCTGGGGTCTGTATTTAGGGAATTTGGTCTGGGTTCTGTATTATGGGGGATCTGGTCTGGGAATCTTTATTTATTTAGGGGTCTGGTCTGAGGTCTGTATTTATTTAGGGGGTCTGTATTAATCGGGGACTCTGGTCTGTGGTATGTATTAAGGGGGTCTGTATTTATTTAGGGGGTATGGTCTGGAGACCGTATTTACATAGGATGTCGGGTCTGGGGTCTGTATTAAAGCTGCCCTTAGACATGAAATAAAAGTGGGGCAATAACATGATCAACCAGGATGTAAAATTTTGAGACTACATGTCTATGACATGATCGGCCGATTATTTGCGGCTTTGGCCGATCAGGGAGTAAATTAAAAAAACAAAAAACTCCCGGGGGTATTGTGCAATTTGTCTCTAGTGGGCCAGTTCTGTTGCTGGTGGGATCGTTTATACAAATGCATTGCGGCCGATCATTATCCTAAATGTATGGCCGGCTTAAAGCGGGAGTTTGGTCTGGGGACAGTGTTTATTTAGGGGGTCTTTATTAATGGAGGATTGAGGTATATATTTTTTTTAAGGAGTCTTTATTAATTTTAAGGTGGTCAGCATGTCCATGTATGTGGTGAGCGTGCCTCCATGTAATTTGATCTGATGTGTATGAGCCTTACATAGAGGCTTGATGGTACTGTAGTTTGGGCCAAACTACCAGGGATCAAGCCTCTGTGGAAGCAAGAGTCCCCAATCTATGTGGGGTAGGTGTAACCTCTGTGGTTGCTGACCAGGAACTCCTTCCATCCAGTTGATGCCCTTCTCTCCAGAGATGTCTGCACATGCGGCTGTCCTGTTCCACAGTGACCAACAGGGTGCGCTCGCGAGCTCAGTCCAGACAAGGAGCCAGGTCGCACACAGGTAGGAGATTGAGCTGATTGCTTCCAGAGCACCCTTGACTATAAGAAGGGTTGTGCCCCTCCCTACAATGCCTGAGCCTTGTTGTCGTTATCCTAGTATGTCTATGCAAATGGTCTCCTAAGTGTTTTCCAGTTCCCAGTATTCCCCGTTCCTGCTACCTGTAACCTGTATCCCGTGCTATCCTGGTCAAGTGCCGTGTTGAGCTGAAGTCGTGCTGTGCTGTGTACCATGCCTGTCCTGCTGCGCCACGCCTGGTGCCTGTCTGCTGCCTAGTCCCAGCCGAGCCTGTCTTGCTACTGTCTCAGCTACCACAGGTACACTATACGAACTATAGACTGTGACCTGTGTCCTGTTGGCCAGCTGCCATACCGTCAAGGCGGTATGGCCCTGTGGGTCCACATACCCAACGTGACAGTAGGGAAGTGTCATAATGTGACAGGGGCTAAGTAAGGAGGCAGAAAGGAGGTACAACAAAGCAGGGTCTCTGTGTAGGGAAGGAAGCAGCAGCAGAAGGATGGCACAAAGAGGTAGGGGAGATGTAGACAAAGTAGAAGGGCCCCTGTAAGGGTAAGGAAGCCACGACATGGGGGAGACAAAAGATTGCAGTAGGTCTGTGAGGAAAGGGGGCAGGGGAGGACACACACCTTGACAGGGGCTCTGTGGGGGGGATGGGCACTTTATTATGGAGAAGGGTCAAGGGAGGAAAAAAACATTAGCCTGGCATTGGCACTGTAGGGAAGGGGTGGGGAGAAATAGTGGTTGGCATAGAGAAGTTAAAAAAAATTATAATAATGGGCAACGGGAGGGGGAGACCCAGACGCCCTAAAATTGCTGTTTATGCCCTGTTTATGGGGATATCAAAAATTATTTGTTTTTATGTTTCATCACTTTTCTTCAATAAAGTACATTTTTATGGAAAAAGCGTGTTTATTACTTCTTTTATTTGTCTGACTTTTTTTTCCCACTAGGGGACTTTTACATATTAATTGGAATACCTATGTATTCCAATGCATTATTGTCTGTCAGTAAAAAATTGACAGGCACATACTAGGCTATGCCTAAAGCATGGCCTGTTAGGAATCTACATCATCAGGCTCATCACTCTGTAGTGTACTTATGATACTGGTCACTAACTACACCGTGTTCCAAATTATTATGCACATTGAATTTAAGTGTCATAAACATTTAATTATTAGTTTTTCAATGAAACTCATGGATGGTATTGTGTCTTAGGGCTCTTTGGATCATTGTAATCAATCTCAGACACCTGTGATAATTAGTTTGCCAGGTGTGCCCAATCAAAGGAAAACTACTTAAGAAGGATGTTCCACATTATTAAGCAGGCCACAGGTTTCAAGCAATATGGGAAAGAAAAAGGATCTCTCTGCTGCTGAAAAGCGTGAAATAGTGCGATACCTTGGACAAGGTATGAAAACATTGGATATTTCAAGAAAGCGTGATCATCGTACTGTGAAAAGATTTGTGGCTGATTCAGAGCACAGACGGGTTCCTTCAGATAAAGGCATAATGAGGAAGGTTTCTGCCAGACAAATTAATAGGATTAGGAGAGCAGCTGCTAAAATGCCATTGCAAAGCAGCAAACAGGTATTTGAAGCCGCTGGTGCCTCTGGAGTCCCGCGAACCTCAAGGTGTAGGATCCTCCAGAGGTTTGCAAGTGTGCATAAAGCTATTATTCGGCCACCCCTAAACAATGGTCACAAGCAGAAACGGTTGCAGTGGGCTCAGAAATACATGAAGACTAATTTTCAAACCGTGTTGTTTACTGATGAGTGCCGTGCAACCCTGGATGGTCCAGATGGATGGAGTAGTGGCTGGTTGGTGAATGGCCACCATGTCCCAACAAGGCTGCGACATCAGCAACAAGGTGGCGGAGTCATGTTTTGGGCTGGAATCATGGGGAGAGAGCTGGTAGGCCCCCTTTAGGGTCCCTGACGGTGTGAAAATGACCTCTGCAAAGTACGTAGAGTTTATGACTGACCACTTTCTTCTGTGGTACAAAAAGTAGAACCGTGCATTCTGTAGCTAAATTATCTTCATGCATGACAATGCACCATCTCATGCTGCAAAGAATACCTTTGTGTCATTGGCTGCTATGGGCATAAAAGGAGAGAAACTCATGGTGTGGCCCCCATGTTCCCCTAACCTCAACCCTATTGAGAACCTTTGGAGCATCCTCAAGCAAAATATCTATGAGGGTGGGAGGCAGTTCACATCAAAACAGAAGCTCTGGGAGGCCATTCTGACATCCTGCAAAGATATTCAAGCAGAAACTGTCCAAACACTCACAAATTCAATGGATGCAAGAATTGTGAAGGTGATATCAAAGAAGGGGTCCTATGTTAACATGTAACTTGGCCTGTTAAGTTTTTTTTTTATTGAAAGAGCTTTTGATTTCTGTAAATATGACCTCCTGATGCTGCAAATTCAACAAATGACTATTTTAGTTCTCTTTACAACCTTTAAAATGTTTTGATCTCTGTTGTGCATAATAATTTGAAACAGTGCATTTTGAGTTTTTCACTTCTAAAAAAAAAATCTGTTATCATTAGGAGATTTGTTCAATAAAATTTGCATTATACTCCAACGGTTGATGGCTTGAAGATTATACTGACTGTCATTTGCATCGACTATTTAGGAAAATCAGCAAAAAATAACATTTGCATAATAATTTGGAATGCGGTGTATTTGCTTCCAGCGACGTAAATCTATGTCAGATGTCCTTAGGGATGTAATCACACATGCAGTATGGACACATAAGAGAGCAGATGTATTAGTCTTTCCCTTATACTTTTCCTTTCTTTTGGATCCACTTTTGGTATTGGCACAAAAAACTGCATCAGAAACTGAAAAAAAAAAAACGGCATTGGAAATTGCTTGTGTGAATCCAGCCTAAGGGATTAAAAACCTGAATTAAATCCCTCTTTTAGGGGTAAGGACACGCAAGGTAGCAGTGAGCGTAGTTTACAAATTGATAGTTAATGGCCGCACGGTTTTGCACGTGATACTGCAGTTAAACTGCAGCCATTTACTAACAATTTGTGCATTGTGTGGCATGTGAGTGTGGTTTTTGGCTGCACGCAGACTCCACTACATGTGTCTTCACCCTTACAAGTTCTCCACTGGGTTTAGGTTTTTTTTTAAGGCCAGGATCACACTTTGTTTTTTAGTAAGAATGGACACAAAAGAAAGGCGATTCATCAGTCGTTTCTTTATAACCTTCCTTCCTTTATCGATCCACTTCTAGTTTTGACTCAAAGAACTAGGTCAAAAGCTGCATCTGTTTGATTCTGGCCTAAGGCTGAAATCACACATGCAGTTTTTGGTGCAGATTGTAGTGCAGTTTTTGCTGCAGTTTTTTTTTTTAGCCAAAGCCAAGAATGGATTTAAAAGGAATGGGAAGTATAAGGACAGGATCACACACACAGTTTTAATGCAGTTTTTGGTGCAGTTTTGGTTCAGGTTTTTTTAGCCAAAGCCAGTGGATCCAAAAGGAAAGAAAGGCATAAAGAAAAGACTGATGCATCTCCTTTCTTTTGTGTCCACTGCTGTTTTTGCCTAAAAAAAACTAAGCCAAAAACTTCATCAATACTGTGTGTATGATCCTGGCCTAAAGGAAGGATTTATACTTTTCCTTCTTGTTGGATCCACTCCTCGCTTTGGCTTATAAAACTGTGTAAGGGTGGGCCCTATACAGGTGTGTCGTGGCAAAGATGGTATGAAGACAGGCGATTTCTTACAAACTCAACTTTACTCTACCGGTATTCTCGGCACACCCGGCCACAGTAGAAAATACAACAACACTTCTCAAAATAAAGAGGCACAGTTCTTAGACACAGATCAGGCAGGTAGATGTTTCCTGGCTCTCGCCCTTTGTCGTTGACAGAGCCAAGAGAGCTTCACCCTGATGTAGGGGTTGGTCCGGAAATTTCAGACCTAGTAACACTGCACTTAATACATGCTGAACACCTAGGAAGGCTCCTGCAGTCACCTACTACTGTTCACATGATTCTTGCACACCACTGGGAGGCTCTTGCCCGTCACACGTGTCAAAAATATTTGTAACTTGCTCCAGTACCACAGACGCAGGTCGAATGATAGTGTCCTCATAACTCAGTGTCAATCAGCTGCTTCAAAGGCCAGCATGATATTGTCATGTATTAAAAGAGGCATGGACTCGCGGGACAGGGATGTAATTTTGCCACTTTACAAAGCATTAGTGAGGCCTCATTTAGAATATTCAGTTCAGTTCTGGGCTCCAGTTCATAGAAAGGATGCCCTGGAGTTGGAAAAAATACAAAGAACAGCAACGAAGCTAATAAGGGGCATGGAGAATCTAAGTTATGAGGAAAGATTAATAGAATTAAACCTATTTAGCCTTGAAAAAAGACGACTAAGGGGGGACATGATTAACTTATATAAATATATGAATGGCACATACAAAAAATATGGTGAAATCCTGTTCCATGTAAAACCCCCTAAAAAAAAAAAAAGGGGGAACTCCCTCCGTCTGGAGAAAAGAAGGTTCAACCTGCAGAGACGACAAGCCTTCTTTACTAGAACTGTGAATCTATGGAATAGTCACCGCAGGAGCTGGTCACAGCAGGGACAGTAGATGGCTTTAAAAAAGGGTTAGATAATTTCCTAGAACAAAAAAATATTAGCTCCTATGTGTAGAAATTTTTCCCTTCCCCTTTCCCATCCCTTGGTTGAACTTGATGGACATGTGTCTTTTTTCAGCCGTACAAACTATGTAACTATGTAACTATGTAACTATGTAACAGTAGTTCTCCACACCAGCTCTCTCACTACCATAGCAAGGTTCCGTCTCTTCGACCCAAACACTGAACACTCACTGACAGGAACCTCAACATTTTATATAATAGGCGCCACCCCCAGCATCAGTACCCGGCATACACTTGCTGCACCGTCCTGGCGCTGTTGTTGCACAGCAATACAGGCAAAATGGCACTCGGGCCGTACATCCAATTTAGACCAAGCCAGCAAGCCAACCATCATACAATCTGTTCAATAAACAGTCACAGCATGTCTTAAAGTGATATGATCAACTAGGGGGGGACAACAGTCAAAGACATCTCATATACGTCTTCATAAAGAGCTCAATAGTCAGGAAACATTTCAGATCATATGCATCAATAGCCATTTTACGGCGTTGCATCGGAATAAATAAATAGAGCAGAAAGCCCTTAAATCTCCCTGTTATCAGTATCAAGCTTGCCCGTTTAACCCCTCAGATGCGGTGCTCAATAGCGAGCGCCACATCTGAGTGGTTTTGGAGAGAGGGAGTGAGTTACCTCTCTCACCCCGCCGGCACCCTGCGTAAGATCGCAGGGTGTCGGTGTCTTCTATGGCAGTCTAATAAAGGCTCCCAGGTCTGAAACTAGTTATGCCTGCTAGGCCATGCCAGAGGCATGGCCTAGCAGATGCCTGTCCGTTTTACACGCACAGGCACTAATACACTGCAATACAAAAGTATTGCAGTGTATTATAAAAGCAATCGGATAATCGCATAGTGAAGTCCCCTAGTGGGACTAGTAAAAAAAAAAAAGTTTAATGAAAAAAAAAATAAATGAAAAACCCACCTTTTCGTCTTGCAAAATGCTTTATTATTAAAAAAAAATAAAAAAACTGCATCGGTGGAAAAATAAAAAAGTTATGGTTCTTGAAATATGGGGACACAAAAACAAATAATTTTGAAAAAAAAAGTGTTTTTACTGTGTAAAAGTAGTAAAACACAAAATCTATATAAATTTGGTATTGTTGCAATCGTAACAACCCGCTGAATAAAGGTATTGTGTTATTTATACCACACAGTAAACGGCGTAAATTTAGGATGCTAAGAAGTTGTGGGGACGCTCCACCACTGGGCTTCATTCTTACAGCCCAGTGGAGAGGCTTTGCTTAAGGCCCTTTTACACCGGCCGATAAGCGGCCAGTGCAGCGAGCGCCGGTCAACAAGACATCGTTGATCGGTGCTCGATTGCTCCTGTCACACAGAGCTATGGATGGGGACGAGTGGTTATTACTCCAATCGCTCATCCCCATACATTATTATCATGTCGGCAGCGCGTCTCCCTGTTTACACAGGGAGATGCACTGCTGACAACGATAATCTCTTATTTTTTTAAACTATACGACCAGCAGATGAACGATTGCTCGTTCATCTTCTTATCATTCCCCTGTTTACACAGGGCAGTTATATTAACGCTCGTCTACCCGATAATCGTCCTGTGTAAAACAACCTTTACATTCAAGCACATATAGAGCAATTCTCCATCTAGCCCACATCATTTCTCAAGCACAATGCAAACACTGGTGTGCTGACGTGGTGACTGATACCTTGACAACATAGAGTTTCAATACTAAGTACTGGGGCATACATGGAGTAATTTTTCTCCTTAGCCCAACACAAATTTTGCTCATATATTACGGAGTTGCTGTTGGAGGTAATGACATTTGGACAATACAGTGTGCGCATAGATAGCACACAGAGGGAACAATACTATCTAGTCCAGGGGTCTCAAGCACGCGGCTCGCGGGCCGCATGCGGCCCCTGGGGCTGTCATCTGTGGCCCGCGTGACACAGAGCCGCTAGTATCGGCTCTGCTCCGAGACTCTGGAATTCCCTGACATCGCTGTCCACATATGAACAGCGATGTCTGGGGCTTCCCCAGAGCCGGAGTCCCGGGCAGAGCGCTAGTACAGGCTCTGCTCCGGGACTCTGTGGAATTCCCTGACATCGCTGCCCATATGTGGACAGTGTGTCAGGGTCTTCCCCAGAGCGGAGCAGAGCGCTGGTGTCGGCTCTGCTCCTGGACTCTGTGGAATTCCCTGACATCGCTGCCCATATGTGGACAGTGTGTCAGGGTCTTCCCCAGAGCGGAGTCCCGGGCAGAGCGCTAGTATAGGCTCTGCTCCGGGACGCTGCGGAATTCCCTGACATATCTGCCCATATATGGACAGTGTGTCAGGGTCTTCCCCAGAGCGGAGTCCCGGGCAGAGCGCTAGTATCGGCTCTGCTCCGGGACTCTGTGGAATTCCCTGACATCGGTGCCCATATATGGACAGTGTGTCAGGGTCTTCCCCAGAGCAGAGTCCCGGGCAGAGCGCTATTATCGGCTCTGCTCCGGGACTCTGGGGAAGCCTCTGACATCGCTGTCCATACATCGACAATGATGTCAGGGGCTTCCCCAGAGCAGGAGTCCCAGTGATGTCAGGAGCCTACTAGCGCTCTGCCTGGGACTCCAGCTTTGGGGTTGCCCCTGACATCTCTGTCCATATATGGACAGTGATGTCAGTAGCAGAGCTGGAATCCCAGGCAGAGTGCCAGAAGCGGCTCTGCTCTGGGATTCCAGCTCTGGGCAAGCCCCTGACATCACTGTGGCAGCATCTGCAGAGGGTACTGTGGCAGCATCTGCAGAGGGCACTGTGGCAGCATGTACAGAGGGCACTGTGGCAGCCTCTACAGAGGGCACTGTGGCAGCCTCTACAGAGGGCACTGTGGCAGCCTCTACAGAGGGCACTGTGGCAGCCTCTACAGAGGGCACTGTGGCAGCCTCTACAGAGGGCACTGTGGCAGCCTCTACAGAGGGCACTGTGGCAGCCTCTACAGAGGGCACTGTGGCATTGTCTACAAGTGGGTGTGTGGCAGTATCTGAAGAGGACACTGGCATTATCTAGGGGTGTGTTGCATTATCTACAGAGGGCACTGTGGCCTTATCTACAGAGGGCACTGTGGCCTTATCTACAGAGGGCACTGTGGCCTTATCTAGGGGTGTGTTGCATTATCTACAGAAGGCACTGCGGCAGCATCCACAGAGGGCACTGCGGCAGCATCCACAGAGGGCACTGCGGCAGCATCCACAGAGGGCACAGCGGCAGCATCCACAGAGGGCACTGTGGCAGCATCTACAGAGGGCACTGTGGCAGCCTCTACAGAGGGCACTGTGGCAGCCTCTACAGAGGGCACTGTGGCAGCCTCTACAGAGGGCACTGTGGCAGCCTCTACAGAGGGCACTGTGGCAGCCTCTACAGAGGGCACTGTGGCATTGTCTACAAGTGGGTGTGTGGCAGTATCTGAAGAGGACACTGGCATTATCTAGGGGTGTGTTGCATTATCTACAGAGGGCACTGTGGCCTTATCTACAGAGGGCACTGTGGCCTTATCTACAGAGGGCACTGTGGCCTTATCTAGGGGTGTGTTGCATTATCTACAGAAGGCACTGCGGCAGCATCCACAGAGGGCACTGCGGCAGCATCCACAGAGGGCACTGCGGCAGCATCCACAGAGGGCACAGCGGCAGCATCCACAGAGGGCACTGTGGCAGCATCTACAGAGGGCACTGCGGCAGCATCCACCGAAAGCACTGCGGCAGCATCCACCGAGGGCACTGCGGCAGCATCCACCAAGGGCACTGCGGCAGCATCCACCGAGGGCACTGCGGCAGCATCCACCGTGGGCACTGCGGCACTATCTAAAAAGGGGCTGCCCAATCTTGACATGTGTGCTAACTGAGCCGCCGGTGACTGCATTTAGCGACACTTAAACTGGAAAGCTGGATTGTTGAAATAAGCACGTGGAGAAATCTCAAATTTTAAACCTAGCGCTATTATTATAGTAATGTAGTGTTATAGTAGTTCAAATAACTAATTGATTAACAATAATTTTGTATTGTATCAAATTTGAAAGTAATGCGGCCCGTCAACTTCCCATTTTTTCTATATGCGGCCCACTTACCCGGCCGAGTTTGAGACCCCTGATCTAGTCCATCCTAATTGTTGCCCTATGGCTACAGAATTATTTTTCTAGTGCCCATTGTAGTGCATGTATACATGATTCCTTTATATTGATGTGCTCAGACCCAGGGAGATACACAGTTGATTTGACATATGTAGTAGGTAAACCTACTAGTTCCAACCTTAAGTCTCAACAGCAGGGCTATTTGCTTCCATGTGCCTCAGGTTGGACATTTGCACAGTAATTTCAGTTAGGGACTATTGCACAGTAATTTCAGTTAGGGACTATTAGTCTACATACACATTTTTCTGTTTTGTTGTGGCAGCCGTTTTGCAAAAGTGACAAAAAGTGCAGTTATATTGGTTGTCACCTTTGATATATCTTTTCTGTAAATTAGCACTTTGATATTGATTCAATATTTTGACAAAATTAAATTTCACCATCAGTTCCTGAGAATTGAATTAGTTTTAATAAATTTTATGCGGGGCAAGATCTCGTGATCGGTGGGGGTACCAGTGGTTGGACCCCTACCGATCTGACATTTAAGGAGAAAATGCTTTTAAAGAGGCTCTGTCACCAGATTATAAGTGATTGGCACTGCAATGTAGATAACAACAGTGGTTCTTATTTTGAAAAACTATTAATTTTGAGCAAGTTATGAACAATTTTAGATTTATGCTAATTAGTTTTTTAATAGACAACTGGGCGTTGTAAAGTGGAGTGTATGACGCTGACCAATCAGCGACCAATTAGCGTCATACACTTCCCATTGTCCAGCTCATCTGTTTCACTGCACACACAGCGTGATCTGACTGTGAATGACAGCACAGCGTGATCTTGCAAGATCACACTGTGCTGTCACTTACTAACACATTAACTTTACCAAAGTGTCTTGAGAGTGAATAGACATTGCGCCCAGCCAGGACGCGATGTCTATTCACACTCCTGACACTTTGGTAAAGTTTCTGTGGGACTTACTCACAGCACAGCGTGATCTCGCGAGATCACGCTGTGTGTGCAGTGAAACCAGCTGGGCTGGAATGATGAGAAGTGTATGACGCTGATTGGTCACTGATTGGTCAGTGTCATACACTTCTCTTCACAACGCCCAGTTGGTAAAAAGTTTAAAAACGCCCAGTTGTCTATTAAGAAATAAATTAGCATAAATATAAAATTGTTCATAACTTGCTCAAAATTGATTGTTTTTCAAAATAAAAAGCACTGCTGTTATCTACATTACAGTACCGATCAGATTATGTAGGAGATAGGGCACTTATAATCTGGTGACAGAGACTCTTTAACCCCTTCCCAGCATTTGATGTATCCATACGCCAAAGTCGGGTAGGTGAAGTATGGAACGGGCTCACGGAATGAACCCGCTCCATACGATGCCGGTGTCGGCTGTTTGTTACAGACGATACTTCAGAGTAACGAGCGGCATCGCGCTCGAGCGCGATCCCACTCGTTAAATGCTGCGGTCAATACCGACCGCAGCATTTAAATTGTTAGAAAGAGGGGGGCGACCCCCTCTAACAGCTCATCGCGCCCCTAGCAATGCAATCGCGGGGGGCGATGGTTGCTATGGCTGCCTGGGGGCCATCTTTGTGCTCCTATTAAGCCCTGTCAGAATCATGATATACTGCAATACATTAGTATTGCAGTATATCGTGCAAGTGATCTAATGATCGCTGGTTGAAGTCCCCTAGGGGGACTAATAAAAAAAGTAAAAATGGGTAAGATAAAGTGGTTTTTTTATGTAAAAAAAAAAATTTAAATTAAAAGTTAAAAAAAAAACTTTTTCCATTTTCCCCCTAGAGGATAGTAAAAAATAAATAAATAAATAAACATAATTGGTATCGCCGCATCTGTAAAAGTCTGAACTATTACAGTATATCATTATTTAACCCGCATGGTGAACGCTGTAAAAAAAAAATTGTAAACGCCAGAATCTCTATTTTTTTGGTCACCTCATCTCCTCACCTCATCAAAACGTTGCATGTACTCCAAAATGGTATTATTAAAAACTACAGATTATCCCGCAAAAAATAAGACCACTTAGCACTTAATCGACGGAAAAATAAAAAAGTTACGGCTCTCGGAATTTGGCGACACAAAATAATTTTTTTTTTTTACACTTGAGTTTTTACTTTTAAAAGTAGTAAAATATAGAAAAAACTATATATATTTGGTATCGCCGTAATCGTATTGACCCACAGAATAAAGTTAACATGTTGTTTTAATGGCACAGTGAATTCCGTAAAAACGACGTGCAAAAAAACAATGGAGGAATTGCTGTTTTTTTAATTTTCTACCCCACAAATCATTTTTTTGCCCATTTCCTAGTACATTATATGACACAATAAATGGTGCTACGAAAAACTACAACTCGTCCCGCAAAAACAAGTCCTCATAGTACTATATTGACGGAAAAATAAAGAAGTTATGGCTTTGGGAAGGTGGCGAGGAAAAAACGAAAATGAAAATCTGAAAGTTGTTTACGACGGGAAGGGGTTAAGCTTTCATGCAGTATATCACTTTTGCCTATTATACTCCAGTTTAAATGTGTGCAGACTTTATTATTCTTCATAATACCCAATATGAATATTATCCCTAGATAACTATTGCAGAACATATTGTTTCTACTCATGTTCTTTCACATCATGTCCTTGCTCCGTTCAGAGGGAACGGAAAGTGCTCCATTTATGTACGGCCCGGGTACAGTACTAGATATTACAATGTCACGACACCTTGTATAGCTATGAACTTGAATACACTTGAAATCTCTCAAGACTTTCCCTTAGATATAAAAAGAGTGCCAAGTCACTGGGGCCATAGTGGTGTAATTTATATAGGTCATGAAGGATAATGGCATCGGTACGGTAGGATGGATGACATTCTTTCTGCATTTGCTGTATTTTGTCATTGTTCAGGACGTCCTGTTCAATGTGTTCAGCTCAGCATTATCTGCTGCTATGAGGAAATTACAGCAAAAGAGATGAATGAGTCTTTCTATGGATAACAACATTGAGGTGAACTTGCATAACAAGTCATCTGTTGTATTGGATTTCTAAGATAAATCAGTCTAGTTTGCCCAGCCCAGTTTTTTAGATTCAGAGTAAGGGTATGTTCACACGGCCTATTTACGGACGTAATTCGGGCGTTTTTGCCCCGAATTACATCCGAAAATAGCGCCTCAATAGCGCTGACAAACATCTGCCCATTGAAAGCAAAGGGTAGACGTTTGTCTGTACACACGAGGCATAATTTACGCGCCACTGTCAAATGACGGCTCATAAATAGACGCCCGCGTCAAAGAAGTGACCTGTCACTTCTTTGGCCGTAATTGGAGCCGTTATTCATTGACTCCAATGAATAGCAGCGCCAATTACGTCCGTAATTGACGCGGCGTTCTAGCGCCTGCACATGCCGTTACGGCTGAAATTACGGGGATGTTTTCAAGCTGAAACATCGCCGTAATTTCAGCCGTTACGGACGCCCTCGTGTGAACATACCCTAAGTTTAGATAATCTTAAGCTCAATAAAGCTCCCTCTTCTGTATGACACGTGTCTTTTGTTCTTCAATTTGATAAAATTGTGAAAATGGCGTAGAGTAGTTGGAAACTATGGGGACTGAATCCCAAAGCAAAGAGGGATTTATATAAGGCCTAGATTTATATTAGACCCACCATGCCCTTGTACTTATATGTACTAATCATATGGTGTACTGCAGCTTTAACTGGTTGCCGACACAAGACGAGAATACTCGACCTGAACAGCGGGGGCTTACCGCATTAGGATGGGCATTCTTTTTCTGTGTGACACACAGTGTGCTGGTGCAATCAGGAGCAGGGCACCGGTTGTAATAAACAGCCGCAGCCCCGCTCTAACGGCGGAAATAAGAGAAACCTCCTCTCTCCGCCATTAACCCCTTGAATGCCGTGATCAAAACTGACCACGGCATTCAAAGGAAAAATTATCAGCGGGACCATTGATTGGGAATCCCTGTGACACGATCGAGGGACATATCATATATGGACAGACAGCCCAGGATCCATTGAAGGACCCCAGAGCTACCTGACCATATTTCCTGTTGTTAGGGCATACTTAGGCCCTAACAACTGCCTGTGTACAATCAGTACACAGGCTAATGTACTGGCATATAGATATGTCAATAGGAGGTCCGAGACGGAAACGCCTGAAGAAAGGGCTTCTATTTCCCGCCAACGTTTTTTTCTGCTTGTGGAAAAAAAACTCTGCCACTTGTTGAAATGGGAGGCGATTTAGACTGTTTTTGCCACAGTTTCCGCGCCAAAAAAACACAGAAAAAAAAACTCAGTGTGAACAGGGCCTTAGGTCTGCATAAGAGCTGTAGACACATTTGCAAGTTGGTCATTTTTTATTTTAGATGCAAACAATAGAAAAATGATTGAGAAGATCTACATTGGCTTAAAGCGTTGCCGTGTGCAGGAAGCCATGTAGTGGTAATCTAATATAAAGGGCAGGAAAAATGAGATCTGGACCTGGTTAGCAACCAACTCCCTGAAGTATTACACTGCTTTAACATCCTGAACTCATTGAATGTAAAAATAAGGTCATATATTTAGGCTTGACTTGGTATCAGAGGGATTCACACTTGGCAAAAGCAGATACCTGACCCAGAGAAAGAAAATGTCCACACGTACTTATCACGTATGACATTACAAGTGCGTTGTTGTAGTTGGCAATAACATAAGACCAAACATGTTGTCTTCTCACCGGCTTGTAACTCCCTCCCTCCTTCTTGGTTTTACATTTTAAAGAATTGAGTGACAACGCTTCTTAGAAAAATGTGATTTTCTGTTCTTCAGCAAAGGTACCAATGTAAAATACAACAGGGAACTTTTATAGTTTACTGTCTACTTTTAATCTTATAAAATAAAATAATAGCAAGTTTAGAATCCATGACCGAGCCGTGGGAACCCTGGAGGCCACCTCTCCGGTGAAGTGCAGAGGATCGAAACGGAACCGGTCCTTCTTATAGTGACCATGCACGAATATAAGTCCTAAAACTTTATTCAATAGCTTTCTTTTAAGATGTCACTTTTATTTCAGATCATAGTATAAAATCAGATAAATATCAATGTTTTCAACCTAAAAGACCTTTTTCTAGCTTATATCTTCCCCAGTAGAAGTGACACCTGCTGGCAGTGGGAATTCTTTATGGCTTTGAGCGGCTGACAGACAGGTCTCTTCTCACAATGCTCATTGCTCTTGTCCTTTTCAGCTGGATGCCAGGAACAGTATTCAGCCCAAAAAACTCAGAACACCTACCAGTTTAACCCCTTACGGGATGTCCTTGTTTGAAGTTTCCCTGTGTCACTATCATGTATTACTGTGATATAATCCAACATGCCATAAGCATAACAAAAAAAATATATGCAATTTAACAGAAGTGCAAAGGACCTTGGCGTTAGGTCTGAGAAGTTACTGACAATCCTGTTTGCAGTGTGACGCTCTGGTTAAATAGATCAGACAGTTGTGCATCGTCTTTATCTGGATTCAGTAAATATAAAATATATAAATCTTATCCTTTTTTCCCTTTCCTGCCCCAAAGCCTTTTTTGCCAACTTCAAAAATCTTTTAACTTGTGCATTAAATAAGTAAAATGTGGAATAGCTACTCCTACTCCTATTTATAAGAAATGACTGTATTTTTCACAAAACCACAATAAATTTGACAATTATTTACCGTATATTTTATATTTATTCTATTTTCCTATTCTGTCTTTGAGCTCTCCGCAGTAGGTTTGGGTTAGATATTCAGAATTTGGTTGCTTCCATTCCCATAATAAAAAAGTTTTAAAAATGAGAAACAGGGAGAGATACATTTTCACAAGCCATACTGTCCCCCATAAAAGAGCACATGTGCCCCCATAGCGGTGCTTTCCACGTTGCCATATAACAGTTTCATCCACAGCATCCTTATAGCTGTACCAGCCACAGTGCCCCGAAAGATCTTCTGCATTCGGTCCTAGATCAGTCGTGTAGAGCAGGGATCTGGGGTGTTGCAAAGGGGCACCACAGCTCTAGATTCATCACAACAGGGGTCAGCAGAGCCGCCAAGCACAGCACTGGGCAGACAGGGTGCTGTGGCTGGGCGCAATCCCAACATTTATACAACCACAGTGTTCCATAAGACCGTCAACCACAGTGCCTCTATAACAGAGACATACTAAGGGCTTATTCAGACCAACGTATAATACGTCCGTGCAACGCGCGTGATTTTCACGCGCATCGCACGGACCTATGTTAGTGAATGGGGCCGTTCCGACTGTCAGTAATTTTCACACAGCGTATGGCCTCTGCGTAAAACTCACGACATGTCCTATATTTGTGCGTTTTTCACGCATCACGCACCCATTGAAGTCAATGGGTGCGTGAAAATCACGCGCAGCACACGGAAGCACTTCCGTGTGACGCGCGTGATTCGCGCAAGAGCAGTAAAAACTATTAATGAAAACAGAAAAGCACCACGTGCTTTTCTGTTTACAAACATTCCAACAGAGTATCATAATGATGGCTGTATGAGGGATTGTTTTTTACAGAACAGGTACTGGTAATGGAACCATTTAAAAAATTACTAGTGGAGTGGAATAGGAAAAAAAACTGCGATTCCTCCGTTGTCCACTGGGTCTTGTTTTTACGGCGTTCATGATTCGGTAAAAATGACGCGTTAACTTTATTCTGCGGGTCAATATGAATACGGCGATACCAAATTCAGAAAAAAATATTTGTTAAAAAAAAACATTTGTGTCGCCAGAACTTTTTTATTTTCCTGTCGACGGGGCGGAGTAAGTGTTAGGGTATGTTCACACGGCCTATTTACGGACGTAATTCGGGCGTTATTGCCCCGAATTACGTCTGAAAATAGCGCCTCAATAGCGCTGACAAACATCTGCCCATTGAAAGCAATGGGCAGACGTTTGTCTGTTCACACGAGGCGTATATTTACGCGCCGCTGTCAAATGACGGCGCGTAAATAGACGCCCGCGTAGAAGAAGTGACCTGTCACTTCTTTGGCCGTAATTGGAGCCGCTATTCATTGACTCCAATGAATAGCAGCGCTAATTACGGCCGTAATTGACGCGGCGTTCAAGCGCCTGCACATGCCGGTACGGCTGAAATTACGGGGATGTTTTCAGGCTGAAACATCCCCGTAATTTCAGCCGTTACGGACCCCCGCCGTGTGAACATACCCTTAGGGATCTGCCAGGTACTACGTCTAGGTATACTCCTGGGATTAATCAATCCACACCTGAGGCCAGACCTGTTCGACTGACACCATCTCCCACCAACCAGGGTGGCAGGCTAAGGAGTGGGAGAGCCTATCGCGGCCTGGTCAGTCGGAGTTAGCTCCGCCCCCTGTCCTTTATTACCTGCTGTGTTCTCCTCCTCAGTGCTTGTAATTCTTTTGGATTCCTGGCCCCACTGCTGCTTGCTCCAGCCTGCTTCTGCCGTGCTTCTGCTTTGCTGCTGTTCTGCTTAACCCGCTTTGCTTTGCCTCCGGCTTGCTTCCTCCTCCGTGCTCACTTGGGTATACTCCACTTCATCCTGGTCCTGACAACTCATTCACCGCTCGTTTCCTCGCGGCGTTCCGTGGGCTACTGCCCCTTCCCTTGCGTGTTCCCTGTTTGTTCTCCCGTGCACTTAGACAGCGTAGGGACCGCCGCCCAGTTGTACCCCGTCGCCTAGGGCGGGTCGTTGCAAGTAGGCAGAGACAGGGCGGTGGGTAGATTAGGGCTCACTTTCCCTTCACCTCCTTCCTGCCATTACATAATTACAAGCCGCTTACCTAGTCTACCATTTCCCCTACGCTGACGCTTTCATGGACCCCCTTGAGACCCTGACCCAGCAGATGCAGGGCCTCTCCCTACAGGTCCAGGCCCTGGCCCAGAGGGTCAACCAGGGTGACGCTGCCGTAGTAGTTCCCCTCACCTCACCTCTAGAACCCGACCTCAAGTTACCTGACCGGTTCTCAGGGGACCGTAAGACGTTTCTCTCCTTCCGGGAGAGTTTCAGACTGTATTTCCGCCTTAAACCCCACTCCTCGTTTCCGAGAACCAGCGGGTGGGTATCATCATATCCCGACTCCAGGAAGGGCCCCAAGAGTGGGCCTTCTCCTTGGCTCCTGACGCCCCTGAACTTTCCTCTGTTGATCGCTTTTTCTCTGCCCTTGGACTCATTTACGACGAGACTGACAGGACTGCTTTAGCCGAGAGTCAGCTGGTGACCTTACGTCAGGGTAGGAGACCGGTTGAGGAGTACTGTTCTGATTTTAGAAAGTGGTGCGTAGCTTCTCGGTGGAACGATCCGGCCCTAAGGTGCCAGTTTAGGTTAGGATTATCTGACGCCCTGAAGGATCTGCTGGTTAGTTACCCCTCTTCTGACTCCCTTGACCAGGTTATGGCCCTAGCAGTACGACTTGACCGACGTTTCAGGGAACGTCAGCTTGAACGCTTCAATGTGCTCCCCTCTGACTTTTCTGCGATTCCCTCCGAGGTCCCGTCTCCTCGCCCCTCCACGGAGGACTCGGAGGTACCTATGCAACTCGGGGCCTCCATGTCCCCTCGACAACGTAAGGAGTTTTGCAGAATGAATGGTCTCTGCTTCTACTGTGGGGACGACAAGCATCTTCTGAACACCTGTCCCAGGCGCAAGAATAAGAAGCCGGAAAACTTCCGCGCCTAAGTGATCATCGGGGAGGTCACTTGGGCGCACAGGTATTTCCCGTTAATGTGAAACGCAATAAAATTTTGCTTCCCTTTCAGGTCTCGTTTGCTGGCCGGTCTGCCACTGGCAGTGCCTTCGTGGATTCTGGCTCATCTGCTAATATCATGTCTGTGGAATTTGCTATGTCTCTAAAAATGCCTTTTATTGATTTACCTTATCCTATCCCTGTAGTAGGTATCGACTCAACTCCCCTTGCTAATGGTTATTTTACTCAGCATACTCCTGTTTTTGAACTCCTGGTTGGCTCCATGCATTTGGAGCAGTGCTCTGTACTGGTGATGCAGGGATTATCGTCTGATCTGGTATTAGGTCTTCCCTGGTTGCAGTTGCATAATCCCACGTTTGATTGGAATACTGGGGATCTCACCAAATGGGGTAGTGAATGTCTTATGTCATGTCTTTCTGTTAACTCTATTTCTCCCCGTGAGTTTGTTCAGGACTTCGCCGATGTGTTTTCAAGGCCTCCGAGGTGTTGCCCCCCCCATAGAGATTACGATTGCGCCATCGATTTGGTGCCTGGTGCCAAGCTTCCTAAGGGTAGGATATTTAATATTTCATGTCCTGAACGTGAAGCTATGAGGGTGTATATCCAAGAATGCCTGGCCAAGGGTTTCATTCGCCCCTCGACTTCTACTGTAGGTGCTGGCTTCTTCTTTGTGGGGAAGAAGGATGGTGGTCTTAGGCCGTGCATTGATTATCGTAACCTGAATAAGGTCACCGTAAGGAACCAGTACCCACTTCCTTTGATTCCGGATCTTTTTAATCAGGTTCAGGGAGCCCAATGGTTTTCTAAGTTCGATCTACGGGGGGCATATAACCTTAACCGCATCAAAGAGGGGGATGAGTGGAAAACTGCGTTCAACACACCCGAGGGTCATTTCGAATACCTGGTCATGCCCTTTGGGTTGTGTAATGCCCCTGCTGTCTTCCAGAATTTTATTAATGAAATCCTGAGAGATTACCTGGGTAATTTTCTTGTTGTGTACCTTGATGACATACTGGTGTTTTCCAAGGACTGGTCCTCCCACGTGGAGCATGTCAGGAAGGTGCTCCAGGTCCTTCGGGAGAATAATCTGTTTGCTAAGACTGAAAAATGTGTCTTTGGGGTACAGGAGATACCCTTTTTAAGGCAAATCCTCAATCCTCATGAATTCCGCATGGACCCTGCCAAGGTTCAGGCTGTGGCGGAATGGGTCCAACCTGCCTCCCTTAAGGCGTTACAGTGTTTTTTAGGGTTCGCCAACTATTACAGGAGATTTATTGCCAACTTCTCGGTCGTCGCTAAGCCTCTTACGGACCTTACTCGCAAGGGTGCTGATGTCCTCCATTGGCCCCCTGAGGCCGTCCAGGCCTTTGAGACCCTCAAGAAGTGCTTTATCTCGGCCCCCGTGCTGATTCAGCCCAACCAAGAGGAGCCATTTATTGTGGAGGTTGACGCATCCGAGGTGGGAGTGGGGGCCGTCTTGTCCCAGGGTACAAGCTCCCTCACCCATCTCCGCCCCTGTGCTTACTTCTCCAGGAAGTTTTCGCCCACGGAGAGTAACTATGATATTGGCAACCGCGAACTTCTAGCCATTAAAGAGGCTCTGTCACCAGATTTTGCAGCCCCTATCTGCTATTGCAGCAGATAGGCGCTGCAATGTAGATTACAGTAACGTTTTTATTTTTAAAAAACGAGCATTTTTGGCCAAGTTATGACCATTTTCGTATTTATGCAAATGAGGCTTGCAAAAGTACAACTGGGCGTGTTGAAAAGTAAAAGTACAACTGGGCGTGTATTATGTGCGTACATCGGGGCGTGTTTACTACTATTACTAGCTGGGCGTTGTGTATAGAAGTATCATCCACTTCTCTTCACAACGCCCAGCTTCTGGCAGTGCAGCACTGTGACGTCACTCACAGGTCCTGCATCGTGTCGGCACCAGAGGCTACAGATGATTCTGCAGCAGCATCGGCGTTTGCAGGTAAGTCGATGTAGCTACTTACCTGCAAATGCTGATGCTGCTGCAGAATCAACTGTAGCCTCTGGTGCCGACACGATGCAGGACCTGTGAGTGACGTCACAGTGCTGCACTGCCAGAAGCTGGGCGTTGTGAAGAGAAGTGGATGATACTTCTATACACAACGCCCAGCTAGTAATAGTAGTAAACACGCCCCGATGTACGCACATAATACACGCCCAGTTGTACTTTTACTTTTCAACACGCCCAGTTGTACTTTTGCAAGCCTCATTTGCATAAATACGAAAATGGTCATAACTTGGCCAAAAATGCTCGTTTTTTAAAAATAAAAACGTTACTGTAATCTACATTGCAGCGCTTATCTGCTGCAATAGCAGATAGGGGCTGCAAAATCTGGTGACAGAGCCTCTTTAAATGGGCTTTTGAAGAGTGGCGGCACTTCCTGGAGGGGGCCAGACACCAGGTAACGGTCCTTACGGATCACAAGAATCTGGTTTTCCTAGAATCGGCCCGGAGGCTTAATCCTAGACAAGCTCGGTGGGCACTATTCTTTACCAGATTTAATTTCTTGGTTACCTATAGGGCTGGGTCCAAGAATATTAAGGCTGATGCCCTGTCACGTAGTTTCATGGCCAATCCTCCTTCCGAGAAGGATCCTGCTTGTATTTTACCCCCTGGTATAATCGTTTCTGCCACGGATTCTGATTTAGCTTCTGATATCGCGGCTCATCAGGGTGCAGCTCCCGGGAACGTCCCTGGGAACAAACTGTTTGTTCCCCTGCAATACCGGCTAAGGGTACTCAGGGAAAACCATGACTCCGCTCTATCTGGTCATCCTGGCATCTTGGGCACCAAACACCTCATTACCAGAAACTATTGGTGGCCTGGGTTGCCTAAAGACGTTAGGGCTTACGTCGCCGCTTGTGAGGTTTGCGCTAGGTCCAAAACCCCTAGGTCCCGACCTGCGGGCCTACTACGTTCCTTGCCCATTCCCCAGAGACCTTGGACCCATATCTCCATGGATTTTATCACGGATTTGCCTCCATCTCAGGGCAAGTCGGTGGTGTGGGTGGTAGTAGACCGCTTCAGCAAGATGTGCCACTTTGTGCCCCTTAAGAAGCTACCTAACGCTAAGACGTTAGCTTCTTTGTTTGTGAAACACATCCTGCGTCTCCATGGGGCCCCAGTCAATATCGTTTCTGACAGAGGGGTACAATTTGTTTCCTTATTTTGGAGAGCCTTTTGTAAAAAGTTGGAGATTGATCTGTCCTTCTCCTCCGCCTTCCATCCCGAAACTAATGGCCAAACGTAGAGGACTAACCAGTCCCTGGAACAATATTTAAGGTGATTCATCTCTGACTTTCAATTCGATTGGGTCTCATTCCTTCCCCTTGCTGAATTTTCCCTGAATAACCGGGTCAGTAACTCGTCAGGGGTCTCCCCGTTTTTCTGTAATTTCGGGTTTAACCCAAGGTTCTCCTCCGTTTCCCCTGGTTGTTCCAATAATCCTGAGGTAGAGGATGTTCATCGGAAACTGTGCACTGTCTGGGCCCAGGTTCAGAAGAACCTAGAGGCGTCCCAGAGCGCACAAAAGATTCAGGCGGATAGTAGACGTTCTGCTAACCCCCGGTTTGTCGTCGGGGATTTGGTCTGGTTGTCGTCCAGGAACTTGCGCCTTAAGGTCCCGTCCAGGAAGTTTGCTCCCCGATTTATTGGGCCTTATAAGATCATTGAAGTCCTCAACCCTGTATCCTTCCGTCTGGAGCTGCCCCCATCCTTTCGCATACATGACGTCTTCCATGCCTCCCTCCTTAAACGCTGCTCCCCGTCCTGGTCCCCCTCGAGGAAACCTCCTGCTCCCGTTCTCACCCCTGAGGGTGTGGAATTCGAGGTGGCCAAGATTATGGACAGTAGGATGGTCCAGGGCTCCCTCCAGTACCTGGTCCATTGGAGAGGATACGGGCCGGAGGAGAGGACTTGGGTACCTGCCCGTGATGTTCACGCTGGGGTATTGATCAGGAGGTTCCACCTTCTCTTCCCTACTAAACCGGGTCCTCTTAGTAAGGGTCTGGTGGCCCCTCATAAAAGGGGGAGTACTGTTAGGGATCTGCCAGGTACTACGTCTAGGTATACTCCTGGGATTAATCAATCCACACCTGAGGCCAGACCTGTTTGACTGACACCATCTCCCACCAACCAGGGTGGCAGGCTCAGGAGTGGGAGAGCCTATCGCGGCCTGGTCAGTCGGAGTTAGCTCCGCCCCCTGTCCTTTATTACCTGCCGTGTTCTCCTCCTCAGTGCTTGTAATTCTTTTGGATTCCTGGCCCCACTGCTGCTTGCTCCAGCCTGCTTCTGCCGTGCTTCTGCCTTGCTGCAGTTCTGCTTAACCCGCTTTGCTTTGCCTCCGGCTTGCTTCCTCCTCCGTGCTCACTTGGGTATACTCCACTTCATCCTGGTCCTGACAACTCATTCACCACTCCGTTTCCTCGCGGCGTTCCGTGGGCTACTGCCCCTTCCCTTGCGTGTTCCCTGTTTGTTCTCCCGTGCACTTTGACAGCGTAGGGACCGCCGCCCAGTTGTACCCCGTCGCCTAGGGCGGGTCGTTGCAAGTAGGCAGGGACAGGGCGGTGGGTAGATTAGGGCTCACTTTCCCTTCACCTCCTTCCTGCCATTACAGTAAGGGGTCGTTTTTTGAAGGCGAGTATAGTATTAGTACCATTTTGGGGTACATACAACGTTTTCATCACTTATTTTATTAAATTATTTGGGGGAAGTCAGGTGACCAAAAAACAGCAATGCTTGAATTGATTATGAATTTGTTTTTTCCTATGGCGTTTACATAACAGGTTAAATAATGTGATATTGTACTAGTATTCAAGGAAGAAGGAAGAAAAGTGCTGGCACTGTCAATTCAGACACATATTACAACTGGATGGAGATTCCCAATGGCACTATTAACATTTATGGTATTCGGCAACATACATGCCCACGGGGTGCTCATCGACCAGCTCAGCAGGTTAAACTTGAATTTCAAGAAATAGAAGAAATCGAGGCACTGACCGACCGTAGCAATGAACTTCTTTTATTCAAGATCTTTTGGTCTATTCGATGTGGATCTTTTACACAGTGAACCATGTCTCCTTTTTTGTCCACCCAAAAAGTTGCAAGGAATGGTCTTCTCATGTTTCCAGCTTCCTAAAAGACACTCAGGGGCCGATATTTTTTTTTTTATTGATTGTTATCTATTGGATTATTACAATAGGTAATAGCTGGTAAAACTCATCTCTCTCAGATCCTATTCAGCTCCAGGCACCAGGAGACCAGAGGTCTGGTCTAGGGTCTGAATTTATTTTGAAGTTTGGTCTGAATTATTTTACGGGTATGGTCTGGGATCTGAATTTATTTAGGGGTCTGGTCAGAGGTCTGAATTCATTGAAGAGTTTGGTCTGCGGTCTGCATTAATTTGGGGCTTTGGAGACAATTAAGGGGTCTGGTCTGGGACCTGAATTTATATAGGGGTCTGGATTAATTTAGGGATCTGGTCTGAAATAAATTAGAGGCGTCTGATCTAGGGTGTAAAATAATTTAGGGATCTGGTCTAGGTCTAAATTTGTGTTGCAATATAGCAGGGGTTCCCAACCTGTGGCTCGCGAGCCCCGGCTGTGTGGCTCACAGGCTGTCTGCTAGACCGGAAATATTGCGGAGGTCTAAAAGACAGCCGACACGTATTTCTTAAGTACAGGGTAATGCACTGGCTGCCGTGAGAGGATGAGGAGACATGAGATTCTGTAACATCGCTGCGGCTATCTTCTCCTGCCCCAGAGTCACCCACACTACATCCCGCTATGAGGAAGGTGAGCTCCCCGCTATACGAGATGGATCCCCATTTCTCCCCCAAACCTAATACGTGCCCTCAGCCATGATATCCTCCAATTTATGTTGTGTAGTCAGACGAGGGCAGGTCACAAGCATATAGAGAAGGGCAGGTGATAGGTTGGGTGAGGAGCCAAGCTTATGATTATGGAGGGCAAGTACAGTAGAAGCATAGATTCTCATCTCACAAAGAAAAAAAATGCCCCTATATCAAAGGGGTAATACGTCGCCTCTCTCTTCAGCCTGATCTGACATCAGACGTGGATAGATGCTGCTCCACACTGAACGGGACCGTTGCCAAGGCAGCCGTCTGACCTCCGGCAAGTTTTGTGTACATGTCCTTTTAATTGGACTAGGATACGTGCACGGCAGACGACCCCTTTAAGTTTTACTATATATTTACAATGCTAAAATCAACAGAGCACAAAGAATACTCTTTAAAAAGAGTAGGACTCATGTGCAAAACACATTAACTTCTAATGCGTCAACACAACAACAAATAGTTTTAGGGGAATAGGTGTTTTTATTGTGCAAAAGAAGTAAAAAAATAAAAATAAAACATATATAAATTTGGTATTGCTGTATTCATACTGACCTAGAGAATAAAGTTATCATGGTATTTATACTGTACCATACAATAAACTATTTCAATTTAAAACTCAAAAAAACAATGGCGGAATTGCTATTTTTCATTCACCGAAAAAAGCTAATAAAACTTAACCAATAAGTTATATGTATCCCAAAATGTTGACATTGAAAAACTTGTGCCGCAAAAACAAGCCCTCACACGACTATGTTGAGAGAAAATTAAGTTATATATTGGCTATATGGCTTTTACGATCTCTTCACTTTAAAAGTGGCTCGTGATCATCTCTGAGTGCTGATTGTGGCTCTCAAGGCAAGAAAGGTTGGCAATGTCTGCTATAGAGAGAGGGGATGGGCTGCAGAAGCGAAGGGCTAAACATGTCTGAGCAGCAAATTCTACAGTGATTGTGAGACGTCATCATGTCGGTCTGGGCCGGATGGAGAAGAAAAGGAAAGTGAACGACTCCAATCAGAGAAGATGTCAACTGTGAGTCACTGGATTTAATTGTTGTTTATACTGCCTGTGTCTTATCAGTACTGTATTCACTTGTATAGTCTGCAGCAAGATGATACTATATGGCTGAGTATAGATAGGCTCTCCTCCTCCCCAGGTACTCAAACTGACTGTGATCGCCACCGAAGCCTCCTGGATTAGGTTATCTCTCCCTCTGTGTTGAAGATTCTATGTCAGGCCGGTTCTCTACCCGCAAAACAGCTTATTGTAGCAGTCGGTGTCCCTCTCTAAAGCAAACTGTCTCCGTGTCTGTACAGCAGCTCTTGTAGCAGGCTTTCTCACTCTCTGGTAAGCATCTCTACACACGTGCCTGAACAGGAACAGCTCTGCACATCTATTTCCTGTCCAGGCTGAATCTACTTCCCCGTCCATCATAACCAATGATCTAAAGCCTGCTTCTTTATGAAACAGGTGCCGCAGTTAGATGCCACAGCAGCGTCTCTGTGTATTACAATTCTCTACAGACCGCCAGTGTACAACAGGTATCTGAAAACTATATGGTCATTATACGGTAGCATTTTTGGTCATATTTGTCTTTGTACAGCTCGAACATACACTTGTCCCTGACTGAAAGAGTAAGTGTACGCCGGTCCCTGAATATATGATCAGGTGTTTTTACTTCCTTTTTCGAATTGACGATGTTGCTTTCATATTTAGGAGAGAATTGAGTGGGAGGCAACTTTTTTCCGCTGCGCCCTAGATTTTAATCCTTGATCTGCCGCTGGAGAGAATTAAACAAGCCTGTGTGGAATGGAGAAGCAGTCTTGTATACAGCAGACAGAACTTCTTGTGACCACTCCAGTACACGCGGGAAGGTGTACCGATACGATGACAACACAAACAGGAAGTCAAGTGGTTGCTAGGCAACCTTAAGGACTGCTCCATACAGAATTCACTAAGGACAAACTGCCAGATTAAAAATAGTCTGACTATGTAGTTACTGTCGTAGCTTTTTTATGACGAATGTTCTATTTATGAGGAAATATAAGAACATTTATTACGTGAGTGGATACAATCAGAGTAAAAAGTTTTTAACAGCTACTCTAGCGGAATTTTTCTATGGAAACATATATTTTTCCATTTTATTTTGCTAACATTTCTACTTCAAAGTTTAACTGAGCTTCCGACATCTGAGTCACCTAGGTTATCAGCCTCCAGGGTTGTTATTGCTTTGACATAGGTTCACCAGCTCTCTCCTGAGCATAAAAGCATTTCAACGTCTGCCAATTTATATTTTTAACCGTAGTGTTATAAATGTTTATTACTTTGTTGAGTGGTTTCCTGATCGGCAAAAAACAATTTGAAAAACAAAGACTCTAAATAAAACAGATACAATCTTGTACTCTTTATTTTACAAAAAAAATAGTACTTATAATAAAAAAAAGCATTCACACCCTTGGACTTTTTCATGTTTCAGGATCAGTTCACACATTGTGTAAATACTGCGTTTTTTCCGTAACGTAATTCCTTGCGGAAAATCCGCAGCAAATACAGTAGCAGCAAAGTGGATGAGATAATACAAATCTCATCCACACGCTGCATAAATACTGAGCGGAAAAAACACTCAGAAGTTGACCTGCGGTGCAGAATTTTATTCCACAGTCTGTCAATTGTATTTGCGTAAACGCTGCTTATTTGTTGCGGGTTTTTCCCCATTGAATTCAATGGGGAGGTAAATCCTGCAACAAATAGCAGGTTCGTTATGGCCCGTTAAATAAAATTATACTATTTAATAATGTTAACCATTATAAAACAAATAATGTAAATTAAACACTACATAGACGGTATGTACTTGAAAATGATGCCTTAACCCCTTAGTGTCTAAGCCTGTTTTGGCCTTCAGGACCAGCCCCATTTTTGCAAATCTGACGTGTCACTTTATGTGGTAATAACTCCAGAATGTTTTTGCCTATCCAAGCGATTCTGAGATTGTTTTCTCGTGACATGTTGTACTTTATGATACTGAAAAAATTTTGTCGTTAAATTCAATATTTATTTGTAAGAAACGCCAAGATTTAGAGAAAATTAGCAAAAATTTGCATTTTTCTAAATTTAAATGTATTTACTTGTAAAACAGATAGTAATACCACACAAAATACTTACTAGTTTATATTTCCCATATGTCTACTTTATCTTTGCGTAGTTTTTTGAACATTCTTTTATTTTTCTAGGACGTTACAAGGCTTAGAACTTTAGAAGCAATTTCTCATATTTTCAAGAAAATTTAAAAATACTATTTTTTCAGGGACCAGTTCAGTTCTGAAGTGGCTTTGAGGGCCTTATATATTAGAAAGTCCCCAGAAGTCACCCCATTTTTAAAACTGCACCCCTCAAAGTATTCAAAACTGCATTCAGAAAGTGTTTTAAGGCTGGGTTCACACGAGCACATTAACCGAAGTCAGTGCAGGGAGCCGGGCTCCTAGCATCGTAGTTATGTATGACGCTAGGAGTCCCTGCCTCTCCGTGGAACTACTGTCCCGTACTGAAAACATGATTACAGTATGGGACAGTTGTCCTGCAGAGAGGCAGGGACTCCTAGCGTCGTACATAACTATGATGCTAGGAGACCGGCTCCCTGCACTGAGTTCGGTCCGGGACTTCCGGCCGAAATACGTCCGTCCATTACAGACGTTAATGTGCTCGTGTGAACCCAGCCTAACCCTTTAGGCGTTTCACAGGAATTAAAGCAAAGTAGAGGTGAAATTTACTAATTTAATTTTTTTTCTTCGAAAATTCATTTGTAATAAATTTTTTCTGTACCACAGAAGGTTTTACCCAAGAAATGCAACCCAATATTTATTGCCCAGATTCTGCAGTTTTTAGAAATATCCCACATGTGACCCTTGTGTGCTAATGGACTGAAGCACCGACCTCAGAAGAAAAGGAGCACCTAGTGGATTTTGGGGCCTCCTTTTTTTAGAATATATTTTAGGCACCATGTCAGGTTTGAAGAGGTCTTGTGGTACCAAAACAGTAAAGACCCTCAAAAAGTGACCCCATTTTGGAAACTATACCCCTCAAGGAATTTATCTATGGGTATAGTTAGCATTTTGAACCCACAGTTTTTTTGCTACATTTATTTGAATTAGTATGTGAAGATGAAAATCTACTTTTTTTCTGAAAAAACTTAGAAATTTTAAATTTTTACAAGGAATAAAGTAGAAAAAACACCCCAACATATGTAAAGCAATTTCTTCCTATTATAGCAATACCCCATATGTGGTAATAAACTGCTGTTTGGACCCACAGCAGGCCTCAGAAGAGAAGGAGCACCATTTGGATTTTGCATTTCTGATTTTGCTGGAATAGTTTTCAGTGCCGTGTCGCGTTTGCAATGCACTGGAGGGATGAAAACCGTGGAAACCCCCCAATAGTGACCCCATTTTGGAAGCTACACCCCTCAAGGAATTTTTCTAGGGGTAAAGTTAGCATTTTGACCCCACAGTTGTTTTGCTGAATTCATTGGAATTAGTCTGTAAAGGTAAAAATCTACTTTTTTTCTGAAAAAGCACCCCAACATTTGTAAAACAATTTCTCCTGATTACCCACACCTGGGCTTAGAAGCCCCACACCGGGGCTTAGAAGGGAAGGAGCGCTATTTGGCTTTTGGAGCTCAAATTTTGCTGGAATAGTTTTTGGGTGTCATGTCGAATTTGCAAAGCCCCTGAGAGACCGAAACAGTGGAAGCCCCCCAAAAGTAACCCCATTTGGGAAACTACACCACTTAAGGAATCTATCTAGGGGTATAGTGAGCATTTAGGCCCCATACGTCTTTTGCAGAATTTATTAGAATTAGGGCGTGAAAATTAATGTCAACATTATTTCCACTAAAATGTTAGATGACTGGTAGAATACACTGCAATAGTAATGTATTGCAGTATATTGTGATTTTTACAGGCTCCTGTAACAGCGTGATCGCTGTTTCTGTCCGTTAGTCCCGGGTATCAGCTGTAATACACAGCTGACACCCGCAGCGTATGGTGTGGGCTCAGCGCGTGAGACGCTCCATATATCACCCCCACACCACGACATGCTATTAAGTCATGGTGCGCAAAGGGTTTAATGCGCAGCGGATGGTGCAGAGTGAAAATTAAAATTTTCCACTGATGTTTCATTTTAGTGCACTATATGTTGTGCCCAGTTTGTGCCACAGATACCACATAAAATATTAACAGGGTTCTCCCGGGTATGGCGATGCCATATCGGTGGACGTAAACGGCTGTTTGGGCACGCTGTAGGGCTCAGAAGGGAGGGACGCCATTTGGCTTTTGGAGCGCATATTTTGCTTGGTAGTAGCTCTGGCGTTTTGCTGGTATTTCAGTTTATAATGTGGGGGCACATGTAGGCTGGGCAGAGTACATCAGGGGCATAATAAGAGGGTATAATAATGGGGTAAATAAATAATAATCCACAGATATGTGGCCGGTGTCGCACTTATAAATTGCACCCGATCCTATCCGCTTTTGGAACGCTCTGTACATTTTGCATCGCCATAATCTTTTTCACCACCGGTGCCGTGTGAGGGCTTATTTGTTGCGGGACAATCTGTAATTTTCATTGGTACCATTTTGGGGTACATGCGATTTTGTTGATCACTTTTTATTAAATTTTTCGGCAAGCCAGGTGACCAAAAACCATCAATTCTGACAATGATTTTTATTTATTTTTGACGGCGTTTATCCTGAGCTATGAATGACTATTATACTTTATTCTGCGGGTCGATACAATTACGGCGATACCATATGTATATAGTTTTTTTTATGTTTTGCAGCGTTTGCGCAATAAAATAACTTCTTTATAAAATAATTTATTTTCTGTGTCACAATATTCTGAGAGCCGTAACTTTTTTATTTTTCAGTCAAAAAAGCTGTGTAAAGGCTTGTTTTTTGCGGGACAGGTTGTAGTTTGTATCGGTACTATTTTGGCGTACATGCGACTTTTTGATCACTTTTTATTACATATTTTGGGAGGGGTGGTGACCAAAAAATAGTGATTCTGGCATTGTTTTTCGTTTATTTTTTTTGCGGTGTTCACCGTGCGGGAAAAATAATATTATAGTTTTATAGTTGGGGTCGTTACGAACGCGGCGATACCAAATATGTGTAATTTTTTTTTACGTATTCATTTTTCTTCCTATAATAAAAGACTTATTATAGGAAAAAAAGCAGTTCATGTTTATATCACTTATAACTTTTATTTTTACACTTTTTTTAAAACATTTTTATTCTTTTTTTTACTTTTTTCACTTGTCCCACTAGGGGACACTTAGACTTGCAGCTCTGATCGCTGCTGGAATACATTACACTACACACGTAGTGTAATGCATTCCAACTCATTGTGACATAACAGTCACACTGACAGGAAGCCTACGACGACCACCCTCCGGGTGGTCCTCATAGGCTTCTGTACATGGCAACCCGGAAGCCATTGTCTGGCGTCCGGTTGCCATGGGTACCATCGCCAGCCCCTGTGATTTCACGTGGGGGCTGCCGATCGGCGCTAAACACCTTAATGTGGGGGCTGCCGATCGGCGCTAAACACCTTAATTGTGGCGTTCAAAATCGAGTGCCGCAATTAAGGGGTTAACTGCCGATATCAGCGGCGATGGGCCGCTGATCGTCAACGGGGAATGCAGGGCAGACACCCTGCACAGTTAACCGCTGCTGCGGTGTAGCGCCGCGATTAACTGTCAAAGCACAGACGTAACTGCACGTCAAGGTGCGCGCACTTACTGCTCACCTCGACGTACAGGGGTTAAACATATACAACTCGTCCTGCAAAAACAAATCCTCAAAGAGCTGCGTAGCCTTAAATATAAAAAAAACTATGGCTGAGACGAGAAGGTAAAACGTAGCAAATTCTCTCGTTCCATTACGCAGATATTGGCTTGGTCCCTTAATTGTTAACCCTTTTGCACACCACGACATAATAGCAGGTCCTGGTGCAGGGGGTGACGTATGGAGTGGGCATTACAGCTGACACCCGGGTCTAATGGCCAGAAACAACGATCGCGCTGTTCTTTGCCATTTAACCCCTTAAATGGCGTGGTCAAGTGTGACTGCTGTATCTAAGGCACTGCAGGGTGACGGCCCCCTCCAACAGCTCATTGGCCTTATCAGATAGATGGTTGCCATGGTAGCCTAAGGGCCTAATCAAGGTCTGCCTTCACTCTGCCTCTGTTAAAACCTGCCTCAGGCAAAGCTTAACAGGAGCCTGTAAAAATGACAATATACTGCAATACATTAGTCCCCTAGGGTACTAATAAAATGTGTAAAAAAAAAAATTTTGATAACGTTTTTAGTAGTGAAAAATAAAATTAAATATTAAACGTTCAGAAGAAAAACTTTTACAATTTTTCCTTTAAAATAATTAAAAAAAATAAACAAAATTGGTATCGCTGCGTCTGTAAAAGTCCAAACTATTACAATATAACATTATTTAACTTGCACGGTGAACGCTGTAAAAACATAAAATTTAAATGCCATGATCTCTGTGTTTTTGTCACCTTAGCTCTCAAACAAAATGTGATAAAAAGTGACCAAAAAGTTGTATATATAAAAAAATGGTACTAATAAAAACTACAGCTCGTGCCACAAAAATCCACTCTCACACCGCTCAATCAACGAAAAAATAAAAAATGTATGGCTCTCAGAACGTGCGTGAGACAAAACAATAGTTTTTTTTAACAAATAGTTTTTTCTATGTAAAAGTAGTAAAATATCAAAAAACCTATATAAAATGTGGTATCACCGTAATCGTATTGAGCCACAGAATAAAGTTAAGTTGTCATTTTTACTGCACGGTGAAAGCCTTATAATAGGAAACCAAAAAACGATGGAGGAATCACAGTTTTTTTCCAATTTCAGCCTTCAAAGAGTTTTTATTTCAGTTTCCCGGTACATTATATGGTACTTTGTATAGTGCCAATATAAACTACACCTCCTCTTGGAAGGCGGGGAGTGAAAAACAAAAATAAAAAAGCAAAAAATGGCTCAGTCCTGAAAGGGATTTCTGGGTAATACTGTCACAATTACTTGCTGGTTCCCTGCTGTCAGTCCTCCAAGCTCCAGCGGGATGTTCAGGCTGTAATAAAGATAGATGGATGGATAATAGATAGATAGATAGATAGATAGATAGATAGATAGATAGATAGATAGATAGATAGATAGATAGATAGATAGATAGATAGATAGATAGATAGATAGATAGATAGATAGATAGATAGATAGATAGATAGATAGATAGATAGATAGATTAGATAGAACTGTATTATATAGAGCACTTGCACTAATTTTTGAGTCACATTTGTTTGGACTGCAATACATTAGATTACCAATAGATGGCAATAAGAGACAAATTATTTTGAACGCCACTACACAATACATTTTTAATCTTGTTCTTGTTTTTCCTCTGGTTAGTTACTACTGAAAATTTAAAAGCATTTACATTTAAAAAAAATAAAACTATCTAGCACTATATTGTACATCTGCCAAATTATAATAAATCGTATTACCTTTTTTTATTGTCTATGTGGTTTTGCTGTATATCAGTGTGAAAAAAATCTGAAAACTGAAAATAGGTACTCTTTATTATGGAGCGGGGGTAGAAGTTATGACGCAAATAATCTAGTAACACATTATACATAATTGCATAAATTTCACTTGGCCTAAAACCTGAAAGTAGGCCACAGAACCTCCCATAAGGGGTAGTTCACACAGTGTTTTTGGCGCTGATTTTGACGTGGAAACCGCGTCAGTATCAGCAGCAAGAAACACCCCAAACAGTCCTCAATTATTTTAATGGAAGGCAGAGGCTTTTTTTCCCGGGCGGCTTATGGCTGCTCACTGAAAAAAAAAGTGGCATGCTCTTTCTTCGAGCGGTTTCCGCCTTTAACCTTCCATTGAAATCAATGAGAGGCAGAAAAAAATGGAGCATTTTTGTATTTTTTTTGCCCACGGTTATTGCATTAGATTCAACGGCCGCAGGCAAAAACCGTGGAAAAAAAAAGTCAGAGAATACTGGCAATTCCAAATCTGCCTCAAAATTCCCAATGGATTTTCAAGACAGATTTTTTTCTGCCTGTCAAAAATAGCTGTATGTGAACTTACCCTAAGGACTCATGCACACGGCCATAGCCGTGTGCACGGCCCGTGACTCCGGCACAGACAGCCGCGTAGTGTTATCCGCGGGTCATCCGCAAATCACGGACCGTGCACACATTGATTTCAATGCGGCCCGTATAATGACTTGTCCTATTTTTTTGCAGTACGGGCTCCCGGCCAATGGCGGACCGTGTAATCCACAGTTGTGTGCATGTGCCCATAGAAATAAATGGGTCCACAATTCATCCGCATTGAATTGTGGACGTAAGAACACGTTCGTGTGCATGAGGCGTAACAGTGCGTGCTAGTCACAGATGCCCACATAAGTGTCTCAGCCACTGGTGCAGCCCCTTTATTGCCTGTCCAAGGTGCCCACTATAGTGCCTCTGCAACAGGTGCCCCTTATAATATGCCCATTATATTTCAAACAGTAGTATTTTTGTCAGTGTTTTGCATCAGTTTTTTAAAGCTAGAAACCAGAAGTGGATCTGAAACATGGAAGAGGTGCAAATCTTTCATTATACTTTGTTCTCTTTTATTTTCCACTCCTGGTTTTGGCTTATAAATACTAATATAAAATACTGACAAAAATACTGCTGTGTGAAAGTGGCCTTAATGCCTCTGCCCCATGTGCCCTCTCTATAGTGTCTCCTCACCAGGTATCCTTTATAGAGTTTACCCAAGGTGCTATACATAGTGTCACTGCCTCAGGTGCCTCCTATAGCGCCTCTGTCACAGCTGCCCCCAGAGTGTATCTGCCCAAAGTGTTCTCTATAGCATCTCTGCCACCAGATGCCTCTTTAGGGCACTGTCACATGTGCCCCCTATAATGTCTGCCCCAGGTGACGCCATTAGTTCTGGTATGCCAGTACCCCCCTAATATCTCTTGCTAAGCTATTACCTTCGTTATCCTGACACCCTGATGTCCCCATGCTGCCTAATGCAGGAGGATTTCTGCACATTAGAAGCAGAGAACCTTTAGTATTTAGTATTTTTTTGTCAACTACTGTCTCTCGGGGCGTTACTGTGCCGCCTGGAAGCGACGGAACATAACAACGTCACATTGGGGATTTGTGTTGTCATGGCTTGTCCTCGCAATATTGAAGCATGGTTTTCTCTCCAGGAGATTTTTTTCACCTGCCTGGAAGGATCTACCAGAGGCCCAAACTTGAAAAAATAATTCTGGTAAGTGTAATGACAGGGTAGGGAGACAGACAGGTGAGCCCTAATCTACCCGCCACTCAGTCCCTGCCTACTTGCAACGACTCATCCTAAGCGACGGGGTGCAACTGGGCGACGGTCCCTACGCTCAGTAAGTGCAAGACAGACAAAACAGACAGGGGTACACAGAAGCTAGGGAAACGGGGCAGCTGCCCACGGAACACCGTGAGCAACAAGAGTGGTGAACGAGCCGAGTCAAACCAGGAGAGAGCGATGTACAAAAGGCTGAGCAGGAGAGTGGTCAGAAAGCCAAGGTCAATAACAAGCAGAGGATCAGTAGTACAAGCAGCAGCAGCAAGCCAGGAAACAAGCATAGAAGAATCACAGGCAAAGGAGGAACAGGAAAGGCAGGTATAAATAGACAGTGGGTGGGAACTAGATCCGTCTGGCCAGGCTGTGATAGGCTATCCCACTCCTAAGCCTGCCTTCCTGAGTGGTGGAAGATGGAGTCAGTCTCACAGACATAGGAGCAGGTGCAGACTGATTGCCCACGGGCGTCGACACAGAACCTGTGTCTGGCAAATCCTTTACAGTAAGTGTGAATGATTCATGTGAGTGGTGTGTGATGGGGTCCAACACACACTTCTTGCAGAAAGGGCCCCTCAGTTGTCAGTGTCCACCCCAGATCCAATAAAATGGTTATATTTTTACATACATTAAAAATGATTTAAGGAATTATTGGTCTTTACTAGAAGAAGCCACAAAATACCCAAACTTCGACATAAGCTAAAAAAAAAAAAGCCTTTAACCAAAGTCTTAAAGGAACACTCCAGCAAAAACTGATACACTGTGTTATATCTAGTGCAGGGCCTGTTGGGGCGGAGCATGACCCAGGGATTCCCTCTTTTATGTTACAGTTGCAATGTGATGGGAAACAAGATCTAGACAGTCATATTATTGTTAGTAAAGCCATTGGACCCCTACAATACATATGTTGCCTGATTCCTTAGTAGGAGAATATTGATTTCCTTTCTGGGTCTCATATCATTTACACATTGGCACTCTATATGCCACTGTGCATTAGGGCACTAGATGCTTTACTAATTAAAAGAGTATTCTCATAATTGGATGCTATTGCATATAGCTAGGATCTGCAATAACATTTTGATGTGTTCTCCCAACCTCTGGGAGAACAAAGGGACTAAGGTCCCTTTGGCATTTCTGCTAGACATCACCGCTATCGGCCAGCCACTGTGCAGGGATTTGCAGCATAGCTCCATTCAGGTGGTCATGGGCGCTGCAGTGTAGCAGCTTCATTATAAGGAGCGATATGCCATCTCTTTTTATGGTGGGAAACCCCCTTAATGGGCACAACAAAACACCAGTGGACTGTAACAACTGGTCACTGTATATACCCAGTAGCTGTATAAAGTACATTCTGCTGGACACCCAGTCATGGTGCTAATGGTTTGAGTCTGAATATAGGTATTTTCTTTACCACTGAGCCCCAAGGACTAGGCAGTTACTGGAGTTTCTCAGCTTTTAAGACATGTCACCCACATACCTCCCAACTTTCAAGTATCACAAAGGGGGACAACCGATGCGGCGTGAAGGTGAGAGCTGTTGTAGTGAGCAATAGATACGAAAACCGCTGTTGGGTTAACTTTTTACTGTAGACAATCAGAATCGGATCCCTTCTTGCTGGTTAAAACATTCAACTTCAGATAACAAATGTCTTCATGAATGGGCGCCGGAACACGAGCATGAGGTAACCACTGGCGGAATGTTGGGAAGTGCGCGGCTCAAATGCCCCTGGTGCACTGTCAAGACTGCGTGATTTATTCTACCTTGTCCTCGATTAGGGGAAAACAATTTCAGTACCTGTGCTCCTCAGCACCGTCTCCCTCTTCCTTGGGACCATGTCCAAAGTATGGCTGCTGCGGCTTAGGTCTTGGAGCCGCTGGGATGCTTCCGGCTGGACTGCTACACCGCTGGACTGCTGGGCTGCAGCACGGCTGGACTGCTGCATCACTGGACTGCTGGGCCACTGCACGGCTGGACTGCTGGACCACGGCACGTCTGGACCACGGCACGGCTGGACCACTGCACGGCTGGACTGCTGGATCACTGCATGGCTGTACTGCTGCACGGCTGGACTGCTGAATCACAGCACGGCTGTACCACTGCATGGCTGGACCACAACACGGCTGGACTGCTGGACCACTGCATGGCTGGACTACAGCATGGTTGGACTGCTAGACCACGGCATGGCTGGACCATGACATGGTTGGACTGCTGGACCACTGCACGGCTGGACTACTGCACGGCTGGACTGCTGTACCACGGTACGGCTGGACCGTTGCATGGCTGGACTGCTGGACCACTGCACGGCTGGACTACTGCACGGCTGGACCATGGCACGGCTGGACTGCTGGACCGCTGCACTGCTGGACTGTTGGACCATGGCACGGCTGGACCACAGCACGGCTGGACCACAGCACGGCTAGACCACTGCACGGCTGGACTACTGCACGGCGGGACTGCTACTATGGGTGGCTGCTGGGCGACTAGTGCTGGTGGCTGCTGAGTTGGGGGTTGGGAGCTAACTGTGGCCTCTTTCTTGGACAACCTCGTCCTGCATGGGTCTTCTCTTCCCGCTCTGTCTCTCTCTTTTCCCCCTCTCCACAGTTTCCGATGCTACCTCTACTTCTGCTCACCTCACACACGCACACACACCGATCTCCGCACTTTTTCCATCTTCCGCTCCTTTTCCCGAACGTTTTCACACCCCTCCTCTCCCTCAGTCCTTCCAACTCCTGCTTTCCTCCTGTCCCTCCCGTGGCTTCCTTCTTCTCCCGCACATGCATGCGCGCACAGGGCACCCGGCAGTGTACTGCCGTTGTCGTGACAACGACAATGCGCGTCCGCAACATCCGAACTTCTGGTGAGTCTGTCTGGTTTCTGCTCTGTCTTCTCAGCATTCCAGTGCCGGCCGTGATGACCACCCTTACACTCCCTCCCCCTCGTTCTGAAGTGAAGTCCTCTGCACTAAACTTCATAGTCCTGTAAGTAAGCCGGCGGCCGGTTACGACTACATCTCTACGGGTATCGTAATCCGCGTTCCACTTCTATTGCAGGTGATTCCACGGACCCGGGCAGCTCCACTGGTTCCGTCGGCCATTTTTCCCAAGAAGAATTGGTGTCGTCTGAGGGGATCACCAACCACCAGTCTTCTTCTGCCTGAGTCGGTACTGAGTCCCTTCGTTCTGCTGGTCTTGGCGATGAAATCGCTTCTGGCATCGGGAAGGTGCAGGGTTGTAACAGGTTCCGGTGTAAATTCCTACACCTACGGGAGTTCAGGGTCGATGTGCTTGATCACCACGTATGGTTTTCTTTCCCATCACGGTTCCAGCTTTCCCCCACGTTTTGCCCGGCGGTTCCGAACCAGTACCCGATCTCCCGGATGAAAGATTGTGTGTCGTCTAGCTCAGTTCGGATGTTGCTCTTTTGAACCAATTTTCTCCAACCCACCTTTCGTGATGTTCAAACACTTCTGATGTTCTTGCACCCACTCAGCGGGAGATCTGTCCACGTGAGACTCTGGGGTCTCCCACAGGAGTGCCAGTGCCAACCGACTGGGACGGCCGAACATCAACTGGTATGGGGTGTATCCCGTAGTGCGGTGTATCGTGTGATTGTAAGCCCACACCAAGTCATCTACATACTCAGGCCATCGTTCCTGTTTCTCCTCTCCAAGAGTTCTCAGCAGACCAAGGAGTGTGCGATTAAATCTCTCACACGCCCCGTTACATTGTGGGTGGTGTGGAGTCGTTCTCGACTTCTTGATCCCATGTAGAGTACATAGCTCTCGGATGAGTTCTGATTCGAAGTTCGGCCCTTGATCGGACAATAACCGTCTTGGACACCCATACGGGCGTAGGACGTATTTCAACAATGCCGTAGCCGTTATTGATGCCATCTGATCCCAGGTGGGAATTACTACAGCAAATTTGGAGAAGTGGTCGACACACACTAGGGCATATTTATGACCCGACGTGATTTCTTGGACGGTCAAAAAGTCAACTGACAGCAATTCCATCAGGTCCCCCGTCTGACCATAGGTTCCTCGCACTGTTCAATAACCTTGTGCACAACGCGGTCGTGCATTCTTCACATACGCGTCTGGTTACTTCCTCTAATCCTGGGGAGTAAAAATGGTTACGGATCGATTTGACCGTTTTGTCCACTGCAAAGTGGCCTCCTTTTTCGTGCATCCATTTGCATACCGACTTCACATCTGCTTCTGGCAACACCAACTGCCATAGTTCCCGGTACTCCCACGGAGCCCACACCCTGCGATACAGGATGCCATCTCTCACCTCCAACCGCTCTAGCTGGCAAGCCAAGTTCCGTGCTCGCAATGTCAGTCGGTTTTTCTTGGCTGGTGTTGGCCTTTTTCCTTGTGGTACCCATTCTGCGGCCCTCTTGATGTCTTCATCTATCCTTTGATGTCTCTCCCATTCGGGTTGGTCATACATCTCAGATATCGTGGTAGTCACCTGTGTCACTATGGCGACCCTCCTGTTCTTTGACCCTGCGAGGGCCACCCTCAATGGTGGAATCTCGATTTCCTCCTGTTCCTCATCCGCCTCCTCGCTAGGGGTTTCACAGGGTTGTCGGGAAAGCACGTACGCATTAGTGTGATCTTTGCCAGGTTTGTAGTGGATCATGTACTCAAATCGAGCCAGCCGGGCTACCAACCTCTGCTCTATTGCTCCCTATTATGCTGTTTTCAGGTAGGCCAGGGGGTTGTTATCGGTGTAGATGTCTACCTTGCTGCCGACTAAATATTCTGCAAAGCGTTCCATCACAGCCCACACGATAGCTAGAAGCTCAAGTCTGAATGAGCTATAGTTTGTGGGGTTCCGCTCTGTTGGTCGTAGGCTGCGGCTGCCATATGCAATCACCCGTTCTACTTCTCCTTGTTGTTGCGCTAGTACAGCTCCCAGTCCTTTTAAGCTACCATTGGTATACAGCCGAAATGGCCGACTGAAGTCAGCAAACGCTAAGATGGAAGCTGTCACTAGTTTGTTCTTGAATTTTTCTAACGCCAGTTGTTGAGGTTCGCACCACTGTTCATTGACCCTCTGACTGCGACTTCCTTTCTTCTGTTGATTTCAAACAGCCCAGAGGGGTGATGAATGCAGTTTTCTCCTTGTCTTCTTCTTTCATGGTCACCTGCCAGTACCCATTGGCTAAGTCAAGCGTCGTCTAATATTGTGCTTCTTGCATCGCTGTTAATGACTCCTTCATCCGGGTCAAGAGATAGACAGCTCGATGAGTACATGCATTCAGCTTCCGATAATCCACGCAGAACCTGGAGAGAACCATCTTTTTTGTGCACCAGGACGATTGGGGCCGCCCACGGACTTTGGCTCTCTCGAATCACTTGACCTTCGAACATCTTCTGCAATAGATCTTTTACCTCCCGATGTAAAGCTGGTGGAATATTGCGATAGCGTTCTCAGATCGGGGGGTGATTCCGGTATGAATTTCATGCTCGATGGTAGTGGTGCACCCGTAGTCTTCTTCGTGCTCTGCGAACACCCAGGTGAACCACCGCACCAGACGCTTCAAGTGCTGTTCTGCTTTTGCCGTCAGGGCCACTCCATCTAACTCTAAACTGACGCCACAGCCAGTTACTGGGATCTTGCTCATGTGTAGGATCCTGTTCCTCTTGTTCTGACCATCTCCCGGTGATTTCGGTAGTGGTGGGAGCGGTCACATCTTCAGGTCGGACTACTACCTCAATGCCTGCCAGTAGTGTACCGGCCGATATTACAATGGTGCTCTGTGATGGGTTCATTAACCGGACCGTGACCATGCCCCTTGTGATTCGACACATCGTCCGTCCCACCACCCACACGCCTGAGTTATCAGCAGTGACTACTGGTTCCACCATGACCAGCGCGCCTTTCACCCAGTGGTGTGTTCCGACCATCAAAGGGACAGCGATCTCTTGACGGGGTGGCATCTGTATCCCGGTCCGGCTTGGGAAGCGCACCATCCCGACTTGGCCCACGAGAGTCTTCCAGCTTTCTTGGCTTCGACACACCTGATGGATGTGGAATAGGGTCTGTTGTACCTTCTGATCAGACATCAGTCGCTTCCAATAACTGGCACCGACTTTGTTGAACATCAGTCCATGCATCTCTTGTAGGACATTCGTGCCGATGATCACGGGTACCCCTGGTCGAGTGCAGTTGCGGACAACCACTATGCCAGCCCGCGGAAACTCTCGTCCAAAAACTTCCAGCGGCAGCCAGGTAACCCCCGCAATAGGGATTGGAGGGCTATTGGTTGCCGTTAGTTAGATGGTGCCTCTAAACTCTGTTGGTTCTGGAACTTGTCACGGAATAACTGGTAAGTCATGGTCGTAACTTCGGATCCCGTATCAAACAGACAGGGGACCTGTATTCCCCGAAAGACGGCCGTAACAACGGGACATCGTCCCGTCAAAAAGTCCACCTTCCCTCGTGGGCCTGACAGTGAATTGCCCGCGGCTTGGCCCTCAGCGGCGGGAGCTTCTAGTTTAATGGCGGCTGTTCACGTCTGCGGAACCGCTCCGCCCTGCAGTCTCTGGCAATGTGTCCCGGTTGATCGCAGCGCCAACAGCGACGAGGACCTCTTGGCGAGGTTCGGGATAGTCGAGGCGGTGTCGTTGGTCTCTCTGCCATGACTCTCAACTGGGCAACCTCCGTTCTTAACTCTTGGATTGCTTCACGGACATCCCTGGCAAAATCCTGGAACCCGACTCCCGATTGTTCTCTGCTACCTGGCGTTGTTTCCGTAGGACCTGTACCCTGTGAGGCTACACGCGCTTCTCCAGACCCTTCCCGATGCAGTTCTAGGGCCTCCTTTAGAACTTCACCCATGGTCACCGCTGGCATGGCTCTGACAAAATCCTTCAGTGCCCTCCTCAAGGTGCGACTATCTAGACCGGAGATGAACTGGTCTCTCACGATCCGGTCAGGCTTGGGTAGTGCAGCACATCCTGATGGATTTTTCTTCACCAACCGACTCCACATGCCCTGTAGTCCCACTGCAAATTGTTGGAGAGACTCTCCATTCTTCTGCACCCGCGTGTAGAATTTCTTACATAGGTCGGCGGATGAGATGACGTCCCCATACTATGAGTCTAGTCTACTAATGATAGTCTCTAGCGTGTCACGCAGTTTGGATGGTAGGACCAGTACAGCTTTTCTGGCATGCCCCTCTAGCTAATTGAGTGCTAAATCGGCTTGGTGCTTGGAACAACTGGGCAGCAGCGCGTACTCTCTTGGCCCAATCTGTAATCGGTATTGTAATGTTGGGGGTAGGGAAACAGACAAGTGAGCCCTAATCTACCCGCCACTCAGTCCCTGCCTACTTGCAACGACCCGCCCTAGGCGACGGGGTATAACTGGGCGACGGTCCCTACGCTCAGTAAGTGCACGACAGACAAACAGACAAGGGTACACAAAGCTAAGGGAAATGGGGCAGTTGCCCACGGCAACACCGTGAGCAACAAGAGTGGTGAACGAGCCGAATCAAAACCAGGAGTGTACGAGGTACCAAACGCAGAGCAGGAGAGTAGTGAACAAGCCGAGTCAAACCAGGAGTGTACGAGGTACCAAACGCAGAGCAGGAGAGTAGTCAGTAAGCCAGGGTCAGTATGAAGCAGGGTCAAATAGTTCAAGAAGCTGCAGCAGGGCCAGGAAACCAAACGAGAAGAATCACAAGCAAGGAGGAACAGGAAAGGCAGGTATAAATAGACAGAGGGCGGGAGCTAGATCCGTCTGGCCAGGCTGTGATAGGCTCTCCCACTCCTAAGCCTGCCATCCTGAGTGGTGGAAGATGGAGTCAGTCTCACAGACATAGAAGCAGGTGCAGACTGATTACCTATGGGCGTTGACATAGAAGCTGTGCCTAGCAGATCCTTTACAGTACCCCCCCTTTTATGAGGGGCCACCGGACCCTTTCTAGGTGGACCTGGTTTATTGGGGAAATGAAGGTGGAACCTCCTGACCAATACCCCAGCGTGAACATCCCGGGCGGGTACCCAAGTCCTCTCCTCAGGCCCGTATCCTCTCCAATGGACCAGGTACTGGAGGGAGCCTTGAACCATCTTGCTGTCCACAATCTTGGCCACCTCGAATTCCACCCCCTCAGGGGTGAGAACGGGGACAGGAGGTTTCCTCGAGGGAGCCAAGGACGGGGAGCAGCGTTTAAGGAGGAAGGCATGAAACACGTTGTGTACTCGAAAAGATGGGGGCAACTCCAGTCGGAAGGAGACAGGATTGAGGACTTCAATGACCTTGTACGGCCCTATAAACCGGGGAGCAAACTTCTTGGACGGGACCTTAAGGCGCAAGTTCTTAGACGATAGCCACACCAGATCCCCGACCATAAACAAGGGGTTAGCAGAACGTCTTCTATCTGCCTGAATTTTTTGTATGCTCAGGGACGCCTCTAGGTTCTTCTGAACCTGGGCCCAGACTGTGCACAGTTCCCGATGAACGACCTCTACCTCGGGATTGTTGGAACTACCAGGTGAAACGGAGGAGAACCGTGGATTAAACCCAAAATTACAGAAAAAGGGGGAGACCCCTGACGAGTTACTGACCCGGTTATTAAGGGAAAACTCGGCGAGGGGAATGAATGAGACCCAATCATATTGACAGTCACAGATAAAACACCTAAAATATTGTCCTAGAGACTGATTAGTCCTCTCAGTTTGGCCATTAGTTTCAGGATGGAAGGCAGAGTAGAAGGACAGATCAATCTCCAACTTTTTACAGAAGGCTCTCCAAAACAATGAAACAAATTGTACCCCTCTGTCCAAAACAATATTGACAGGGACCCCATGGAGACGCAGAATGTGTTTGACAAACAAGGTAGCTAACGTCTTAGCATTGGGTAGTTTCTTGAGGGGCACAAAGTGGCACATCTTACTGAAGCGGTCTACTACAATCCACACCACCGACTTGCCTTGAGATGGAGGCAAATCGGTGATAAAATCCATGGAGATATGGGTCCAAGGTCTCTGGGGAATGGGCAAAGAACGTAGTAAGCCCGCTGGTCGGGACCTGGGAGTCTTGGACCTAGCACAAACCTCACATGCGGCGACGTAGGCCTTAACGTCTTTAGGCAACCCAGGCCACCAATAGTTTCTGGCAATGAGGTGCTTGGTACCCAGGATGCCTGGATGACCAGATAGTGCGGAGTCATGATTTTCCCTAAGTACCCTTAGCCGGAATTGCAGGGGAACAAACAGCTTGTTCTCAGGAAGGTTCCCGGGAACTGAACCTTGATCAGCCGCAATTTCAGAGACTAAATCAGAATCAATAGATGAAATGATTATACCTAGAGGCAAAATACAAGCAGGATCTTACTCCGAAGGAGGGCTGGCCATGAAGCTATGCGACAGTGCATCAACCTTAATATTTTTAGACCCAGCCCTATAGGTAACCAAAATGTTGAATCTGGTAAAAAATAACGCCCATCGAGCTTGTCTCGGGTTTAACCTCCGGGCAGATTCTCGGAAAACCAGATTCTTGTGGTCGGTAAGGACCGTTACCTTGTGCCTAGCCCCCTCCAGGAAGTGGCGCCACTCTTCAAATGCCCATTTAATGGCAAAGAGTTCGCGGTTGCCAATATCATAGTTACTCTCAGTGGGCGAAAACTTCCTGGAGAAGTAGGCACAGGGACGGAGATGGGTGAGGGACCTGGTACCCTGGGACAAGAGAGCCCCCACTCCCACCTCGGATGCGTCAACCTCCGCGATAAATGGCTCCATTTGGTTGGGCTGAACCAGCACCGGGGCCGAGATAAAGCACTTCTTAAGGACCTCAAAAGCCTGGACAGCCTCAGAAGGCCAGTGGAGGAGATCAGCACCTTTGCGAGTGAGGTCCGTAAGAGGCTTAGCGATGACCGAGAAGTTAGCAATAAATCTCCTGTAATAATTAGCGAACCCCAAGAAACACTGTAACGCCTTCAGGGAGGCAGGTTGGACCCATTCCGCCACAGCCTGGACCTTGGCGGGGTCCATGCGGAATTCATGAGGAGTGAGGATTTGACCCAAAAATGGTATCTCCTGCACCCCAAACACAAATTTTTCGGTCTTCGCAAACAGTTTGTTTTCCCGAAGGACCTGGAGCACCTTCCTGACATGCTCAATGTGGGAGGACCAGTCCTTGGAAAACACAAGTATGTCATCAAGGTACACTACAAGAAATACCCCCAGGTAATCTCTTAAAATCTCATTTATGAAATTCTGGAAGACCACGGGAGCATTACACAACCCAAAGGGCATGACGAGGTATTCGAAAATGACCTTCGGGCATGTTAAAAGCAGTCTTCCACTCATCCCCCTCTTTGATGCGGATAAGGTTATACGCCCCCCCCCCCCCCGTAGATCAAACTTAGAGAACCATTGGGCCCCCTGAACCTGATTAAAGAGATCAGGAATCAAAAGAAGGGGATACTGGTTCCTTATAGTGACCTTATTCAAGTTACGGTAGTCAATGCATGGCCTAAGACCACCATCCTTCTTCCCTACGAAGAAGAAGCCAGCACCTACCGGAGAAGTAGAGGGGCGAATGTAACCCTTGGCCAGGCATTCCTGGATATACTCTCTCATGGCTTCACGTTCGGGACAAGAGAGATTAAATATCCTACCCTTAGGGAGCTTAGCTCCTGGTACCAAATCGATAGCGCAATCGTATTCTCTATGAGGAGGTAACACTTCGGAGGCCTCCTTAGAGAAAACATCATCGAAGTCCTGAACAAACTCAGGTAGCGTGTTCACCTCCTCAGGGGGAGAAATAGAATTAACAGAGAAAGTTTTCCGGCTGCTTATTCTTACGCCTAGGACAGGTGTTCACTTGATGCTTGTCATCCCCACAATAGAAGCAGAGACCATTCTTCCTGCAGAACTCTCTACGTTGTTGGGGGAACACTGAAGCCCCAAGTTGCATAGGTACCTCCGAGTCTTCCGTGGAAGAGCGAAGCAACGGGACCTCGGGAGGCATCATGGGGGAGTCAGAGGGGAAAACTCAAAAACGTTCAAGTTGTCGTTCCCTGAGATGTCGGTTAAGTCGTACCGCTAAAGCCATAACCTGGTCTAGGGAGTCAGAAGAGGGATAGCTAACTAGCAGGTCTTTCAGGGCGTTCGACAGACCCAACCTAAACTGGTACCTTAAGGCAGGGTCATTCCACCGAGAGGATACGCTCCACTTCCTAAAGTCAGAACAATACTCCTCAACAGGTCTCTTACCCTGACGTAAGGTCACCAGGTGACTCTCGGCAAAGGCAGTCCTGTCAGTCTCGTCATAAATGAGTCCGAGAGCAGAAAAGAAAACATCAACGGAGGAAAGTTCAGGGGCGTCAGGAGCCAAGGAGAAGGCCCATTCTTGGGGCCCTCCCTGGAGCCGGGACATAATTATACCCACCCGCTGGCTCTCAGAACCTGAGGATTGAGGCTTTAAGCTAAAATAGAGCCTACAACTCTCACGAAAGGAGAGAAAAGTCTTCCGGTCCACTGAGAACCAGTCAGGCAACTTGAGGTGGGGTTCAAGAGGTGAGGTGAGGGGCACTACCATGGTAGCGTCAGGCTGGTTGACCCTCTGAGCCAGGGCCTGGACCAGTAGGGAGAGTCCCTGCATTTTCTGAGCCAGGGTCTCAAGGGGGTCCATAGTAGTGTGAGGGACCAGGGTAGACTAGGTATATGGGCTTGTGATTATGTAATGATGGGGGTAGGGAAACAGACAAGTGAGCCCTAATCTACCCGCCACTCAGTCCCTGTCTACTTGCAACGACCCGCCCTATGCGACGGGGTACAACTGGGCGACGGTCCCTACGCTCAGTAAGTGCACGACAGACAAACAGACAAGGGTACACAAAGCTAAGGGAAATGGGGCAGTTGCCCACAGCAACACCGTGAGCAACAAGAGTGGTGAATGAGCCGAGTCAAAGCAGGAGTGTACGAGGTACCAAACACAGAGCAGGAGAGTAGTGAACAAGCCGAGTCAAACCAGGACTGTACGAGGTACCAAACGCAGAGCAGGAGAGTAGTCAGTAAGCAAGGGTCAGTATGAAGCAGGGTCAAATAGTTCAGAAGCTGCAGCAGGGCCAGGAAACCAAACGAGAAGAATCACAAGCAAGGAGGAACAGGAAAGGCAGGTATAAATAGACAGAGGGCGGGAGCTAGCTCCGTCTGGCCAGGCTGTGATAGGCTCTCCCACTCCTAAGCCTGCCATCCTGAGTGGTGGAAGATGGAGTCAGTCTCACAGACATAGAAGCAGGTGCAGACTGATTACCTATGGGCGTTGACATAGAAGCTGTGCCTGGCAGATCCTTTACAGGTATACTCTGTCCATCGAACTTATGTATATTCATCAGAGCAGCTCCCATCGGTATCACGACCATGGCTGGCGCATCTGTACCACCGCTGCTGGATGGCTCCATCCTTCGCTAATCCGCTTTGCTCCTGCCGACTACACTAAATTGTGTAGGTGAGTGCTGTTGTAGTGAGCAATAGATACGACACCACTGTTGGGAAAGCCTCTGGTGCACTGTCAAGACTACGGAATTTATGCTTCCTAGTCCTCGATTAAGGGAAAACAAATGCAGTACCTGTGCTTCTCAGCGCCGTCTCCCTCTTCCTAGGGACCGTGTCCAAAGTCTGGCTGCTGCGGCTTAGGTCTTGGAGCCACTGGGCTGCTGCCGGCTGGACTGCTACACCACTGGACTGCTGGGCTGCTGCATGGCTGGACTGCTGCACCACTGGGCCGCTGGACTGCTGGACCACTGCACGGCTGGACCACTGTACGGCTGGACTACTGCACGGCTGGACTGCTGTACCACGGCACGGCTGGACCACGGCAAGGCTGGACTGCTGGACCACTGCACGGCTGGACTGCTGTACGGCTGGACTGCTGAACCACGGCATGGCTGAACCAGTGCATGGCTGGACCACAGCACGGCTGGACTGCTGGACCACCGCACGGCTGGACTACTGCACGGCTGGACTGCTGGACGGTTGGACTGCTGAATCACAGCACGGCTGGACCACTGCACGGCTGGACCTCAGCACGGCTGGACTGCTGCACCACTGGGCCACTGCACAGCTGGACTGCTGGACCACTGCACGGCTGGACCACTGTACGGCTGGACTACTGCACGGCTGGACTGCTGGACCACGGCACGGCTAGACCACGGCACGGCTGGACTGCTGGACCACTGCACGGCTGGACTGCTGGACCACTGCACGGCTGGACTGCTGGACTACTGCACGGCTGGACTGCTGAACCACGGCATGGCTGAACCACTGCATGGCTGAACCACGGCATGGCTGGATTTCTGGACCACTGCACGGCTAGACTACTGCACGGCTAGACTGCTGCACGGTTGGACTGCTGAATCACAGCATGGCTGGACCACTGCAGGGCTGGACCACGGCACGGCTAGACCACGGCACGGCTGGACTGCTGGACCACTGCACGGCTGGACTGCTGGACCACTGCATGGCTGGACTGCTGAACCACGGCATGGCTGAACCACTGCATGGCTGAACCACGGCATGGCTGGATTTCTGGACCACTGCACGGCTAGACTACTGCACGGCTAGACTGCTGCACGGTTGGACTGCTGAATCACAGCATGGCTGGACCACTGCAGGGCTGGACCTCAGCACGGCTGGACTGCTGGACCACTGCACGGCTGGACTACTGCACGGCTGGACTGCTGAACCACTGCACGGCTGGACCACGGCACGGCTGGACTGCTGGACCACTGCACGGCTGGACTACTGCACAGCTGGACTGATGGACCATGGCATGGCTGGACCATGGCATGGCTGGACCACAGCACGGCTGGACTGCTGGACCACAGCATGGCTGGAATGCTGGACCACGGCATGGCTGGACTGCTGGACCACTGCACGGCTGGACTACTACACGGCTGGATTGCTGGACCACGGCACGGCTGGACCATGGCACGGATGGACTGCAACTGCGAGTGGCTGCTGGGCGACTAGTGCTGGTGGCTGCTAAGTTGGGGGCTGGGTGCTAACTGCGGCCTCTTTCTTAGACAACCTCGTCCTGCACGGGTCTTCTCTTCCCGCTCTGTCTCTCTCTTTTCCCCTCTCCACAGTTTCCGATGCTGCCTCTTCTTCTGCTCACCTCACACACGCACACACACACCGATCTCCGCACTTTTTCCAGCTTCCGCTCCTTTTCCCGATTTCCAATGCGCCCTTTTTCACACCCCACATCTCCCTCCGTCCTTCCGACTCCTGCTCTCTTCCTGTCCCTTCCGCGGCTTCCTTCTGCACATGCGCGCGCGCACTGGGCACCCGGTAGTGAACTGCCTTTGTCATGACAACGATAAAACATCCGAACTTCCGTTGAGTGTGCCTGGTTATTGCGCTGTCTTCTCAGCGTTCCAGTGCCGGCCGTGATGACCACCCTTACAGGCGTGCCTCAAATCCCACCCAACCCCCGCCTATACAGACCTGGTTCTGCCCACACAGTATCATGCCCCCATAGTGCCTCCCAAACAGTATAATACCAAATAGCTGCCCCCACACAGTATAATTAATGCCCCCATAGCTGCCACCATACAGTATAATGCCCTAGGTTCGCACGATGCATCGAAACTTCGATACTGTTTCGATACCGTGCACCCTCAAACAGTTCAATACCGTTACTTCATGTCTTTCGATACTAAGATGATACTAAGGGCACAATTGGGGCCCCCACAATATTTCTGGTTGACCACTGAGCTACAGCAAAGACAAATAAGTCTAAATTACTATACCAGCTATTAATAAAAGATTTATGTATTGTCAGAATATGCGCATTATAAATGTCACATTTGCTATTTTAGGCCATTAATGTGAATGTAATCATCTGCGCATCTATGTATTTCTACACCAATTTCCTCTAATATTAGTAGTTCTTTATACTCTGTAATCCATTTGATTTTGACTACATCAGGAACAATTGTATGTTCTTCATCCTTTATTATAAACCCTGAGCTCAGAGATGGAACTGACATAACAAGGTCAATGTAGCCCTGGGTTATGAACAATCTGTCCTCCTATATTATCATCACAAAGTCACTATATACATTTTTCTGTCCTGCTTACTAAAAACGCCATGATGGAAGTTGGTATTTAACATTCGGTGCAATTATTTATTCAGAGAGGATAATGATACAGCAGATGTTACGGTTTCATATTTCCGTATGAATGGCACACCCTCATAACACAATATTGTGACATTAACACAATAGAGGGCAGCCAAGACATATACACAAACTAATGTGATATTATCAGAACAGTATTCTGATGGCAGTACAATGTAGCACAGCCTATAAATACACACTATTGTTATATCATAAAAAGAGAGCTCAGTATAAAGATACCCACAAAGAAGCAGCAACTTAGGCTATGCACTGGCACATTCATGTAGTATTTCTGAGGAATTGATCAATAAGGAGGCGATTGTAGCCTTGTGTTTGACATTCTCCAACCAGTTTAGACCGATGTGAGTGATGACAAACTCAGAACATTGCTACAGAATATGTTAGCACTATACAAGTAACAGGAAATAAATAAATGTAGCTTGGGGATGCACAGGAATCCGGTTCTAGCCTTGGGTTGGATTCACTGAAATTAGATAATGAATGTCGTTCAATATTAAATATGATTCACCGCCTGGAAGAACGATTAAAAATAAGTTTATTGGTTAAATTCATAAAATTGTGGCTCTACTAGCCGTTGATACCAGACCAGGCTAAAGCAAAAGATTTGCGACAAGACAGGTGGTGTGGAGTAATTGATGTCTCCTTTCACCCAAAAACCACCTATCTGTTTATGGTATAATAACGCTGTATCTTTGCCATTAGTAATTGTCTATCTAAATCCTACGCGTTTCATCATCACAAATAATGTGATGCTTCCTCAGGGATTGATATATTCTGATTTGTTTCAAATATCGTTAAATTCAAAAGTAGTGAAGTGATAACAATGTTACAGCACTGGATAGCACTGTTTTTGTGCTGATTCATAGCCTCCAGACGCATGCACGGCTCTGATGCATTGGCCGTACACGCGCCGGAGAAACTAAGGGCTTAAAAAGGCTGAGAGCCCGCCCCCCAAAAGGTAGTCCCCTGAGTGAGCCGCCAATCCGCATATTACACGGCAACCAGTGACGTGCCGGAGGCGGCGTCTCGGCGACCTGGCAACCGATGGGGGTTCCTGGACGACCAAAGCGTCCATGGTAACTAGGGGACGCTAGACGCGGCTCCTGAGTTGTCAATAGACAAAAATACATCGTGTGGATATAATGTTAACATACGGCCTTGTGAAAGAACAAGGCCGTGTTAATACATAGGGAGGGGCTCACTTGTAGGGGGAACCGTCTCATCCCGAGACTAACTCCCCGAATATGACACCAACGGTATCTTAATTATACCCTATGTCCGTCCGAGATCAAAGTGGGCAGCATCCTATCGCATCACAAGCAGGAGTAGGTAAAAAGATTGCAGCCATCCCGTAGTAAATAGACCTAGGGAGGGCGCAACGCCAGATGAGTTCGAGATAAGTGGTCAAATGTTCAATAGCACAATATTGGCGAATAAGACAATATGATGCCTATGCCGTATGTAAGATAGTGGGGTATATATCATATAGTGTCAATGACCAACAACAAACCCTACATGAAAAGCGCAACACAGAAAACGCGGTGGGAACCGCATGGTGTGCATGAGGACAGAGGTATTAATAGGCAACTGCAAGCCTAGGTGTGTTCAAATAAATATATGGTACACTGTATATTGTATATATGCACAGACTAAACATCAGGTAAAGTGGTAAGATTAGAGGAAACACGAATAGGAGATTTGTTCATTGATGCCATGCGGGTTAACCGTCTGCAATCTGAATATCCATTCAGCCTCTATTTGGAGTATTTTCCTATCCAGGTCCCCCCCTCTAGGGAGGGGTCTCACATGTTCTATACCCTGGAAAACCAGGGATGTAGCATCCCCGTCATGGCAGGACCACACGTGTCTTGCTACTGGGGTATCCACTTTCCTTCTGACATCCCCAATGTGGTCCCGTATCCTTCTCCTGAATTCCCTTTTGGTCTTCCCCACATATTGTAGGCCACATTTACATGTCATGAGATAGACAATACCCTTTGTTTTACAATTTATGAATGATCTGTTGTCAAAGGTTTTGCAAGTATGGGTACTCGTAAAATTCTTACTGCATAGTATGGATACGCAGGCCCTGCATGTTCCACATCTGTATGTCCCTCTAGCACTATTCTCCAGCCAGGTGCCACATTGTGTAACCTGTTGTAGGTGGCTATGGACCAATCGGTCCCTGAGATTGCGTCCCCTCCTATAGGTAATGAGCGGGGCGTCCCCAACCAGGGTCCCCACATCAGGATCTGCCTTTAGGATGCCCCAAAAACGTTTGAGGACCTCCCTCACCTCTCTATTCGCCGAGTCAAAAGTACCAATAACTCTAATACGTTCTTCATGCATATCCTTTGGTTTAGGGTTGAGCAGGTCGTCTCTATTACACCCTAATGCATTCTGATATGCACCTCTTAGAACCTCCCTAGGGTAACCCCTATGTCTGAACCTATTCTCAAGGTCACGTGCGGATATCCTAAAGTCCGTGATGGTCGAACAATTTCTCCGTGCCCTGAGATATTGGCCCTTCGGTATACCTCTCTTAAGATTAATTGGGTGCCAACTTTCCCATTGTAGTAGGCTATTGGTCGCCGTTTCTTTGCGATACATGTTGGTTTCTAACAACCCTGTGTCCGTCTTGGATATCGTGATGTCCAGGAAGGTGATTCTAGTATCTTCAATTTCGGATGTGAAAAAAAGACCTAGTTCATTGGCATTCAAGATCTCCACAAATTCCTTAAAATCCTCCCTGGTCCCTGTCCATAGGATGAGGACATCATCTATGAATCTCATCCAGAGTAGAATACATGATGACCATTTGTCCATGAGTTCACTGAACACAACTTCCTTTTCCCACCAACCCAGATATAGGTTAGCAAAGGTGGGTGCACATGGACTGCCCATGGCCACTCCTCTGAGTTGGTGGTAGATCTTTTGATCAAATAAAAAGAAGTTGTGTTCTAGGACAAACCTCAATAGTTCAATCACAAATTTATTGTGGGCCTGGTATTGTACCCCTTTATCCATCAAAAAGTGTTCGATAGCTCTACATCCCTGACTATGTGGAATAGAGCTATATAAGGACTCTACATCAAGAGATACCAATAGTGTCTGATCATCACACCGTATACCCTCAAGCCTTCTCAGCACATCCATGGTGTCCCTCACGTATGATGGCAGGGACACCACAAATGGCCTAAGGACCTGATCAAGGTATACGCTCGCATTTTGAGTGAGGCTGTCAATCCCGGATACTATGGGGCGACCCTTAAGAGGGTGCAAGCCCTTGTGTATCTTTGGTAAGCTGTAAAATGTTGCCGTTAATGGGAACTCTTTCAACATGAAGTTAATTTCCCTATCATTTATGAGGTTATCCGATTTTGCTGGGCAAAGGATATTTTTTAATTTCTCCTTAAATATGATCATTGGGTTACTGGCCAGGACCCCATAGCAGTCTCGATTATCCAGGATGTCATGGCACATCTTGCTGTATTGTGAGCGATTTAGCACCACTATATTTCCCCCTTTATCCGAGGGTTTAATAATAATATTGTCATCCCTCTCTAGAGATAACAGGGCTGCCATCTCTCTACTGGAAAAGTTGGAGCCGTGCTCCTTATGATTAATCAATTTAAGTTGATCCTCCACTACTTTCACAAAAACATCAATGGTGGTATTGTCACTCAGGGGTGCATATTTGGTTGATGGGACCCTTAACTCAGTGAATGGGCCCTTGCCCTCCTCCCTGTGACCCTCCTCCCAAAGATCCTCTAATAGCCTTGGGTTGGTTGTCGACGTGTAGCAATTCAACGCTGCAGTTTTGGGCAACTATTGCCTGATGGAACAGGATTGCGCGTCAGAAGTCACTACACTTAATTCCACATGAAAAGTGCCATCCCTCATTTGGCCTGGCTTTTGCCATGGGGGGAAGCTCTAAAAAACTAAAATCAGCAGGACTTAAATAAGGCAAAAATCTTATTACGCTGCATACTTGCAATGACCAGGCCAAGCATTTAACTGCTGTGTAGGCCATGCCTCAAATAACAAGCTGATAGCCTATGGATGCTGGGACAAATTTACTATTGAAAGGCTCTAAGGAAATGCAAATTGTGTGTGAATGTAATGTCCGTGGCTGCGGGCTGTCAGCTCCAACCTCCCCCTGACAGCCGCAGCCACGAGTCGGCAAGCGCTGGCCCCAGCCTCCTCCTCAGGAAACGCTCTTAAAGGGGCAGTGCGTGCGCCGGACCTCGTTGATGAACTTTGACCCGTGAGTATCCTGGACTATACGAGGGGTCTAGCCCACTGATTCTATACCTGAGCGTTGTTGTGTTCCCTAGTTTGTTTATGTTATGGCCTCCTAGTGTGTTTCCCGTTCCAGTCCCTGTTACCGTACCTATACCTGTTTCCCGTTCCTGTTCCTAGCAATCCATACATCCCTGGTCTAGAACTGAGCTGTGCCAGATTCGTGCTGTGCTGCATCCACGTCTGAACTGCTCCACCTCGCCTGACATCCGCCTGCTACCTATTCCCAGCCAAGCCTGCCCTGCTGCTGTCTGAGCTGCCACAGGTACCTATAGAACTATAGACATTCACCTGCTCCCTGTTGGCCAGCTGCCTTACCGCCAAGGCGGTACGGCCCAGTGGGTCCACAGACCCTTCATGACTACGCTCAGGCCATGGATCCCGCTGGTCGATTCAAGACTATGATGACGTCACAGGAGATGCGAGCGGATATGCTGGACCTCCGGTCTCGACAGGACCAACTCCTCCAGGCGTTGAACATTCTTGCACGTCGGCAGGAGGCACAAGCTGCCGTTCCTCTTACTACACCTCCTGGCAAAGTTGATCCTCAGACTACACCTCTTGGCAGTATTGACCCACGTGTTTCTTTGCCACTTCCTGACCATTATGATGGAGAAGCAAGTACCTGTCGTGGTTTTCTTAATCAATGCCAGATACACTTCAGCCTGTATGCTAGGACATTTTCATCTGATGGTGCCAGGGTCGCTTTTATCATCTCTCTTCTCACTGGCAAGGCTCTTGCATGGGCGAACCCTATCTGGGAGAGACAAGGACCAGAGACCCGTGACTTCCCTTCGATCCTCCGGACTTTTCGCATGGTGTATGAGGAGCCTAGACGGGTCTCATCTTCTTTGATTAGCCTGCTCCAAGGAGACACCTCAGTGAGTGAGTACGCCATCCACTTCCGCACCCAGGGCCGCCATCAGAGGGGTATTAGGGGTACTACTGTAGGGGGCCCGGCCAAACTTAATTGAAAGGGGGGCCCGGCAACTACCGCAACTTGCCTTTGGTAGAAAAAAACAGGCCCCTGCAATGGGGCCTGTTCTTTTCACCAGAACAATGTCGTGAGCTGCGGGCCCCCCTCTCGTCAAACACCGGCATGAGCTGCGGGCCCCCCTCTCATCTTACAACGCCGCGAAACACCGCCCGCTTGCGCGCGTACGAGCGCAAGCGCGCGCCCGTGCGCATCACCGCAAGCGCGCGCCCACGCGCGAACGACCAGGCGCGCCGCCGAGAGGGAGGCGGTGCGCCCGCAACACAAGTACATCGACCGATCTACGGGGAAGGACAGCCACACAGGGACAGCGGCGCACAGTCTAGTTACCTGCTGGCCCGCCTCCGACTCCGCCTCCTCGTCCTCCTCCTCAGCCTCCTCCTCCTCCGCCTCCTCGTCCGACTCCGCCTCCTCGTCGTCCTCCGCCGCCTCCTAGTCCTCCTCCTCCGCCTCCTTGTCCGACTCCGCCTCCGCCTCCACCTCCTTCTCCAGAGCGTAGCTGCGTAAGGAGAGGGGGAGGAGTCTAGTTGTTGCGCGGCGGCAGGTGTTCTACGATCCCCGCCATTTTCTGGAGCCTGGAGGTGAAGGACTGGACGTCTGGACCGAAGACATCGCCTGAAGAGGACTGGAGTGGGAGCAGCTCTTCTGACACGGTGAGTAAAGTGTCTCAAAGTGCTGTTTATGTATGGCCCTGTTCACACAGAGTATTTTGCAGGCTGAAAATATCTGCCTCAAAATTCCTTAAAGAATTTTGAGGCAGATTTTGACCTGCCCACACTATCTTGCAGCGTTTTTTGCTGCGTTTTTTGCCCGCTGCGATTGAGGACAGCAGACAAAAAACACAGCGAAAAATGCATTTTCTGCCTCCCATTGATTTCGATGGGAGGTCAGAGGCGGAACCGCGGCAAGAAAGGACGTGCTGCTTTTTATTTTTTTCCGCGACTGGCTCCCATTGTTTTCAGATTAAATCAATGGGAGGCGGTTTTGGAAGTTGTTTGGTGCTGATTCTGACGCAGTGTCCGAGTCAATATCAAGGCCCAAAAACTCTGTGAACTGGGCCTTATTGTTAGGGCTTATTCAGACGAACGTGTAATACGTCCGTGCAACGTGCGTGATTTTCACGCGCCTCGCACGGACCTATGTTACTCTATGGGGCCGTGCAGACTGTTTTTTATAAATTTAAAAAAAGTGCCTTTTTTTTTTCTCATTTGTGATTTTTGCGGCAGAACCACAGCATTTCCGCAACAGAGGAGCAGCGATTCCGCAGAATAAATTGACATGCTGCGACTTAAAAAGCCACACGGCAGGTCAATTTTTTTTGCAGCGTGTGGATGAGATTTGTTCAAATCTCATCCACTCTGCTGCGACTGTGATACGCTGCGGATTTTCAGCAATAAAATGTGTTGCATAAAATCCGCAGTGTTCATGCCTAGTGTGTTCCTACCCTAAGGCCGGATTTACACGAGCGTGTGCTTTTTGCGCGCGCAAAAATGTGGCGTTTTGCGCATGCAAAAGGTCCATAACAGCTCCGTGTGTGTCAGCAGCGTATGCTGCGTGGCTGCGTGATTTTCGCGCAACCGCCATCATTATGACACTCTGTTTGTATGTTTGTAGCACGTGGTGCTTTTCTGTTTTCATTCATAGTTTATACTGCTGCGGAAGTGCTGGGTGGGATTTTCACGCACCCATTGACTTCAATGGGTGCGTGATGCGCGAACAATCCAAAAATATAGGACATGTCGTGAGTTTTACGCAGCGGACACACGCTGCATGAAAATCACTGACAGTCTGCACGGCCCCATAGAGTAACATAGGTCCGTGCGAGGCGCGTGAAAATCACGCACGTTGCACGGACGTATTACACGTTCGTCTGAATAAGCCCTAACAATAAGGCCCAGTTCACAGAGTTTTTGGGCCTTGATATTGACTCGGACATTGCGTCAGAATCAGCACCAAACAACTTCCAAAACCGCCTCCCATTGATTTAATCTGAAATCAATGGGAGCCAGTCGCGGAAAAAATAAAAAGCAGCACGTCCTTTCTTGCCGCTGTTCCGCCACTGACCTCCCATCGAAATCAATGGAAGGCAGAAAATGCATTTTTCCTTGCGTTTTTTGTCTGGAGTCCTCAATCGCCGCGGGCAAAAAACGCGGCAAGATAGTGTGGGCAGGTCAAAATCTGCCTCAGAATTCGGTGCGCGGTTCCAGGCGATCGCGGGTGTGCATGCGCGGGAGTTTGCGGGTGCGCGCGATCGGTCGCACGGGCGGCGGTGTTTGACGGCCCCCATGACGACCCCCATGCTACCCAGGGCCGCCATCAGGGGGGGTATTAGGGGTACTGATGTGAGAGGCCCGGCCAAACCTAATTGAAAGGGGGGCCCGCAGCTCACGACATTCTTTTGGTGAAAAAAACGGGCCCCATTGCAGGGGCCTGTTTTTTTTCTACCAAAGGCAAGTCGCGGCAGTTTGCCGGGCCCCCCTTTCAATTAGGTTTGGCCGGGCCTCTCACATCAGTACCCCTAATACCCCCTCCTGATGCCGGCCCAGGGTACCATGATATAGTGCTGGACGGAGTACCGTTAACAGGCGGTGCCACGGTAGGGGGGCCCAGAAAATTTAGCTGTAGGGGGCCCTGAAATTCCTGATGGCGGCCCTGTCTGCACCCTGGCAGGAGAGCTGTTATGGAACAATGAGGCTCTGGTGGCTGCATTCTGGCACGGACTATCTTCCAGAATTAAAGACGAGCTTGCCGCCCGGGATCTGCCATCTACCCTGGATGACCTCATCCTTCTGTCTGCCCGGATTGATATACGGATCCGTGAACGCCTCCAAGAGGTTCAACGGGAGGGAGCCCTTCCTAGTCTGGTCCCTACTTTGCAGCAATCCCTGCTGTCCTCAGATGTAGATCCTCCTAAGAAGTCGGTAATAACTGACCAGTATAAGTTATCTACCCAAGAGAGACAACGCAGATGCACATCTGGACTCTGTCTTTATTGCGGCCTCCATAGCCATCTTGTGCGCCTGTGCCCCCAAAAATCCCAAAACCTAGGGTTGCTAGGAGTGACGACCTTGGGTAAAGATGGACTTCCGTCAAAATTGTCCATACCTGTGACCATAGTGTCTGGCGAGAAAACGCATCAGGTCTCTGCGTATCTGGACTCTGGATGCGCTGCTAATTTCATCCGCAGAGATCTGGTGGACCTTCTGCAATTACCCACCACCCCTCTGGAGAGCCCGTTGACAGCTACCTCAGTGAATGGACTACCTCTGCCATACCCAGTTTTAGCTGTGACAAAGCCGCTGAGGCTCCAAGTGGGAGCCCTTCACTCCGAACTTCTGTCGTTCTATGTCCTGCCCAAAGCTGTTAACCCTGTGTTGCTGGACCTGCCTTGGCTCCGACTGCATGCCCCAGTTCTGGACTGGAATTCTGGAGAGCTTCTCCAGTGGGGTCCTGAGTGTCAACGTCGATGTCTGGTGCAGATTTGTTCGACTCAGCCTTCGCTCCCTCGGTCAATGGCAGGATTGCCGGGTCATTATGCTGCCTTTTCGGACGTCTTCAGCAAGAGGGAGGTGGAGACATTGCCCCCACATCGGGCGTATGACTGCCCTATTGAACTGATTACTGGTGCATCCCTTCTCCGTGGTAGGGTATACCCTCTCTCCTTGCCAGAGACTCTGTCCATGTCCTCCTATGTGAAAGAGAACTTAGAAAGGGGCTTCATACGAAAGCCTTTCTCCCCGGCAGGAGCCGGGTTCTTCTCCGTCAAAAAGGAAGATGGCTCTCTTCGTCCTTGCATCGACTACCGTGGTCTCAACCAAATCACAGTGAAGAATAAATATCCGTTGCCACTGATCTCTGAACTGTTTGATCGTATACGTGGTGCAAAAAAATATTCTAAACTAGACCTGCGTGGGGCTTACAACCTAGTCTGGATTCGCCAGGGTAATGAATGGAAGACTGCATTCAACACCCGTGATGGACACTATGAGTATCTAGTAATGCCCTTCGGCCTGTGCAATGCTCCCGCGGTCTTCCAGGAGTTTGTGAATGACATTTTCCGTGACCTCCTCTATGTTTGTGTTGTAGTCTACCTTGATGATATCTTGATTTTCTCCCCAGATCCTATGACGCATCAGAGACATGTCCGTCAGGTTCTGCTACGGTTAAGGGAGAATCGTCTGTATGCCAAGTTGGAGAAGTGCGTATTTGACAAGGATGCTCTACCCTTCCTGGGCTGCATCGTCTCGAATTGTGGTCTCAAGATGGATCCTGAAAAGGTAAAGTCTGTCCTGGAGTGGCCACGCCCTCAAGGCTTGAGGGCCATACAGCGCTTTTTGGGATTTGCTAATTTTTACAGGCAGTTTATTCCGAACTTCTCCTCACTGACTTCTCCTATCTCTAACCTTACTAAGAAGGGTATGAACACCAAGGTGTGGACTCCCGAGGCAGAGTCCGCATTCAATAGCCTGAGGAGTGCCTTCACATCAGCCTCTATCCTCCATCACCCGGATGTCTCTCTGCAGTTCTCGTTGGAGGTGGACGCATCCACTGTCGGTGCTGGTGCACTCCTGTTCCAGAGAGGTCCCAAGGGTAAGTCAAGGGTATGTGGATACTTCTCCAAGCTCTTCTCTTCCGCAGAACGCAACTACTCGATTGGGCATCAGGAGTTACTGGCCATCAAATTGGCTCTGGAGGAGTGGAGACATCTACTAGAGGGTGCAGCTAATCCAATCTTGATTTTTACGGACCACAAGAATCTGCCCTACCTCCAGACGTTCCAATGGCTGAACCCTCGTCAGGCCAGGTGGTCACTATTCTTTGCAAGGTTTCAGTTTGAGCTTCATTATCGCTCGGCCGACAAGAATGTGAAGGCCGATGCCTTGTCCAGGTCTTTCAAGACAGAAGACACCATAGAGAGTCCACAGAACATTATTGATCCATCCTGCATTGTATCGGTCAATCCCCTGCAAATTGGGGACATTCCTCCAGGGAGGACTTTTGTGCGCCTGGCTGATCGTCGAAGAATCCTCCGCTGTGGACACTCCTCTAGACTGGCAGGTCACGCTGGGTTACGTAAGACCCGGGATTTGATTTCTCATCATTTCTGGTGGCCCACACTGCCCAAGGATATTGTGGACTTCGTTTCTTCCTGTGCTGTATGTGCAGCCAACAAGGCCACCCACTCCAGACCTGCTGGTCTGCTCCAGCCATTGCCTCTACCCAATTCTCCCTGGCAGCATATAGCTATGGACTTCATCACGGACCTGCCGCTCCCTGCTGGATGCACTGCTGTCTGGGTGGTGGTGGACAGATTTTCGAAGATGGCCCACTTCGTTCCTCTGACCGGTCTTTCTTCTGCTCCGCAGTTGGACAAGTTATGTATCCAACACATCTTCCGCCTGCACGGCTTGCCGCAGCATATTGTGTCTGATCGGGGGGTTCAGTTTACCTCAAGGTTCTGGAGAGTCCTCTGTGGACTTCTTGGCGTGAGGTTGGACTTTTCCTCTGCCTACCATACTCAGTCTAATGGTCAGGTTGAGAGGATCAACCAGATTTTGGAGAACTACCTACGCCACTTCATCTCCAAGCAGCATGATGACTGGGTGCAGCTGCTTCTGTGGACAGAGTTCTCCTACATTAATCACACCAGCGAGTCTACTAGAAATACACCGTTCTGCATTGTCTACGGCCAGCACCCACGAATTCCTCTCCGGTCTCTGATACTTCGGAGGTACCTTGACTCCACGCACGTTTAGAGACTTTTTGCAGATCTGGCAGCAGACTCGATCCTCCATTCTAATGGCAGTGGACCGCATGAAACGGAAGGCTGACACAAGGATAAGAGAGACTCCTCGGTTTCTTCCTGGCACTAAGGTCTGGCTGTCGTCCAGGAATATCCGACTGAGGGTGCCGTCATGTAAATTTTCCCCCAGGCTCCTCAGACCATTCGAGGTCCTTCAGAAGATCAACCCTGTCACCTACCAGCTTCGGCTGCCTCCTACCCTCAGGATTTCCAACTCCTTCCATGTCTCCCTCCTGTGATCATGAACCACTATACCAAGACTCCCAGCCCTGCAGTTGCCTCCAGCGGCCCTTCGGACATCTTTGAGGTCAAGGAGATCTTGGACACCAAGAGAGTGAGAGGAAGGACTTTTTATTTGGTGGATTAGAGGAGTTTTGGCCCCGAAGAGAGGTCCTGGGAGCCAGAGGAGAATCTCAATGCCGCTACTCTTCTGAAGAAGTTTCTCTATCGCTCTGGTTCCAAGAAGAGGGGGGATACTGTAATATCCGTGGCTGCGGGCTGTCAGCTCCAACCTCCCCCTGACAGCCGCAGCCACAAGTCGGCAAGCGCTGGCCCCAGCCTCCTCCTCAGGAGATGCCAGCGCTCGCGTGCACTCACCTCAGCCGGATCCAGTAGGGTGCGCGCGCACGCTCGTGCCCGCTCTTAAAGGGGCAACGCACGCACTGGACTTCGTTGATGAACTTTGACCCGTGAGTAATCTGGACTATAAGAGGGGGTCCAGCCCCCTGATTCTATGCCTGAGCGTTATTGTGTTCCCTAGTTTGTCTATGTTATGGCCTCCTAGTGTGTTTCCTGTTCCAGTCCCTGTTCTAGTCCCTGGCCTGTACCTATACCTGATTCCAGTTCCTGTTCCTAGCAATCCATACATCCAGTGGCGTAACTACCGCCGTAGCAGCCGTAGCGACTGCTACGGGGCCCGCGGCAAGAGGGGGCCCGTGTCACCCGCCGGCACGGGCCCCCACCATGGCCGGAGGCTCCGCTAGCAGCCGCTATGGCTGCTACAGCGGGACGCCACTGAACACTACGGCAGAGCAGGGAGGTATCTCCCCGCTCTGCTATTAAACAAAAGACATGTATCCCCTATCCACAGGATAGGGGATACATGTGTGATCGCTGGCAGCGATAAGGAGAACAGGGGACCGAAAGTCCCCTGAAGTTCTCCATCACAAACCTCGGACTTCCGGGGTCTGTGTCGGCAGCTCCGTAGAAATGAATGGAGCGCCGGTCGCGCTTGTGCGCATGCGTGACCAGCGCTCCTTTCATTTTTATTAAGCTGCGCAGACTCCGGAAGTCAGAGGTTAGACATGGAGAACTTCAGGGGACTTTTAAGTCCCCCGTTCTCCATATCGCTGCCAGCGATCACACATGTATCCCCTATCCTGTGGATAGGGGATGCATGTTATTTGTAGGACACACTATAGGACGCATTTTTTTTTTGGGGGGGCTGTATGGCGTTCCCTGCAGGGGGGCGCTGTATGGCGTTCCCTGCAGGGGGGGTGCTGTATGGCGTTCCCTGCAGGGGGGGCGCTGTATGGCGTTCCCTGCAGGTGGGGGCTGTATGGCGTTCCCTACAAGGGGAGGGGCACTGTATGGCGTTCCCTGCAGGGGGGGCGCTGTATGGCGTTCCCTGCAGGGGGGGGCGCTGTATGGCTTTCCCTGCAGGGGGAGGCGCTGTATGGCATTCCCTGCAGGGGAGGCGCTGTATGGCGATAACGCCATACAGCCCCCCCTGTAGATAACGCCATACAAACCCCCCTGTAGATAACGCCATACAGCGCCCCCCTGTAGATAACGCCACACAGTCCCCCCTGTAGATAACGCCACACAGTCCCCCCTGTAGATAACGCCATACTGTCCCCCTCTGTAGATAACGCCATACAGTCCCCACTGTAGATAACGCCATACAGTCCCCCTCTGTAGATAATGCCATACTATCCCCCCTGTAGATAACGCCATACAGTCTACAGGGGGAGCTGTATGGCGTTATCTACAGGCGGGGTGCTGTATGGCGTTATCTACAGGGGGGACTGTATGGCGTTATCTACAGGGGGACTGTAAAAAAGGCACTATCTACAAGTGGGGGGGTTTGGGGCCCAGTCTTTCCTAGTTACGCCCCTGCATACATCCCTGGTCTAGCATTGAGCTGTGCCAAAGTCATGCTATGCTGCATCCACGTCTGACCTGCTCCACCTCACCTGACGTCCACCTGCTACCTAGTCCCAGCCTAGCCTGCCCTGCTGCTGTCTGAGCTGCCACAGGTACATATAGACCTATAGACATTCACCTGCTCCCTGTTGGCGAGCTGCCTTACCGCCAAGGTGGTATGGCCCAGTGAATCCACAGACTCTTTGTGACAGTGAAGTTATTTAAAAAAAAAACACTAATACAGATCACAGCTTATTAAAACACAGTTTTTTTTTATCACATTATCATAATTGAGTACAGCATATGAATAAACACACACACTAGTGTGATACCATGACAATAGAGCACAGCCTATAAATGCACACTCACACACACACACACACATACACACCTCAGGGTCTTGACACAGACATATACACATGATTGTATCCAAAGCCATTAAAATGACACTGCTTAGATGTTAAAATTATCTAAACGTTGAGCTTTATTTTAATGATCATAATATAATTTTTTTGAAAAACGTATTGGCTGTGTTTACCATTTACTGATACTGCTGTTCCGGTCAGTATTTGAGTAGGGTGTTCCAAATTTTAAAATATTGAGGTATGCAGTTATACAGGGGCTGCACTGCAAAAGGAAATGTCTATTGTAGTTCACCAACACTTTTAGTGCTTGTAGTTTACAGCCTATATGTGGCTTTATGTTTTTTTTCCCATTGGCATCATACAGAGATGATATCCCAGATATCTGATTTCTGCTCTATCAGCGCTTTGGCCTCCGGGTTTATATGTGATCTGAACTATTCAGTTGACTTTGCTGTCTAATGAGAGTTGACATATTGATCCTTGGTACATTTATTCTACCATTAGGAAGCATTTCCGGTGTTTGACCTTTTGCAGGTTTTTCTGGTGTCCATGTGGAGTCAGGAAGTTTGTACATCATGGACTTCTGTTTCTATTTTCTCTCTAGGGCAACCAAACAAATTGATTTCATGGCCTATAAATCAGTGACATGCTCTTAATACAACATGTGAGTTGGTGTTGAGTTAAGCCTGACTGTGATGCTGCTATCTAACAAGTCCTTTATATGGCAAACAAACTGCGAAGATTGCACTAAAAGGAGAAATACAGAATGTATTATAAAAAAAAAAAAAAACAACCCTTTACTGTACATTAAAAATGGAAGAAAGATGGTTTTTTTTACTACCTCATTCTTGGGTGCAGATGCAATAACAGAAGATATAGCGCTGGTGCAGCTCCTCTTCTCTATTATCCCTGACTTTCTGCTCTGTGCCACTATAGTGTCATTATAGAGACATTGGGACAAATTTACTAACACAGCCCCCTCTTGTAGATGGTGCCAAACAGCCTCCCCTTGTAGATAGTGTCACACACCCTGTAGATTGTGCCTCACATCGCCCCTTGTAGATGGTGCCAAACACCCCCTCTTGTGGATGGTGCCACACCGCCGTTGTAGATGGTGCCACACAACCCTCCCTGGTAGATGGTGCCACCAAACTATATAGATTGTGCCACACAGCGCCCCCCCTTGTAGATGGTGCCACACAGCCCCCTTGTAGATGGTGCCACACAGACACCCCTTGTAGATCGTACCACACAGACACCCCTTGTAGATGGTACTACACACCCCCATGTAGATGGTGCCACACAGCTCTCCCTTGCATATGGTGCCACAAGGCCCCCCTGTAGATGGTGCCACATCCCCCCTTATATATCGTGCCACACAGTCCCCCCTGTAGATGGTGCCACACAGCCCCCCCTGTAGATGATGCCACACAGCCCCTCTTGTAGATGGTGCCACACAGCTCCCCTTGTAGATGGTGCCACACGCCCGCATGATGCCATACAGCACCCCCCCTTGTATATGGTGCCACACAGCCCACCCCCTGTAGATGGTGCCACAAAGCCCCTCATTGTAGATAGTGGCATATAGCCCCCCTTGTAGACAGTGGCACATAGCCCACCCCTTGTAGATAAAACCACACACAGCCTCCCCTTATAGATAGTGACACACAGGCCCCCCTTTTAGACAGTGGCACATAGGTCTGAGTGGGGTTGGTGCTGGGAGTGGACTACTCCAGTCACCTGACCAGAGTCACCTGACCTCACGTCAGTGATGTGTGGTCAGGTGACTGACTCAGGTCAGGTGACTCTGGTCAGTTGACTGGAATGGTCCACTCCCAGCACTGACCCCGCTCAAACTTTCTCACTTGGCCGCGGCCTGCATATTTTCAGATTAAAATATGCCCGCAGCCACGTATTCTTCCCTTTGCACTGCGCATGTCCTTTTTAGTCCATGCGCAGTGCAATGGTCCAGGAGAATTAGAAAAAAACACATTCGTCCATTCTAGTTGCACCCGGGGCACATGCCCCGCCTGCCCCCTTCCCCCCAGATATGCCCCTGGATTAGTGTGTGGAAGCACAGCTCCTTATAGGAAGGTAAAATCCCCAACATTGCTTTTTCCTCTCATAGTGCCAATAACAAGGCCATCAGGGGGATCACTAAAGCGCGCAGTGTGGAAATCTTCTACGCAACTTTGGGTTATTTGTCTGTGGCCATATGGAAATTGTGCAAGAAGGAAATTAAACAAAGTTGTGATGGCATATGATGTAGTACAACAGTCAACATCACACATTCAAGTGGGAAGAACATAAGTGTGCACAAAAAAACAACATTCTGGCACTTCATCCTTCAAAGATAGCAGCAAACTTTTGAAAACTATTCTGTGTTTGCAGGTATTCCCCCAAACATCTCTTATCCTCATAATGACATTGCACTTATAGGCTGATGTCTATTATGATTATGTTACAATAGTGTGTTCATAGTTATATGCTCAGCTTTTGATGGCATCACATTAACCCGTTCGCGCTCAGTGACGTACTATTCCGTCATGGTAACCACATTGTTCGCGCTCCATGACAGAATAGTACGTCACGGGAGGAACGGCTATTTTGGCCGTCCTCCCAACATATACAGGAGCTGTGACAGCTGCTGACTCGTACAGCAGTTGCGGCAGCTCCTATAGCAGGGACCAATCGCTGTGTCCCCGCTGATCAACCCCTTAGAAGCCGCGTTCAATAGCGATCGCGGCTTCATAGGGGTTAAACCACCATCGACGGCCTGCTACATGATAGCGGGCGGCGATGGTTGCTATGGCAATCCGGACGCCTAATAATGGCGTCTGGCTATGCCATATACGGAAGACTTGTGGGTCCTGACAAAGTCACGACCCACTATGCTTGCTGTCAGCTCTAATACACTGCACTACGCATGTGTAAAAAAGTTGTGTAAAAATAAGGAAATAACACGAAAAGATACTCTATCTGTATTTTTCTGATTATCTTTTTAGATCATCATTAAGTGGAATACCCTACCCTTTTTCTCCCCTATTCTGTTTCATTTTGTTTGATACTTTACTGCTCTTTAATGTTACAGTGATTCTGTATTAATCCTTTTGTTACTTTTTGAAAGAAAATTCTAAAATAAACAGAATTGACAAAAAAAATAAGAAAATAAAAGTTTTAAAAGTAATAAAAGTAAAAATCCCCCTTTTTCCCTTATCAGTCCTTTATTATTAATAAAAATAAATAAATAAACAAATAAACTATACATGATTGGTATCGTCGCGTCTGTAATGGCCTGAACTACAAAACTATTTCATTATTTATCCCGCGCGGCGAACGCCATAAAAGAAAATAACAATAAACCGTACCAGAATCATAACTTTTTGGTCACTTCACCTACCAAAAAATGGAATAAAAAGAGATCAAAAAGTCGCATGTACCTAAAAGTGGTACTGATCGAAACTACGGTTAGTTACGCAAAAAATAAGTCCTCACACAGCTTTCTTGATGGAAAAATAAAAACTTTATGGCTCGTAGAATATGGCAACACAAAAAGTAAATGATATTTTATAAAAAAGTATCTTATTGTGCAGACGCCATAAGACATAAAAAAAACCTACAAACATAAGGTAACGCCGTAATCGTATCGCCCCCAAAAATACAGTGAATATGTAATTTATAGCGCACGGTGAACACTAAAAAAAAATTGAATAAAAAACTATAGTAGATTTGAGTTTTTTTAGTCAACACGCCTCTTAAAAATAGAATAAAAACTGATCAAAAAGTCGCCTGCACCCCATGAAAACTACAATGAATTCCTCAAGGGGTCTAGTTTCCAAAATGTGGTCACTTTTAAGGGGTTTCCCCTGTACTGGTACCTCAGAAGCTCTGCAAATGCGACATGGCGCCCAGAAACCAATCCAGCAAAATCTACATGCCAAACAGCGCTCATTCCCTTCTGAGCCCTGCCGTTTGTCCAACCAACTGTTTATGACCACACATGGGGTATTTCCGTAATCGGGAGAAATTGCTTTACAAATGTTGGGGTGCTTTTTCTCCTTTATTCCTTGTCAAAATTAAAAATTCATACCTTTTATCAGAAAAATTTGATTTTCAATACAACAGACTAATTCCAGAAAATGCAGCAAAAATACAGTGGTATCTAAATGCCCACTATACCCCTTGATAAGTTCCTTGAGGGGTGTCGTTTTCCAAATAGGGTCACTTTTGGGGGGTTTCCACTGTTTTGGCCCCACAAGACCTCTTCAAACCGGACATGGTGCCTAATAAAAAGGAGGCCTCAAAATCCTCTAGGTTCTCTTTTGCTTCTGAGGCCGGTGCTTCAGTCGATTATTGTACTAGGGCCAAATGTGAGATATTTCTCAAAACTGAAGAATCTGGGCAATAAGTATTGAGTTGCGTTTCTCTGGTAAAACCTTCTGTTTTACAGAAAAAAAATTAATAATAAAAAAATTTCTGACAAAAAAATTAAATATGTAAATTTCACCTCTACTTTGCTTTAAATTCCTGTGAAACACCTCAAGGGTTAATAAACTATCTAAATGCTGTTTTGAATACTTTGATGGGTCTAGTTTCTAAAATGGGGTGTTTGATGGGGGTTTCTAATATATGGGCCCCTCAAAGCCACTTCAGAACTGAACTGGTACCTAAAAAAAGAGACTTTTGACATGTTATTCAAAATATGAGAAATTGCTGCTTATGTTCTAAAATTTATGCCAACATAAAGTAGACATAAGGGAAATGTGAACTAGTAACTATTTTGGGTGGTAAAAACCCTCTGTCTTACAAGCAGATGCATTTAAATTCAGAAAAATGCTATTTTTACAAGTGTGTGTGTGTGTGTGTGTGTGTGTGTGTGTGTGTGTGTGTGTGTGTGTGTGTGTGTGTGTGTGTGTGTGTGTGTGTGTGTGTTTTGTATTGGATGTGCACCATTGAAATGATAATGTGTCTTTAGTTATAGGTTCTGCTTCACTATGATGATGTCACAATAATGTGTGTATGTATATGCTACTGTTTATTATGACAATGTCACAAAATTGTGTCTGTATGTATAGAGTCCACTTTCTGTATTTCTACTGTATTTCTACTATCTCTATTTCTAGAACATGCTCTATTGTGATGTAACAGTAGTGTGTGTTTATTTATAGGTTTGTTTCTACAGTGATGATGTCACAATAATGTGTGCATATTTATAGGCTGCGCTTTATTGTAATAATGGTAAATTGGTGCATGTGTATTTATTGTCTATACTCCATTGTGAAGATGTCATAATGTGTGCAGGTACAGGCTGCCCTCCATCTGCATTTCTAGAACATGTGCTATTGTGATGTAACAATAGTGTGTTTGTGTGTATGTATGTGCGTGTTTATTTATAGCCTGCTTTCTATTGTGATGATGTCATAATGTTTGTATGCATAGGCTGCCCTCTATCTGTATTTTTAGAACACAGTGAGTGTGTGCATGCGTGTGTGTGTGTGTGTGTGTGTGTGTGTGTGTGTGTGTGTGTGTGTGTGTGTGCGAGTGTATGTGAGTGAGTGAGTGAGTGTGTGTGTGTGTGTGTGTGTGTTTGTTTATTTATAGCCTGATTTTTATTGTGATATGCTCAACACTATTTTGATAAATTCACAGCTGTGTGTGCAGACCTGTAGGCTGCACTCTTTTCTGATCATGTCAGAAAATTATATATGTGTTTACATTACATATACACTGCACACCTTTGTGATAATTTCACAATAATGCTTGTGTATTTATAGATTGCACTCTATTGTGATAATGTCACAATTTTGTATGTATTTGCTGACTGAGCTTTAGTGTGATGATGTCACAATAGTGTCATTTCCTTATATGCTCAATTATTTGCCACTAATTTTTTTTCTCTTTCTGCGTAGGCTGTACTCTTGTGGTGGTATCAAATCTATGTAAGAATGTATTTCAACAATTAGGTCCATTGTAATGTTGTCACAATAGTTTGTGTGTATTTTTTGACTGTTCTCTGTTATGATAATGTCACAAAAGTGCTTCTGTGTTATCCCATATGTTTTTCTCTCTTTTGACGTCACATATTGTAAGGTTTTTATAAGCTGTGTTTTGTTGCATGGATCGTTTTCAGGGGATGGCAAACTGGGCAACTGCCCAGGTCTACTATTTCCTAAGGGGCCCCAAGGACTGAAACCCCAGGACCAACCTGAGAAGGGAGCATGTAAGCCTTCATTGACTTTATCATTAACCTCTTAACTATTTAGTGATTTCACTTGTAGCACCCTTCTTTCTCACAGCTTTGGTTAGGGTCGAGGTACTCAGCTGGCCTTAAAACTTAGATCCAGTGATTAATTCCCTGGATAAAGTCTAGCAGGAGTAGATCCAGATCAATAGTTGCTGTTGCTGCTGTATTCTTTATCCCTCCACTAGATGGCACTTGCGCACAGGTGAAACCGGCCGCTGCCTGGCATTAATGGGAGAAGATATGCTATGATATGTTACATTCAGTGGCGTAACTACCGCCGTAGCAGCCGCAGCACCTGCTACGGGCCCGTGACATATGGGGGCCCGTGCCGCCCGCCGACACGGCCCCCCCTCATGCTCGGTGGCGTTGCTAGCACTGGAGGGGGTCCTGGTGCTAGCAACTACCACATTCACTTGTACCTGCGTCCTCTGGACGTAGATACAAATGAATATTATAGGCTGCTGCTTCCTCTCTGAGGGGGTGGTAGCGCCTCTGAAACCAGCCGCTGCTACCCCCTCTTGCACTAATTGTACCTGCGTCTATAACACGAATATACAAATACATGCATTAGCACTGAATGGCCGGGCACATGCTCAAACCATTCAGTGCCTTACAATGACGCTGATTAGCAGGGCAAAATGACTTGCCCCACCAATCAGCAGGGTGGCACTGTATACAAGGGGGGAGCAGGGTGGCACTATATACTAGGGAACTGTGTGGCACTATATACAAGGGGGGGCTGTGTGGCACTATAGACAAGGGGGAGCTGTGTGGCACTATATACATGGGGCTGTGTGGCACCACTAAGGGGGGGGGGCTCTGTGGCACCACTAAAGGGGGTGGTGGGGCACTATCTACTAGTGGGGCTGTGTGGCACTATTTACAAGGGGAGGGCTGTGGCGCTATCTACAGGGAATTGTGTGTGGCGCAATCTACAGGGATCTGTGTTGCACTATCTACCAAGGGGGGTCTGTGTGGCACTATATACAAGGGAGGGGGGATGTGTGGCACTATATACAGAGGGAGCTGTATGGCGCTATCTACAGGGGGTTGAATGGCACTATCTACAAGGGGGAGGTGGGGGACGCTATCTACAAGTAGGGTGTCACACTGTCTACAGGAGGGAATGTATAGCCCCAGTCAAAAGTTTGCTATGGGGCCCAGTCTTTCCTAGTTATGCCCCTGTTAACATTGGAGAAGAGGGTGGTTAATTTGACCCCCAAAGATGTTATGTTCAGTATGTACTGCATCTTGATGTGCTTTTTATTTGTTTTTATGAGATAAGGCAAGATACTTGGTTTGTTCACATCTAAATTTTGGGCGCCGGTATATATGGCCCAGACACCATGTGAAGGTTAACAGATAAGCATTCGTGCGTCATCCCACCTGGGGGCTGCGCTTATTGTATAAAAGGCCGGTAAGCCCGACAAACAGTGTTCAGTGTTGGGAGGAAGTTGGCGTGATCTGATCTCTGCGTTACCAAGAGAGAGAGGTGTTGCTGCAGGACAAGAAGCGGTAAAAGCTGCTAAACTGCGAGAGACCAACTGGAGGAGCTGAAACTGAGGAGCCTGTATTGGAATGACGAGGACCATGCTACGTCAGTATCTAACGTTAGGCCTGGGGTGGCGACAGGTCCTGAAGAGCGAGCAGGGGGTGTTGTGGCAGACAATTGCTGCACAAATAGCTGAGTGGGGGAGGGTGCATGAGAGATGAACCAAGACAGTCAGAGAGAGGTACCACTCAGTGGCCAGTGTTGAGAGTCGGTCCAATTTTGAGGTTTGCAGAACTATACATAATTGGTATTGCCGCATACGTAACAATCCATAAGAAAAATTAACATATTATTTATTCTTCTTGGTGAACATCGTAAAAAAATAAAAAATAAACCTGAAAAACAGTGCAATACATGTTGTCGTTTTATTGTTCATCCCGCCTCTCCAAAAAAAATGGAATAAAAAGTGATCAAAAGTCGTGCTGTGATGTGATGTGAACAAAAAAGCAAGCCATCCTAAAGCTATGTTGATGGATGCAAGTGTAAGGGTATGTTCACACTGCTTATTTTCAGCCATTTTTCAGGCCGTAAACCCCCCCCCCCCCCCCCCGAAAAACGGCTAAAGATACGTCCATCATCTTTCCATTGATTTCAATGGGAAAAAACTGTGTTTCGTTCCCACTGGCCTTTTTTTTACGTGGCCCCGAAAAAAAGAAGTGCATGTCACTTCTTCAGCTGATTTTGGAGCTGTTTTTCATTGTCTCCATAGAAAAACAGCTCCAAAAATAGGTGTAAAAGACGCATCAAAAAATGCTTGTTGTATAAAAAACGGCTGAAAATCAGAGGCTGTTTTTCCTTGGAAACATCTCTGTATTTTACGGCCGTTTTTCATTTGCCGAGTGAATATACCCTAAAGGGTAAATGTACTTTAAAAACAAATTCTGACACGTCAGAGTGACATGTCAGATGTTTTGATCGGTGGGGGTCCGAGCACTGAGAACCCCACTAATCGCTAAAACGAAGCTGCCGAAGCGCTTAGATGAGCGCTGAGCCGCCTTGTTTTTGAACGGCTTTTCTCGGAAAGCAGAGCAATTGGTGGACGGGCTCAATAGAAAGTCTATGATCAGTGCTCGGTTCCCCTCTGATCAAAATTTCTGACATGTTACTATGACATGTTGTTAGGAAAGTTTTATTCTAAATGTATTCTTACTTCATTTAATGGACAATAAATGTGCAATCTTCTCAGGAAATGTTTTAGCTGACAAAGTGTTAAATATGCTTTTAAAGATAATTTATATCAAATGTGTGAGACAGTTGAACTTCTCAATAAAGATTGGAATCTCCAGAGGAAGTTCAACTGGGGCCTAATTTCATTCTGAAGTGTTAAACGTTTCATATGACAGGAAAGCCCCAAACGGTTTTTAGTTAGTCTGAATCACAATACGCCTTGATATGTGTATATAAACCTGTGCTTATGTGATGAAGATCAGACAACTGCTGATCTGTCATTTGTCTCCTTGCCGCAAGAATAAAATAAGCGCTATTCCACTTATTCAGATTCAGACTCACTTATTCAGATGAATCCTTGAACTTTTATTGATAAGAATGGAAAATTCTCCTAACATCTTGGTTCCTCTAACCGGAATCCAACATCTCCAGACCCTCGTCATCTCAAGGACTGTACACCGTGCACGGGGTGAATTGTTCAAACAACTCACTAAATCTAAAGACCTCCAACTGAATTGCCGTCAAACTGAGGCCAGTCAGGCAGAGAGACGAGGTGGAGTGACGGATTCTAAAAAAGCATGGTAAGGAGAATCGAGGATTCGAGTTTTCATCTGAATAACGGTAATATAATTTTGTTTATATATATTTTTAGTATTTTTCATATTTAGATGTTATAAGGTTATGTTATAAAAAAAACTAAGTTGGATCTTAGGTACTAAGAGAAGTCTTAGTTATATTAAGCAAGGGTCTTAATATAAAAACTTGAGAATACGGTTCTCGAGGTTAGTAGTCCATAGCCTGTGTGAGAGGGCTACAGGAATTAATAACTCCGTGCAGCACTTTAAAGATAAAGTACTTGGAGATTTGGAGGATCTCTAACAGATTAAGGATTATAGAGTATTAAGATTATTTTTTTAAATAAAGTTTAAGATTGTGATTAAAAATATTGAATTATTAAGATAAACTAAATCCAAAGTTAAAGAAAGATAAAAACTTTAAAACGGTGGTGTAAAGACTCATCCAGAACATCTGCTGCTGGCTTGACCTGCCTTATTTGTCTCTGGACGCCCCTGACACCAGAAGTTTTAAGGTAATCAATTATTTCTTTGGTGAGGTTGAAAGAAATGATTGTTATAGATTAAACATATATGAGACTCTTTGACTATGAAGATTGAATGTATGATAGTTAAATAAATAAAACCCTGTGTGTATAAGGGAGTCCAATTAGGAATGGTCCTATGTAAAATTGTTACAAGGACAAATTAGTAAGAAAAATACTGTTAAAACACCCAGGAACATGAAGTATATGACTGATCAACATAATACTTGTGAATGTTGTTGTAAGCTTTGTGTGTGTACTGTGACTTTGGTGAAAATACTTTGTGGTCACATATACTTAGTATACACTCAAAAATATATCAAAGACCTCCAATATACCACGGAGATATAATCATAATTACCCTTTGTTGTCATTAAATAATATCTCAAGAATTTATCGGTAAAAGGTGGCAAGATATAGAAAAATTTAAACAAAGATATTTAGGACATAGTATAATCTCTGAAGACTATTTAGATCCAGGATATTAATGAATACTACCGAACCTTGTTTCTCCAATCTGAAGTGTATTAATGTCTATTGTCCCTAAGGCTTCTCATTAGGTTTGGTTGGTCTTTTATTATTTATTATATTTGTGATGATTAAGATATTTAAAAATATTAGAAAAGGACGAAAGCCCACTATATTGTTTTAAATGTCTTGTCCTGAGTGTCTGTTTGGATTAATGTTGGCTATTTCTACTGAAGGTTGGAGAATAGACAGAATAATTGATAAAGGATACAAAGTTAATCAAACAGGATTTGGTTCCCTAACAAACAATCTTTTTACATTTAAAGTGTTTAGATTAAATATACATAAGACTCTGACTCTAGAAAAAACTATTGCCACATTATTAATGGACCTAGAAGGAGGCAAAGAATATATCCCGAAAGAAGCCCCATTTAGGTGTCCATTAAATAGAGAGGAACCCGAGACATATACTGAAATTGCTAAATTAGACGTCCTTTCAAAAGGACACCGCTTGTAACATGGGTAACATATCAGGAAAATCTTCAGGATGTGGTTGTTTGTGTTGTTATCAAAAAAATATAGTTATCAAAAAAATATATTCCTTTAGAAGGAGATGTTAAGTATATGCACAAATTAGATGTGGAGAATGTAAAATATGATAAGTGGTGTGCCAAATTTGGATTTTAAAGGGAAGTTGAGTGTAATTGAATGTGATAATTTAGTGAAGGAAATTGAAAAGTGTAATGAGAAAAAGAGAAGAAAGTATGGTCTTGATTGTACAAGACAATGGTTGGAAGAATCTCAGAAAAGGGAACAAGGTAGAAGGTTCTGACAGAATGTTAAAATGATCAGGAATGTCAAAAGGAGGTTTTTTATATAGTTCAAGATGAAAAACTTTCATAGAACAAAATGCTGGCTGGTTAAAAGACCATGAACTGATAGGAAAAGCAGAACTATAGAAGAGTGTGTCAATAAATGTTGATATGAATAGTATGTGTATAAAAGAATAGCTTTCGATAAGAGTGACTGTACTAGTGATAATAAAGCGTAATACACCTAGGTACATTGCAATGAGTAATGTGGATTATGACGAGAAGAATTATGTAGACATGTATACAGTGTGTGTGTCCGTGTATACAGTGTGTGTGTCCGTGTATACAGTGTGTGTAGCAGACTAGTCTGAGGAGCAAATGAAATTGTGTACTGTTCTGATGTGAGATGTTTTTCTCAATCCAGATTGAACTGAATTAATTTAACTTTAAATTATTGTTATTATATGTAAAAAAAATATTGTGTAAAAATTCCTAGAACATTCAACTGAAGTACAAGATTGTGTAAATAGACTGGCTTTTTAAACTACCTTATCTAAAAGGTTTAAATTATTACAATTATCTGTGTACAGTCACGTTTTAGAGTTATAAATATAGCAGAAATTTTGTTTCCTTTCAGCATTTTTGCTCGCTGAAGCTTATAGTTGTACAAGAAAAGGGAAGTAAAGGCGGGGGGTGGGGCAGCAGCTGAATGCAGGGTGTGAGAATGTTAGAAGAAATGTAAAAAGCCTTGCTATATCTCCCTCTGTCTCTCTCCCTCAAGTGAAATATTACAACAAGCACGGTTTGCATAAAGGACATTGCTAATTTATTAGAAAATAAATTTATAATTATGTATTTTTCTCTGTACTACTGTCTCCAGATTGTTGCCAATATTTTGCCTTCACACATAGAGGCAAACAATATGCTTGGATGGTGCTTCCCCCAGGGTGCAGCAAATTCCCCATATATTTTCACACGTACAATGAAAGAGCTGCTGGATAAGTGGTCCCCAAAACACTCCACCACTTGTCTATTGCAATATGTTGATGATTTGCTTTTGTGTTATGTCATCCATTTTGAAACAATAATTAATTTTCGTTCTCTTATTTCACAACTTTTAAATTCTAGAATTAATTTGTGTAACAGCTGTTTAAATTTGAGTTCCTCTTTCTTAGATGCCTATCAGATAAGGCTAGCCACAAACTATAACGTTTGTTCCTATTAGATATGCCTATCAGATATAGCTCACCCCAAACTGACACACAGCTAAAAATATGATGAGAACATTTATGATAACTCAGGTGATAATGTATTTTATGATGACTCAAGCTCACAGTCCCTTGTGACTGGGGGGGGGGACACGGACAGAATGAGTATATAACATAAATTTGAGAAAGTGGGAAGAAAAAGGAGCAACAATCCAAAATGGATTGTATATATCCACAGAAATATATATTCTGACCTAGCAAATCTTTTCAGGTATGCAGCAATATTGAGCCATGGAACGAGCCATGTCTCAACAGGGGGAATGGGAGAATATATCTAGGTTGTTCATGGCTTATGGGTTTACAAACTACTCCAAAAAATTTTGTTTACCATGTTTGATTTGTGCAAAACACAATCCTCAGGGGAATGTAAGACCAAAGAGAGGACAGTTCCCAAATCAACAATATCCATTCCAACACATTTGTATGGATTTCATTGAATTAAACAAATGTGAAGGGAAGAAATATTGCTCAGTGATTATTGATGCATTTACCCAATGGTTAGAAGTATTCAACACATCTAGCCCAGATGCTATCACAGTCGCTAAAACATTGGTAAAGGAGATAATACCTAGGTTTGGGATATCTGAGAAAATATACAGTGACAATGGATCTCACTTTGTGAATAATGTCATATCCTTACTAGCACAGAACTTACAAAAAGAATTGAAAAATCACTGTGCGTACCATCCACAATCAGCAGGATTGGTAGAAAGAAACAATGGGATACTAAAAAACAAACTCAAGAAAACACTGAGAGAGATTGGGAAGAATTGTGTATATTGTTTACCATTAGTAGTCCTAAATATGCATGTGGCTCCTATAGCATCAGGTTTGACACCTTTTGAAATGATGTATGGTAGATCATTTGTAATACCACAGTTAAAACCATTCTCTAGGATGGCTGAAGAGTCTGATTTTACACTTGCTGAATATATGGCAAAAATGTTAACCAACAAAGACGTTTCTATCTCTAATTGTATTCCAGGTGACCATGTACCTGAACCTGGACCTGTGAAGTCAGGAAATTGGATCCTGATTAAAGTTATAAAAAGAAAACACTGGTATTATTTTCATTGAGAAAGACCATATCAGGTCCTGCTTACCATGCCTAAGGCCGTAAGGATAGCCGAACGTACCTCTTGGATACACTTATAACACTGTAAGGTAGTTAGGGAATTGCCACTATCCTCCTAGCCTATAAAAAAACAAATTACAAAGGGTGGTCATTTGTTAGAAGTGACTGGTCCCAAACTTCAGCGAAGAAAACATCCAGAGCCTGGGAGGAGACAGGGCAAAATGTTATAAGTTATTCTAGGTATCCTATGGAGGTCCAATGTGTGTCAACCAAAGGTATGGGATCCCTGGGAAACAAGATCAGGGGAAAGGATTCCCTAAAGACTTAGCTTGGAGGGTTAAATATTTCAATTTCACTGAAGGCAAGACTGCAACATATGAAATAGATTTCTGCACTGTGGTTAGAGACCAATGCACGGATAGAAACACAGCTCACAAATTAGCATATTCAGATAAGTACATTTGTACTATCTATGTAAATACCCTAGGGGCAAGGAGATGTTCTTCATGGTCTTCGGCCAAATGGACCACAGCCCCTTTATTATTAAGAAACCTACCACTCCCTGTACAATTTCCACCAACTGTAACCAGCTATATTTGACACTCAAAAACCCAAATAAAAAGGATAAGGGACTATATGCTATAGGGCATTTCTTTATTGAGGTTAAGAAAGGGATGCAACTGAATGTTCTTTAGCCCCGAAGATAGATCTCACTCTATAGTCTATCTGGCCAACTTCACTATTGAATATAAAATGGCATTAGAAACAGGTTACAGTGATAAAAATGAATGGTTAGCCTGGATGAGATACACTGCAATCCAAAATAATACAACTAACTGTATCGCTTACGCAAAAGCTAGACCCACAAGGTCTGCAATGCATGTTATCTTTATATAATGCATCATATAATCCAGGTGATAAATTATGTAAAACACTCTTTTTATTGTACCCACCTGTGGGGAGAGATGAAATCCCTCCCTTAGTAGTTGCTTACCCAGGCAACTACACCTGCTTTCTGAGGAATGTGCAAGGTAAGAAAGTAGGGAACCTCACTGAAGAGTTTTGTGAAACCACCATAGATATTGATACCGATAATGGTAATTACTCCTCTAATTGGTTTACCAACAAGACATGGGTAAGGACTGATCTCTGGTGGCTATGTGGAGACAGGAAGGCCAAGTGGAAGGGAGGCTGTATCTGGTTCAGCTTCTGATGCCATTCCACTTGTTTTCAGCCCCTAAGTTTCAGAGAATGAGAAAAAGCCCTGGAGACTATCTGAATCACTATAAGCGGTCTATCCCTGGAGGTTCCTTTGACCATAGAATATACATAGATGAAATAGGAGTACCCAGAGGGGTGCCAAATTAGTTTAAGGCCCAAAATCAGATTGCATAATGCTGGTGGTCTATGATAAATAAGAGTGTCGACTGGATTAATTACATTTATCACAATCAACAGAAATTTGTTAATTATACAAGAGATGCAATAAAGGGCATTGCAGATCAGTTGGGACCTACATCTTTAATGACATGGTAAAATAGAATGGCCCTGGATATGTTACTAGCAGAAAAAGGGGGTGTCTGCAAGATGTTTGGTACCTTCTGTTGTACTTTTATTTCCAATAATACAGCTCCTGATGGTAGTATTACCAAGACATTGGAAAGACTAAATTCCCTGTCCGAAGAGCTTGCGGAAAACTCCGGAATAAATGACACCTTCACCTCATGGATTGAGGGGTGGTTTGGAAAATGGACTGGCCTGGTAACCTCTGTACTCATGACCATTGCCGTTGTTGCCAGTATATTGACTGTTTGTGGATGTTGTGTGATACCCTGCATAAGATGGTTGATCCAAAGGTTAATTGAGACCTCAGTAAAAAAGACTATGTACCAAGAGATTCCAAGTAAGGACATATACGATGACTTAGAAACACCCCATGACGACTATCAAGATTCTGAATTATGAAAGGATTGGTTTAAATGTTCAAGCTTCTCAGGAAATGTTTTAGCTGACAAAGTGTTATATATGCTTTCAAAAGATAATTGATATCAAATGTGTGAGACAGTTGAACTTCTCAATAAAGATTGGAATCTCCAGAGGAAGTTTAACTGCGGCCTAATTTCATTCTGAAGTGTTAAACATTTCATATGACAGGAAAGCCACAAACGGTTTTCAGTTAGTCTGAATCACAATACGCCTTGATATGTGTATATAAACCTGTGATTATGTGATGAAGCTCAGACAACTGCGGATCTGCCATTTGTCTCCTTGCCACAGGAATAAAAGAAGCGCTATTCCACTTATTCAGATGAATCCTTGAACTTTTATTGATAAGAATGGAAAATTCTCTTAACACGTCAGAAGTTTTTTGACAGTTTAGTTACCCTTTAACTAAAAAATGACATGAAATTAAATCTGCATGTCCGCCACTTCATTATGTTGCTTTTAGACAGGGCAGCATGAAAATCTGACCAATCCTGTTGACAATTTGCTTTAGAGTTTTCTTGTGCTGTTGTTACTCTATTTAAATGTATGATTAATGTTAGGCTATATTCACATGGCTGTTTTCAGAACAATGTAGTTCTATGAGTGTAGTCACACAGCTTTTTTTTATAACAGCCCGTGAATACTGGCTGTTTTTAGTCATTTTCACCTCCAGACAGCGCCCATACAACTCAATGGATCAGTTTTTAACTGCCGTTTTTCAGGAATCAATCCTTGTGACAGCCGTTAAAAACTGATCCTGGCCAAGAGGACTTCAGGGAAGCCCTTGATGTCACTGCCGGAATCCCCAGCCAGAGCGTAGACGATGCTCTGGCCGGGGATTCAGCTCCTAGTGGTAGCCCCTATGGAGGGGTGCGGGGGTATCTGGCGCTATATACAGGGGGGTGTCTGGCGCTATCTACAAGGGGGGTGTTTGGCGATATCTACAGGGGGCTATCTGGCAATATCTACAGGGGGGTCTGGTGCTATCTACAGGTGGGTATCTGGAGATATCTACAAGGGGGGTGTCTGGCGATATCTACAGGGAGGTGTATGGCGCTACCTACAGGGAGGTGACTGGCACTACCTACAAGGGGGTGTCTGGCGCTATCTACAAGGGAGGGTGTCTAGCGTTATCTACAGGGGTGTCTGGCACTATTTACAGGAGGGTGTCTGGTGCTATCAACAGGGGAGGATGTCTAGCAGTGCTATCTACAGCGGAGGGTGTCTGGCGCTATTTACAGGAGGGTGTCTGGTGCTATCAACAGGGGAGGATGTCTAGCAGTGCTATCTACAGCGGAGGGTGTCTGGCGCTATCTGCAGGGGGTGTCTGGTGCTATCTACAGGGGGTGTCTGGTGCTATCTACAGGGGGTGTCTGGTGCTATCGCTATCCACAGGGGGGTGTCTGGTACTATCTACAGGGGGTATCTGGTGCTATCTACAGGGGGGTGTCTGGCGCTATCTACAGGGGTGTCTAGCGCTATCTACAGGGGTGGGTGTCTGGCGGCGCTATCTACAGGGGAGGTGTCTGGTGGCGCTATCTATAGGGGGTGTCGTGTGGCGCTATCTATGGGTGGTGTCGTGTGGCGCTATCTTCAAGGGGGGTGTGGCACTATCTACATGGGCACTGTGGCACTACATAGAGGGGACACTGCCACTGTCTACATGGGCACTATGGCACTATCGACGTGGGCAATATCGCACTATTTACGTGGGCACTGGTACTATCTACAGTGGGCACTGTGGCATTATCTACAGTGGGCACTGTGGCACTACGTGGGCACTGGAACTTTGTGGACACTATCTACATATCTACAGGGGAATTGCAGCACTGTCTGCATGGGCACTGTAGTGTATTCAGGGGGTTTGGACAAAAAAAAAACCCAGACAAATTAAATCCATCAGTTTTTTTAACGGCCATGCAAAATGGATGGCAAACGGATTAAAATAAAAGGGCTATTAAAAACAGGCAGCCGGACATGAAATGGACGAAAATTTGGAGACACTGTTGCAAAACGGCCATGAAAAACTGACAGTTGATCAGTTTTTAATGACCATTTTTTTCACTGTCGTGTGAACGTAGCCTTAGGTTATGTTTACACTGGTGCTATGGATTCCGTTATAAACGTTGTACCGGTTCATCATACGATGGACCCCATTAACTTATAATAGGGTCTGTCAGATTTCTCAGATTTTGTCAGCTATAATAGTGCTGCATGCTGGGCTAAGCCTACAGTCAAATATTACAGAAACTCACAGAGCCCCCGACGGAGGCTGACAACGGCAGTAAGAACAGAACATTACTCCATCTATGATACAGTCCTTTGAGAGCTCCATTTAAAGTATCATAAATGTAAAAATTTACATACAGATGTTTTATATAAATATATACATATATATATATATATATATATATATATATATATATATATTTATATATACATCATATATGTCAGCTGTGCATTGTTCTGAACTACTAGACCTGTGTTTTCACTACAGCTTATTTTGTTACATTTCATCCAGATTGCCAGCAGATGGTAGTGATGAGTTACATTTATTTTCATTGTTTCACTTATAGATTTATTCATTCTAAATATTATTCATTTATTATTTTTTCGTTTTTTAAACCTCTGTGATATAATTGAAAAACCTCTCTGTTCTCATCTGAATTGTGGCTTCTTATAGCAAATCACATATTGGTGCAGGATCCATTATATAATGGACACTAGTGAAATCTGAGGGACGCCATCCACTTACAATGGGATTAGTTGGGGTTCCGCCGTAGTGTCCTTAAGCTTGACAGGAAGAATAGCCCTGAATGCAGAGCTATTATTCCAGTCAAATTTGATGGAATTGGCTCCAAGCGGTGCCTCCAATGCAAATGTGAGCACAGCCTAAGGTCTCATTCTTGTATATTCTGTCTTTGTGAAATGGATATGGCCTTAATGTTATACTATGGAGCAGTGCACAAATATTTTTCTGCTCATACTTTGTATTTTTCAAACCGTAGGATGTTCCATTGTATACCTTATAACGCACCATAATCCCCCAATATACGTTTCACAGCTTCTAGAAGGAAATATGGTGCAATCTGGAATTTGTACAGAACTGACCACAGTCTGGTGTAAATGTTTATGAACCGTGCAAATAAGACCAAACATACGCTATGTAGAAGGGAGTGGTCTGCAGCCAAGATGGAAGGACGTGTATGAGCTGAGCTCCCGGGGATCGAACTTCATCCTGCAATAATCCTGACCGGACCTGGCACTGCGCCGCCACTGACATAGTCAGATTACCTCTCCTGTTACCCTGGACCGTGTTGTTGGACATCCTGCAATGAAGTCCCTCCGGTGCCGCTTGCGTGAAGACCGCATGGTGATCTGCGGCCTATCATAGTGGAGATACATACCTCCGTTCCCGACATCCTGCGACTGTGCTGAGGTGTGCCGACGACTGGGTGAGCTCCGGACGGTGTACCTCTGAGTACCCCCACTGCTTGACTGCTTGGCTGAGACGGAGCTGGACTGAGGACCCCTGGAGGGCTCCCTTGCAGTATGTAGGCAGCGGACATTGCTTGGAGCTTCACATCACGCTGTGTTGGAAGTCTGCCTCGTGGCTGCTGGGGGATCGCTACTTAGCTGCTGGTGGCGGCTATTTTCTACAACTGACTTAGAACGCACTGCTCTGCCCTGCTGATGTACACCTGTCTACTCATCTACTGATATATCAGGCTCCTCATATGCTATTTGCCGCTACGTATATACCAGACGGAGAGTGGAAGATCTCCTCCACTGGATATATCCTTTCTGTATATTTTATACCACACAAAATGAACAGATCTAAGCATCAGTCTGCGGTTGACAAATTGAAAGACTTTGCTCGTAATGATCAAGATGAGGACAATTCCTCCCCACGTAAGATGAGATCCTCACAATCCAGATATAGGGAGGATGAATCCCACTCACATAATGATATGGACCCTGATATTGAACAGAGACCCTCTCTTCGTCAAGTTTCTAATCAACTTTTGACGGCCATAGATGAATATGAAACATCTCTGACGGGTAATATTGATGAGATTAAAATTGACGTTAGTCTGCTCCACCAAGACATGCAAAATATTAGCGGTCGCATGGGAGAGTTAGAGGAAAGACTCTCTCGGGTGGAGGATAGGATTGGTCCACTTACCACTACCCTCGCTGCTACTACACGAAAAGCGGATGCTTGCCAATCCAAAACTGATGACTTGGAGAATCCACTACGTTATTATAGCTTACGCATCATTGGCTTACCGGAAAGGGCGAAAGGACAATCTCCTGAAACGTACATTGAGCAATGGCTCAAAACTAACCTAGAGGAGGCGGCTTTCTCCACTTGCTTTGTGGTTGAGAGGGCACATCGAGTCCCAGCTAAACCACCACTATCAGGCGCTCCACCGAGACCCATCTTGGTCAGGCTGCTAAACTACCGAGATCGAGATACAGCTCTACGCCAAGCCAGACTGAAATCTCTCTTGAAATTTAACAACTACCATCTCAATATTCCCTGACTTCTAAGCAGATCTCCATAAAAAGGGTGCCACCCAGGGGCGTAACTAGGAAAGATTGGGCCCCATAGCAAACTTTTGACTGGGGCCCCCCTCCCCTGGGTGTCACACAACCCCCCCACTTATAGATAGTGCCTTTTTTACAGCCCCCCCAGTAGATAACGCCATACAGTCCCCTCTGTAGATAGCGCCATACAGCCCCCTCTGTAGATAACGCCATACAGCCCCCTCTGTAGATAACGCCATACAGCCCCCGCTGTAGATAACACCATACAGCCCCCTCTGTAGATAGCGACATACAGCCCCCTCTGTAGATAACACCATACAGCCCCCTCTGTAGATAGCGCCATACAGTCCCCCCTGTAGATAATGCCATACAGCCCCCTCTGTAGATAGTGCCATACAGTCCCCCCTGTAGATAACGCCATACAGCCCCCTCTGTAGATATCTACAAAGGGGGCTGTATGGCGCTATCTACAGAGGGGGCTTTATGGTGTTATCTACAGGGGGACTGTATGGCACTATCCACAGGGGGACTGTATGGCGTTATCTACAGAGGGGGCTGTATGGCGCTATCTACAGGGGGGCTGTATTGCGTTCCCTACAGGGGGGGTCTGTAGGGAACGCCATACAGCCCCCCTGTAGGGAACGCCATACAGCCCCCCTGTAGGGAACGCCATACAGCCCCCCTCTGTAGATACCGCCATACAGCCCCCCTGTAGGGAACGCCATACAGCCCCCCCCCCTGTAGGGAACGCCATACAGCCCCCCCTGTAGGGAACGCCATACAGCCCCCCCCTGTAGGGAACGCCATACAGCCCCCCCCCCTGTAGATATCGCCATATAGCCCCCCCGTAGGGAACGCCATACAGCGTCCCCAACCCCCCAAAAAAATGCAACCTACAGTGTGAAAAGACAAAAGACATGTATCCCCTATCCACAGGATAGGGGATACATGTGTGATCGCTGGCAGCGATAGGGAGAACGGGGGACCGAAAGTCCCCCAAGTTCTCCATGACTAACCTCTGACTTCCAGCGTCTGCGCAGCTCAATAAAAATGAAAGGAGCGCTGGTCACGCATGCGCACAAGCCGACACAGACCCCGGAAGTCCGAGGTTTGTAATGGAGAACTTCAGCGGACTTTCAGTCCCCCATTCTCCCTATCAATGCCAGCGATCACACATGTATCCCCTGTCCTGTGTATATCCTGTGGATAGGGGATACATGTCTTTTGTTTAATGGCAGAGCGGGGAGATACCTCCCTGCTCTGCCGTAGTGTTCAGTGGCGTCCCGCTGTAGCAGCCATAGCGGCTGCTAGCGGAGCCTCCGGCCATGGTGGGGGCCCGTGCCGGCGGGCGACACGGGCCCCCTCATGCCGCGGGCCCCGTAGCAGCCGCTACGGCTGCTATAGCAGTAGTTACGCCACTGGTGCCACCTTTACTGAGGTCAAGAGGAAATTTAAAGAACGTCACGTGCCTTACTCTATGGCATACCCTGCTCGCCTTTGGGTTGTCAGCGAGGGAAAGGTGATTATTTGCACAGCCCATCGGAAGCTAATAAATGGCTGCAGATGCATCCTATATCAGTTTGATGAACTCTCCTGGACTGACCCCAATTGTGGCTGATCGCCTGGATTCCTGAGGTGGACTGGGATATTGTCAACGGCAGATGTCACCTGGTGACATGATATCCTTTTGATGTTCACTTCATATATCCTATCCCATATTCTACACAATGTTTTCTTAATATGCTGTGATGTAATTTTCATAATATGCCTACTACCCCTCCCCCTGTTAGCCTATAATAACTCGTCAGAGTTTTATTTGTATTCCTCGTTATTCTGATCTGACACACAAGACTGATTCTCATACATGCTTAGCGGTGCCAGGTCGTATACCTGACTATTTTATAGTTGGGTATTCCCCGTTTTCCTTTTCCGCCCTGAATGTTGGCCCTGTTCCTACCTTGCTGTAGGGTTACCTTCAAGTCTCTATTACATGTTATTATGTTAAGTTTTGTGGTTGTAACTACATATGTCTATGCCGTAAATCTACAGTAGATGGTTATATTTGTGTGACCTCATGCCTACTTTGCATCCCCTTCTCTGATGCCCACTTATGGCAACTAACCTTATATGAGATATTTCAGTTGATGTTCATATGGCGATGTCTTTAAACTGAATTTTGTGGAATGTACGTGGCCTGAGGACTGTGTCCAAGCGTGCCTCAGTTTTCTCCCATATTAGGCGATCTAATCCTCACCTAATTAGCTTGCAGGAAACCCACCTCATTGCTGATAAATCTGACTGTGTAAAAAAAACGTGGATCCAATGGGCATGTCATTTATATCATACTACCTACTCTAGGGGAGTCTCTTTATTAATAAACCGGTCTCTGCGCTGGAACGCCATCCAAATTCATAGAGATCCTGTAGGCAGATTCGTGTTTGTATATTCTGAAGTTGATACCAAACCATATGTCATCTTATGTGTTTACAACCCACCGCAAATGAATACATATGTTCTCAAAGCCGCAATTGCATTTGCCCACCAATTCCCTACTTCCTCTGTATTGTGCATGGGTGACTTTAATCAGGTTACGGACGTTACTATGGATCGCTTCTCACAGGGCTCTCCCCCCTCTTTGACACCTCCTACTTCTTTATGCCAGCTGGTAGACGGTGTAGGCTGGATAGATCTATGGAGAAACCACCATCCTCAGGTTTTAGAATACACTTGTCACTCAGCTGGGAGACATACTCTCTCGAGAATCGATTATATTTTCGGCACAACTAATCTATCACTGTATGTCTCCTCGATTTCACATGACCGTAGTGGGATTTCAGACCATAGTGCAATTCTCATCAAATTGGAATTTCCAGGCCGGCGCCTGTTGCCTAATTGGAAGTTACACCCATTCTGGTTGAAACTAATTTGCCTCTCTGATCATATCCCAGTCCAAATTAGTCAATTCTTACAGGTCCATGACCTCCCTATTTCACACTCCTTGAAATGGGACGCCTTTAAAGCTTACCTTTGTGGCTGTCTGCGATCCATGATATCCTATATTAAAAAAAAACTACGGCCCACACAGAAAGAGATATGGAAAAACGTTTAGCTGCTGCAGAATCTCTCTATGTTTCTGACCCCTCAGGGGCCCATAAGTCTGATTGGTTAAGCATAATCCTAACAAGTCCTTTGGCCTTGCCATCAATTTACTTGACACTTTCTCAAGGTTTTCAGGACTGAGAGTTAATTGGCAAAAATCAGCTATAATGTATACAGCTTTAATCCAACTCCAGATCCGATAGTGTCACAATGTGGTTTAGCGGTAGTTTGCAAGTTTATGTACTTAGGAATTGTGATGGTTCTGGACCACAATGGTGCGAAAACCAAAACTATTGATCCATTATTGACTCAAATAAACCTGAAATTAAAGTTGTTTTCTAAGTTACAATTGTCGATTGCTGGTCGTATTACAGCGCCCCAAAACAGATGGAGGAATGGCACTATTAAAATTACACATTTATTTCTTAGCGTGCGGTATAAGAGACTGGTTTTTGGGTGAATCTATGTTGGACTCGACTAGTTACCTGGCCTCCCTGGTGGCTGGAAATAATCTGCTTAGTTATTTAGAATACCCTCACTTTACGCGACCTACAGCATTGCTCCCCTTACATAAAGTACCTTTAACAGTATGGTGCCTGCTAAAAACATGTTGCATTTTACTGCAATTCCCCCGGACCAGACTTCATGGAATAATCCCACCCTGCCATCCCTACATAGTATACCAGACCCTCAATTTTGGCAGGACTTGGGAATAGGGAAGGTTGGAGATATATTTGCTGAGGGCTCATTTCTCACACTCACGCAGTTACAAGAGACTTACAACTTCCCTCACCTACAATGGTATAGGTATCTCCAGCTTCGACATGCCATCCGCTCTAAGGGCCTCATATCAACGCTATACACTCATTTACTCTCTTAAAAAATAACTTTGATACCGCTGTCCGTATTTGATAAATGGTTACTGCAGATTCCAGATCTTACCCCTGATGATAAAATTGCAGTGTTTAGCTCCCATATGTCGGTTTCCCCGGCAATTAATAATAAACTAATTCAGCTTTATATTATATACCAGTCCTATTTGACACCCACTAGACTACATAAAATGGGTAGAGTACCCACAATTTAATTTCACAGATGCCATCGCCTGGACGCATATTTCTGGCACCCACTGTGGGATTGTCCATACGTCTCCACCTTTTGGACACGAGTATGTGACTTTCTCTCCTCCCTTCTACCATCCCCTGTACCCATCTCCCCTAAGATCGCTTTAGGTTATATTCACAAGACAGTGAAAAAAAATTGCCATTAAAAAACTGATCAACTGTCAGTTTTTCATGGCAGTTTTGCATCAGTGTCTCCAAATTTTCATCCATTTCCAGTCCGTCTGACCGTTTTTTGACATCCGTTTTCCATCAGTATTTCATGGCCGTTAAAAAAACTGATGAATTTCATTGGTCAGGCCTTTTTTTTGTCCCAGCCCACTGAAAACACCGAAAGGAAGGTCAATGTTCACCGAGATATTATTTACAGCCTCCCTGTATATGATGCCACACACCTCCTGTATATGATGCCAAACACCTCCTGTATATGATGCCACAAACCTCCCTGTATATAATGCCACACACCTCCCTGTATATGCTGCCACACACCTCCTGCAAATGATGCCACACACCTCCCTGTATATGATGCCACACACCTCCCTGTATATGATGTCACACACCTCCTGTATATGATGCCACACACCTACATGTATATGCTGCCACACACCTCCTGCAAATGATGCCACACACCTCCCTGTATATGATGCCACACACCTCCCTGTATATGATGCCACACACCTCCTGTATATGATGCCACACACCTCCCTGTATATGATGCCACACACCTCCCTGTATATGATGCCACACACCTCCCTGTATATGTTGCCACACACCTCCCTGTATATGACGCCACACACCTCCCTGCATATGATGCCACACACCTCCCTGTATATGATGCCACACTGCCCCCCTGTATATGATGCCACACACCTCCCTGTACATGATGCCACACACCTCCCTGTATATGATGCCACACACCTCCCTGTACATGATGCCACACACCTCCTGCATATGATGCCACACACCTCCCTGTATATGATGCCACACACCTCCCTGTATATGATGCCACACACCTCCTGGATATGATGCCACACACCTCCTGGATATGATGCCACACACCTCCCTGTATATGATGCCAAACACCTCCTGTATATGATGCCACAAACCTCCCTGTATATAATGCCACACACCTCCCTGTATATGCTGCCACACACCTCCTGCAAATGATGCCACACACCTCCCTGTATATGATGCCACACACCTCCCTGTATATGATGTCACACACCTCCTGTATATGATGCCACACACCTACATGTATATGCTGCCACACACCTCCTGCAAATGATGCCACACACCTCCCTGTATATGATGCCACACACCTCCCTGTATATGATGCCACACACCTCCTGTATATGATGCCACACACCTCCCTGTATATGATGCCACACACCTCCCTGTATATGATGCCACACACCTCCCTGTATATGTTGCCACACACCTCCCTGTATATGACGCCACACACCTCCCTGCATATGATGCCACACACCTCCCTGTATATGATGCCACACTGCCCCCCTGTATATGATGCCACACACCTCCCTGTACATGATGCCACACACCTCCCTGTATATGATGCCACACACCTCCCTGTACATGATGCCACACACCTCCCTGTATATGATGCCACACACCTCCTGCATATGATGCCACACACCTCCTGCATATGATGCCACACACCTCCCTGTATATGATGCCACACACCTCCCTGTATATGATGCCACACACCTCCTGGATATGATGCCACACACCTCCTGGATATGATGCCACACACCTCCCTGTATATGATGCCACACACCTCCTGTATATGCCACACACCTCCCTGTATATGATGCCACACACCTCCTGTATATGCCACACACCTCCCTGAACATGATGCCACACACCTCCCTGTATATGATGCCACAAACCTCCTGTATATGATGCCTCACATCTCCCTGTAGATGATGCCACACACATCCCTGTATATGATGCCGCACACCTCCCTGTATATGATGCCACACACCTCCCTGTATATAATGCCACACACCTCCCTGTATATGATGCCACACACCTCCCTGTATATGATTCCACACACCTCCTGTATATGCCACACACCTCCTTGTACATGATGCCACACACCTCCCTGTATATGATGCCTCACACCTACCTGTATATGATGCCACAAACCTCCCTGTATATTATGCCACACACCTTCCTGTATATGATGCCACACACCTCCCTTTATATGATGCCACACACATCCCTGTATATGATGCCACGCACCTCCCTGTATATGATGCCACACACCTCCCTATATATGATGCCACACACCTCCCTGTATATGATGTCACATACCTCCCTGTATATGCCACACACTTCCATGTATATGATGCCACACACCTCCCTATATATGATGCCACACACCTCCCTGTATATGATGCCACGCACCTCCCTGTATATGATGTCACACACCTCCTGTATATGATGCCACACACCTCCCTGTATATGATGCCACATAACCTCCCTGTATATGATGCCACACACCTCCCTGTATATGATGCCACACACCTCCCTATATATTATTTCACACACCTCCCTGTATATGATCCCACGCACCTCCCTGTATATGATGCCACACACCTCCCTGTATATGATGCCACACTCCTCCCTGTATATGCCACACGCCTCCCTGTATATGATGCCACACACCTCCCTGTATATGATGCCACACAGCCTCCCTGTATATGATGCCACACACCTCCCTGTATATGATGCCACACTCCTCCCTGTATATGCCACACGCCTCCCTGTATATGATGCCACACACCTCCCTGTATATGATGCCACACAGCCTCCCTGTATATGATGGCACACACAATTCCCTGTATATGATGCCACCCACCTCCCTGTATGTGCTGCCACACACCTCCCTGTACATGATGTCACACACCTCCCTGTGTATGATGCCACACACCTCCCTGTATATTATGCCACACACCTCCCTGTATATGCTGCCCCACAGCTCCCTGTACAAGATGCCACACACCTCCCTGTATATGATGCCACACACCTCCTGTATATGATGCCACACACCATTCCCTGTATATGATGGCACACACCTCCCTGTATGTGCTGCCACACACCCCCCTGTATATGCTGCCCCACAGCTCCCTGTATATGCCACACACCTCCCTGTATATGATACCACACACCTCCCTGTATATGATGCCACACACCTCCCTGTATATGATGCCACACACCTCCCTATATATGATGCCACACACCTCCCTGTACATTATGTCACACACCTCCCTGTGTATGATGCCACACACCTCCCTGTATATGCCACACTCCTCTCTGTATATGCCACACACCTCCCTGTATATGATCCCACGCACCTCCCTGTATATGATGTCACACACCTCCTGTATATGATGCCACACACATCCCTGTATATGATGCCACACACCTCCTGTATATGATGCCACACATCTCCCTGTATATGATGCCACACACCTCCCTGTATATGATACCACACAGCCCCCCTGTATATGATGCCACACACCTCCCTGTATATGATGCCACACACCTCCTGTATACGCCACACACCTCCTTGTACATGATGCCACACACCTCCCTGTATATGATGCCTCACACCTGCCTGTATATGATGCCACAAACCTCCCTGTATATTATGCCACACACCTTCCTGTATATGATGCCACACACATCCCTGTATATGATGCCACGCACCTCCCTGTATATGATGCCACACACCTCCCTATATATGATGCCACACACCTCCCTGTATATGATGTCACATACCTCCCTGTATATGCCACACACTTCCCTGTATATTATGCCACACACCTCCCTATATATGATGCCACACACCTCCCTGTATATGATGCCACGCACCTCCCTGTATATGATGTCACGCACCTCCTGTATATGATGCCACACACCTCCCTGTATATGATGCCACAAAACCTCCCTGTATATGATGCCACACACCTCCCTGTATATGATGCCACACACCTCCCTATATATGATTTCACACACCTCCCTGTATATGATCCCACGCACCTCCCTGTATATGATGTCACACACCTCCTGTATATGATGCCACACACGTCCCTGTATATGATGCCACACACCTCCCTGTATATGATACCACACAGCCCCCCTGTATATGATGCCACACACCTCCCTGTATATGATGCCACACTCCTCCCTGTATATGCCACACGCCTCCCTGTATATGATGCCACACACCTCCCTGTATATGATGCCACACAGCCTCCCTGTATATGATGCCACACACCATTCCCTGTATATGATGCCACCCACCTCCCTGTATGTGCTGCCACACACCTCCCTGTACATGATGTCACACACCTCCCTGTGTAGGATGCCACACACCTCCCTGTATATTATGCCACACACCTCCTGTATATGATGCCACACACCTCCCTGTATATGCTGCCCCACAGCTCCCTGTACATGATGCCACACACCTCCCTGTATATGATGCCACACACCTCCTGTATATGATGCCACACACCATTCCCTGTATATGATGCCACACACCTCCCTGTATGTGCTGCCACACACCTCCCTGTATATGCTGCCCCACAGCTCCATGTATATGCCACACACCTCCCTGTATATGATACCACACACCTCCCTGTATATGATGCCACACACCTCCCTGTATATGATGCCACACACCTCCCTATATATGATGCCACACACCTCCCTGTACATTATGTAACACACCTCCCTGTGTATGATGCCACACACCTCCCTGTATATGCCACACACCTCTCTGTATATGCCACACAACTCCCTGTATGTGATACCACACACCTCCCTGTATATGATGCCACACACCTCCCTGTATATGATGCCACACACCTCTCTGTATATGATGCCACACACCTCCCTGTATATGATGCCACACACCTCCCTTTATATGATGCCACACACACCCTTGTATATGATGCCACGCACCTCCCTGTATATGATGCCACGCACCTCCCTGTATACGATGTCACACACCTCCCTGTATATGCCACACACCTCCCTGTATATGATGCCACACACCTCCCTATATATGATGCCACACACCTCCCTGTATATGATGCCACGCACCTCCCTGTATATGATGTCACACACCTCCTGTATATGATGCCACACACCTCCCTGCATATGATGCCACACACCTCCTGTATATGATGCCACACACCTCCCTGTATGCGCTGCCAAACACCTCACTGTATATGATGCCACACTCCTCCCTGTATATGCCACACACCTCCCTGTATATGATGCCACACATCTCTCTGTATTTGCCACATACCTCCCTGTATTTGCCACATACTTGTATATGATGCCACACACCTCCTGTATGATGCCACACCTCCTGTATATGATGCCACACACCTCCCTGTATATGATGCCACGCACCTCCCCGTATATGATGTCACACACCTCCTATATATGATGCCACACACCTCACTGTATATGATGCCACACACATTCCTGCATATGATGCCACGCACCTCCCTGCCTATGATGCAACGCACATCCCTGCATATGATGCCACGCACCTCCCTGTATATGATGCCACACACCTCCTGTATATGATGCCACACACATCCCTGTATATGATGCCACACACCTCCTGTATATGATGCCACACACCTCCCTGTATATGCTGCCACACAGCTCCCTGTATATGATGCCACACACCTCACTGTATATGCCACACACCTCCCTGTATATGATACCACACACCTCCCTGCATATGATGCCACACACCTCCTGTATATGATGCCACACACCTCCCTGTATGCGCTGCCACACACCTCACTGTATATGATGCCACACTCCTCCCTGTATATGCCACACACCTCCCTGTATATGATGCCACACACCTCCTGTATATGATGCCACACACCTCCCTGTATATGCTGCCACACAGCTCCCTGTATATGATGCCACACACCTCCCTGTATATGCCACACACCTCCCTGTATATGATACCACACACCTCCCTGTGTATGATGCCACACACCTCCCTGTATATGCCACACTCCTCTCTGTATATGCTACACACCTCCCTGTATATGATACCACACACCTCCCTGTATATGATGCCACACACCTCTCTGTATATGATGCCACACACCTCCCTGTATATTATGCCATACACCTCCCTGTATATGATGCCACACACCTCCCTGTATATGATGCCACACACCTCCCTGTATATTATGCCATACTCCTTCCTGTATATGATGCCACACACCTCCCTTTATATGATGCCACGCACATCCCTGTATATGATGACACGCACCTCCCTGTATATGATGCCACGCACCTCCCTGTATATGATATCACACACCTCCCTGTATATGCCACATACTTCCCTGTATATGATGCTGTGGTGGCCCGTGGGTGGCGGGGAATGCAGGAACCCAAAATGGTGGATACTGGGCTCTCTGTCTTGTGTCACGGTGGTATTTTGCCTTGCAGGCCTTCCCACCTCCCAGGGACACACACACACAGTGATGAGGGGGTTGCACAAGATGATGATGATGACTGTTGTTTCCCCCGGGGCACTCCCTTGGTGGCTGACTCCTGTCTGGTGTTATTTGGGGTGCCCTTGGTGTAGAGTGCAAATAGAAGACAGGAGACGGTGGTGGCAGATAATCAGAAGAGCTTGCAGCACACTTTTACTTTTCAAGATGGAGATAGTACAATACAAATATGTCATCCAAATTCAGCTCCATCAGTGTAGCCCAATGCTAAATGCAGGAGTGCTATTATCTCTCTACTCACAGTCTCTCTTTCTGGACTCTTCTGGCTCCTTGAGCTGTTATTCCAATAAATCTCTTTAGGCCTGTCTTTCTCTGTAATCCGCAAATGGCTGAACTCAGGAGCACCTTCACTGTGCTTCCTGCTGCATCCACTCCTAGCTCACCACAGCCCTCACTCACTCTAACCACTCCCTAATTAACTCCTCCCAGCTTCTGTTACATTATAGAAAAACACTCCGCATAGGCTGAAACACAATGTCATAACATTTCTGAACCTGTAGATGGCAGCATAACACAACACATGAAGACAAACATAGTTTTCATAGTAGTGCTCCTGTGGGACACTACATACACCCCCTCTTTAAATAAAGCCGTCCTCGGCGTCCGACTCTCCAGGCGGCAGGTTAACCTAAAACAAAGGTTAATCACAATTGCAATAATAAACTAAGAGTCCATACAGTCTCTGAGGAATATGAGGATATAATGCTGAACAGGGAAAATGTCCAAGAGTCCTTGTCATATGAACTGGGGAAAATGAAGGGCTTGTTACCCAATTGGGATGCAAACAATACAATGTCTCTGGTGAAGGATAATCCAAAAATGAAGTCTCAGATTCAACAGTTCAATCTTGATATCGAGCTGGCATCTTACCTCGGGTAGCTCTATCAGATCTCCTCAGGGGCTCCTCTATAACAATTTCAGGGTCCCTGGATTCCTCTGGACCAGGCCGGAACTCGGATGACGAGGTCACTTGGTCTTCGCCGGGATCAAGAACAGTTCTTGGAACAAAAATAGACAGCCAAGGTTGGAACAGCCAATCAAGAGGGGACATACTAGTTGTTGGCGGTAGCGGTTCAGCTGCAGGAGATTTCTCAGTTGTCTGTGGTTCTGCTGGTACCTCTTCCTTTAGGCAGAGCTTGAGACGATTACGGTGGACGACTTGGGAATCTCGGCCTTCGCGCACAATCTCATAGACATCAGTCCCAGGGTGCGGGATGGACTTAATTGTGTATGGTTCTTTCTGCCACTTGCTGTCCAACTTACTTGAACGATGGTTGTTTTTCAGCCACACACGGTCTCCAATTTGGAAGGGTTCTGCTTCGGCCTTTTGATCAAAACCTGCTTGTTGCCTTTGACGAGCATCTTCCATCCGTCTTTCCACAATCTCGTTGGCTTCAGCCAGGCGACGCTGGTGATCACTCACCCACTCTGTGTTTGGCAGGGGGTTGATAGTATCTGGAACTTCGACATCCATGACCAAGTCCGAAGGCAATTTGCCCTGACGGCCAAACAGGAGATAGTAAGGAGTGTACCCTGTGGAGCAGTGCACAGTGTTGTTATACAGGTACACCAATTCTGGCAGGAGAGTCGGCCAATCAGCCCTCTTCTGGGACGGAACAGTTCTTAACATCCCAATAAGAGTCTGGTTCATCTTTTCACATAAGCCATTACCTTGTGGATGATAAGCGGTAGTTCTCAGCTTCTGACAGCCATAGAGGGAACACAACTCGTGGAACAGTTGAGACTCAAATGCGGAACCACGATCAGTCAGGATCTTGTCCGGACAGCCATAGGGGAGTACGAAATTCTTCCAAAAGATGGCAGCGGTGGTCTTGGCAGTCAGGTCTTTCACTGGCATAGCTACCACGAACTTCGTATAGTGGTCAATTATAGTTATAGCATAAGTATACCCAGTACGGCTTGGTTCAAACTTGACATGGTCAATGGCTACCAGTTCCAGCGGTCTATGACTGATGATGGGGTGAAGTGGGGCTCTCTGGTCATGACGCTCTCCTCGGCTCTGAGCACAGGTGGGACATTCTCGGCACCACTTCTCTATGTCGTCTCTCATGCCAATCCAGTAAAATCGTCGGTGTATGGTATCTTCCGTTTTATGAACCCCAAAGTGTCCCGATTTGTCATGGTAGGCTTCCAAGATGGATTTGGAATCTCGCCGGGGTACCAAAATTTGATGTAGACGCTCACCCGTTACTGGATCCAGGGCAGTCCTCTGTAGTAGACCTCTGGACACGAAAAGTCGATTCCTCAGTCTCCATAGACAAATTAATTCCTGATCAGCTTGACCTCTACGTATTCGGTCCGGAGTCCTCTTCTGAAGAAGGGAAGTCTGCAATTCCTGTAGGTTTCTACTCTCCCGTTGGAATCTAGCCCACTGTCTGGAATCTTGGGAGCAGTTAGGAACATTTGGTTGCGGATGTTCGTTTCGCTTCCTCTGAGCGATCACCGAATTCTGGGTTGCAAACTGAGCATAGAATGTAGGCATCTCTACCTCTTCCCATTCATCATTACATCGGACCAGTTCTTCACCCACAGGCAAACGGGATAAGGCATCGGCATTCACGTTGGACGCACCAGTCCGGTACTTGATCACAAACTGATAATTCGCCAGTCTGGATGCCCATCGCTGTTCAAGAGCTCCCAGTCGCGCTGTATCCAAGTGGGCCAGCGGATTATTATCCGTGAAGACGATGAAGGGTGTTGCAGCCAGGTAATCTTTAAATTTTTCGGTCACTGCCCACACAAGGGCCAGGAATTCCAGCTTAAAGGAACTATAATTCTGGTCGTTCCGTTCAGCGCCTCGAAGACCTCTGCTGGCATAAGCGATGACTCTCTCTTTCTGGTCCTGTACCTGCGACAGGACGGCCCCCAATCCCTTCTGGCTGGCATCAGTATACAGCCTAAAGGGTTGGTTGTAGTCAGGATATCCCAGGATAGGTGGTTCGGTTAACAGCTGCTTCAGCTTCTGGAAAGCGGCTTCATGGGCTTCAGCCCACTCAATCGGGATCCTTCTCTTCATAGCTTCCTTGGAGTGACCTCTTAACAATCCCTGGAGGGGTTCTGCAATCTGGGCAAAGTGTGGGATGAACCGTCTATAATACCCTGCAAATCCCAAGAAACTTCTCACCTCCTTGACTGTGGTAGGGGCTGGCCAGCTCTTTACTGCTGCTACTTTGCCTGGATCAGGAACCACTCCTTCTGCACTCACGACATGGCCTAAGTAATGGACTTCCGGCTTCAGGAGATGACACTTGGAGGGTTTCACTTTCAGGCCATATTTGATGAGGGTTTTGAGGACTTCTGCCAGGTGCTGTAGGTGTTCCTCATAAGTCTTTGAGTAGATGATTACGTCGTCCAGGTACAAGAGGACGGTCTCGAAGTTTTGGTGACCCAGGCAGCGTTCCATCAGCCTCTGGAAGGTTCCCGGGGCATTGCATAGCCCAAAGGGCATACAATTAAACTCGAACAACCCCATGGGAGTAGTGAAAGCAGTCTTTTCCCTATCTTCGGGAGCCATAGGTACCTGCCAATACCCGCTGGTCAAATCCAGAGTTGAGAAGTAGGCAGCAGACCCCAAAGCAGTCAGGGATTCTTCAATGCGTGGCAGGGGATACGCATCCTTGTGAGTGATATTATTGATTTTGCGGTAGTCCACGCAGAATCTAATGTTGCCATCCTTCTTTTTCACCAGGACTAGGGGTGCAGCCCATGGACTGTAGCTCTCCCGAATCACATCTGCGTCCTTCATCTCCCGAATCATTTTCTTCACTGGCTGGTACATGGCTGGTGGAAGGGGACGGTACCTTTCTTTGATGGGTGGATGGACGCCTGTAGGGATGGTGTGCTCAATGATAGTAGCCTTCCCAAAATCCATAGGATGTTTACTGAAGGCTTGTTGATTGTCTTTGGCCACCATCAGGGCTCCTTCGATCTCCTCTTCGGTAGTATTAGCATCGCCAACATGGATCTCGGTCCACCAGGGTTTTGTTGTCATCTCAGGGGTAACTTGATTCTGGGTAGCTTGCTGGAACACTGTAGTCTCAGGGCTCCAGACATCTTGGAAGAAGACCTGTGAGAGCTTAGCAACTGGACGGTATTTACTCAGTACCACAGCCGTATCACCAATGTTCAGGAGGCGAATAGGTACCCTCCCATTAGAAACAGTCACTAGACTTCTGGCTGCTAGCACGGTCGGATGATCTTCCAGAAGAAGAGGTTCCACAAGGGCCTGGTAATCTTGACCTTGCAAACCTGGACAAGCTCGACACCACAGAATGGTTTCCGTCTCTGGTTCCAGAGTCACTGGTTGTGAGTCCATGATGCGGGCACGGCAGATCTCACCCTTTTCATTCGTGAACCTCTGTTGGGCATTCAAGAGACGGATAGCATGCTGAATTGCATTTTGATTGGAGACAGGGACTGTAGAAAGTGCTCGGTGTAGGGCATCTAGCATCTCTTCATAGCAATTCCTAAGAACATTCATGCCCAGCACCACTGGTGGAAAGTCATCATCCCAGACGTTCACTACAATTACGCCTTGCTGGGGCAGTTCAGTTTCTCCCATCTGGATCGTGGGTTCCCAGTAGCCCCGATGGGGTATCGATTGTCCATTACTGGCTACAATGTTAAGCCACGTGTCTGGGGGTTGTATCAGCTGGTCGAGGTCCCAGTACTTCTCAAACCAACTTCTCTGCAGAGTGGTGACTTGAGAGCCAGTGTCCAGTAAGGCCGACAGTGGGATCCCATTTAGGTGGATCGTAATCACTGGACACTGCCCAATGTACCGGGGAATCCATTCTGGTGTTGTGGGACCTATTGGTCTTCCTCCCGAGGGGCGGTCCTCTGCCTCGGGGGATTGTCGTTTAACTGACGACATTCTCTTTCAATATGGCCAGCTCTTTGACACCTACGACAAATGGGTCTTCCGGTGGTATCAAATCTGTCAGAAGAGCGTCTACCCCAATTCCGGTAACTTCCCCCTTCTGATCGGTTACTGAACCTGTTACTGGAGTAGCGGCGGCTTTCTTTCTGGCGTTGCTCCATATCTTCCATTTTCTGGCACATTTTACTGAGGCTCTCGGTGAGGACAGCAATTTGGTCCCTCAGTTCACCAACTGGATCTTGAGCTTGCATGTGAGCACACTGAGCTAGTGCAACTTGACTTCCCGCTGCTGTAGGATGATCTACTTGCGACTCCGTAGGAGTCTCTATGGAATAGGGGAAAACTTTGGCTTGAACCGCTGCGGCTTCAGTCCCCAGGATTCTAATTGCGAGCTATTTAAAGTCCAAGAAGATACAGCTTGGGTTCTGGGAGGCCAACATTCTGAGCTGACTTTTAAGAGCTTCAGATGCAGCTCCTTCAACAAACTGCTCCCTTAAGGCCTTGTCAGCCTCTGCAGCCTCTAAGGGTTCTACTTGCATAATTGCCCGCTGGGCCTCCTGCAGGGATAAAGCAAAGTCTCTCAATGACTCACCGGGCTGCTGCTTCTTTCCAAAGAATCTCATCTTGAGCTCTGCCACAGTCCTTACTTCAAATGTGGCACGCAATCGGTCCAGTATCTGTTCCACTGTTTTTTTCTCTGTTCTGGGCCAGGATTTCACTTCTCTTAATGCTGCGCCCTCTAGTTGTCCTATCAATATCTCAACCCTCTGGTCTGTTGAGACAGGATACAAACGGAACATGGACAGCATCTTCTCTTTGAATTCCCTCAGGGAATGAACTTCGCCTTTGTAGCGAGGAAGCCATGGTGCTCCAAAGTAATAGGGCATAGTGAGTGGCATCACTTGCGCTGTTGGAGGTGACCCACTGGGGCTTGGAGAGCCGTTATCTCCGTCGTCAGACATTTTCTGCAATAAGTCCTACAGTAACCCCTAGCAACGGGTGTTCAATTTCAGGCTATGCACTAAGCCTCTTTTCCGGATATCTTTTCCGGTGTCTCTACACTGTTAACTGCCACTTTTTACTTTAAATCTCATTTACTGGCCTTTTCAGGCACTCACCAGCTTTCTCTTAGCTGCTCCGCTGTTTTCGCGGGTTCTCTTGCGCAGCTCCTTGCCACTTCCAATATGGCGGCGACTTGGCGGGAAACTTTTATTCCGGCTGTAGCGAAATGTCTGTAACTCTGCTCCGGCTGCGATAATCTGGCTTCGGCTGTGGCGCATCAGCGCTGACTTAGTTCATAAGGCACAGAGGCCATAGATATCCTGTTCGTGACGCCAAAATTATATGTGGTGGCCCGTGGGTGGCGGGGAATGCAGGAACCCAAAATGGTGGATACTGGGCTCTCTGTCTTGTGTCACGGTGGTATTTTGCCTTGCAGGCCTTCCCACCTCCCAGGGACACACACACACAGTGATGAGGGGGTTGCACAAGATGATGATGATGACTGTTGTTTCCCCCGGGGCACTCCCTTGGTGGCTGACTCCTGTCTGGTGTTATTTGGGGTGCCCTTGGTGTAGAGTGCAAATAGAAGACAGGAGACGGTGGTGGCAGATAATCAGGAGAGCTTGCAGCACACTTTTACTTTTCAAGATGGAGATTGTACAATACAAATATGTCATCCAAATTCAGCTCCATCAGTGTAGCCCAATGCTAAATGCAGGAGTGCTATTATCTCTCTACTCACAGTCTCTCTTTCTGGACTCTTCTGGCTCCTTGAGCTGTTATTCCAATAAATCTCTTTAGGCCTGTCTTTCTCTGTAATCCGCAAATGGCTGAACTCAGGAGCACCTTCACTGTGCTTCCTGCTGCATCCACTCCTAGCTCACCACAGCCCTCACTCACTCTAACCACTCCCTAATTAACTCCTCCCAGCTTCTGTTACATTATAGAAAAACACTCCGCATAGGCTGAAACACAATGTCATAACATTTCTGAACCTGTAGATGGCAGCATAACACAACACATGAAGACAAACATAGTTTTCATAGTAGTGCTCCTGTGGGACACTACAATGCCACACACCTCCCTGTATATGATGCCACACACCTCCCTGTATATGATGCCACGCACCTCCCTGTATATGATGTCACACACCTCCTGTATATGATGCCACACACCTCCTGTATATGATGCCACACACCTCCCTGTATATGATGCCACACACCTCCCTGTATATGATGCCACACACCTCCCTGTATGTGCTGCCACACACCTCACTGTATATGATGCCACAGTCCTCCCTGTATATGCCACACCACTCCCTGTATATGATGATGACACACACCTCCCTGTATTTGCCACATACCTCCCTGTATTTGCCACATACTTGTATATGATGCCACACACCTCCTGTATATGATGCCACACCTCCTGTATATGATGCCACACACCTCCCTGTATATGATGCCATGCACCTCGCCGTATATGATGTCACACACCTCCTGTATATGATGCCACACACCTCCTGTATATGATGCCACACACATCCCTGCATATGATGCCACGCACCTCCCTGCCTATGATGCCACACACCTCCTGTATATGATGCCACACACCTCCCTGTATATGATGCCACACACCTCCCTGTATATGATGTCACACACCTCCTGCATATGATGCCACACACCTCCTGTATATGATGCCACACACATCCCTGTATATGATGTCACACACCTCCCTGTATATGCTGTCACACACCTTCCTGTATATGATGCCACACACCTCCCTGTATATGATGCCACACACCTCCTGTATATAATGCCACACACCCCCTGTACATGATGCCACACACCTCCCTGTATATGATGCCACACACCTCCCTTTATATGATGCCACACACCTCCCTGTATATGATGCCACACACCTCCCTGTATATGATGTCACACACCTCCCTGTATATGATGCCACACCTCCTGTATATGATGTCACACACCTCCTGTATATAATGCCACACACCTCCTGTATATGATGTCACACACCTCCTGTATATAATGCCACACACATCCCTGTATATGATGCCACACACCTCCCTGTATATGATGCCACACTCCTCCCTGTATATGCCACACGCATCCCTGTATATGATGACACACACCTCCCTGTATTTGCCACATACCTCCCTGTATTTGCCACATACTTGTATATGATTCCACACACCTCCTGTATATGATGCCACACCTCCTGTATATGATGCCACACACCTCCCTGTATATGATGCCACGCACACCTCCCCGTATATGATGTCACACACCTCCCTGTAGATGATGTCACACACCTCCCTGTATATGATGTCACACACCTCCTGTATATGATGCCACACACCTCCTGTATATGATGCCACACACATCCCTGCATATGATGCCACGCACCTCCCTGCCTATGATGCCACGCACCTCCCTGCATATGATGCCACGCACCTCCCTGTATATGATGCCACACACCTCCTGTATATGATGCCACACACATCCCTGTATATGATGCCACACACCTCCTGTATATGATGCCACACACCTCCCTGTATATGCTGCCACACAGCTCCCTGTATATGATGCCACACACCTCCCTGTATATGCCACACACCTCTCTGTATATGATGCCACACACCTCCCTATATATGATGCCACACATCTCTCTGTATATGATGCCACACACCTCCCTGTATATGATGCCACACACCTCCCTGTATATGATGCCACACAGCCTACCTGTAGATGATGCCACACAGCCCCCCTGTATATGCCACACAGCCTCCCTGTATGTGATGCCATACACCTCACTGTATATGATGCCACACTCCTCCCTGTATATGCCACACGCCTCCCTGTATATGATGCCACACACCTCCCTGTATATGATGCCACACAGCCTCCCTGTATATGATGGCACACACAATTCCCTGTATATGATGCCACCCACCTCCCTGTATGTGCTGCCACACACCTCCCTGTACATGATGTCACACACCTCCCTGTGTATGATGCCACACACCTCCCTGTATATTATGCCACACACCTCCTGTATATGATGCCACCCACCTCCCTGTATGTGCTGCCACACACCTCCCTGTACATGATGTCACACACCTCCCTGTGTATGATGCCACACACCTCCCTGTATATTATGCCACACACCTCCTGTATATGATGCCACCCACCTCCCTGTATGTGCTGCCACACACCTCCCTGTATATGATGTCACACACCTCCCTGTGTATGATGCCACACACCTCCCTGTATATTATGCCACACACCTCCTGTATATGATGCCACACACCTCCCTGTATATGCTGCCCCACAGCTCCCTGTACATGATGCCACACACCTCCCCGTATATGATGCCACGCACCTCCCCGTATATGATGTCACACACCTCCTATATATGATGCCACACACCTCCTATATATGATGCCACACACATTCCTGCATATGATGCCACGCACCTCCCTGCCTATGATGCAACGCACCTCCCTGCATATGATGCCACGCACCTCCCTGTATATGATGCCACACACCTCCTGTATATGATGCCACACACATCCCTGTATATGATGCCACACACCTCCTGTATATGATGCCACACACCTCCCTGTATATGCTGCCACACAGCTCCCTGTATATGATGCCACACACCTCCCTGTATATGCCACACACCTTCCTGTATATGATACCACACACCTCCCTGTGTATGATGCCACACACCTCCCTGTATATGCCACACTCCTCTCTGTATATGCTACACACCTCCCTGTATATGATACCACACACCTCCCTGTATATGATGCCACACACCTCCCTGTATATGATGCCACACACCTCTCTGTATATGATGCCACACACCTCCCTGTATATTATGCCATACACCTCCCTGTATATGATGCCACACACCTCCCTGTATATTATGCCATACTCCTTCCTGTATATGATGCCACACACCTCCCTTTATATGATGCCACGCACATCCCTGTATATGATGACACGCACCTCCCTGTATATGATGCCACGCACCTCCCTGTATATGATATCACACACCTCCCTGTATATGATGCCACACACTTCCCTGTATATGATGCCACACACCTCCCTGTATATGATGCCACACACCTCCCTGTATATGATGCCACGCACCAACCTGTATATGATGTCACACACCTCCTGTATATGATGCAACACACCTCCCTGCATATGATGCCACACACCTCCTGTATATGATGCCACACACCTCCCTGTATATGATGCCACACACCTCCCTGTATATGATGCCACACACCTCCCTGTATGTGCTGCCACACCCCTCACTGTATATGATGCCACAGTCCTCCCTGTATATGCCACACCACTCCCTGTATATGATGATGACACACACCTCCCTGTATTTGCCACATACCTCCCTGTATTTGCCACATACTTGTATATGATGCCACACACCTCCTGTATATGATGCCACACCTCCTGTATATGATGCCACACACCTCCCTGTATATGATGCCATGCACCTCGCCGTATATGATGTCACACACCTCCTGTATATGATGCCACACACCTCCTGTATATGATGCCACACACATCCCTGCATATGATGCCACGCACCTCCCTGCCTATGATGCCACACACCTCCTGTATATGATGCCACACACCTCCCTGTATATGCTGCCACACACCTCCCTGTATATGATGTCACACACCTCCTGCATATGATGCCACACACCTCCTGTATATGATGCCACACACATCCCTGTATATGATGTCACACACCTCCCTGTATATGCTGTCACACACCTCCCTGTATATGATGCCACACACCTCCTGTATATAATGCCACACACACCCTGTACATGATGCCACACACCTCCCTGTATATGATGCCACACACCTCCCTTTATATGATGCCACACACCTCCCTGTATATGATGCCACACACCTCCCTGTATATGATGTCACACACCTCCCTGTATATGATGCCACACCTCCTGTATATGATGTCACACACCTCCTGTATATAATGCCACACACCTCCTGTATATGATGTCACACACCTCCTGTATATAATGCCACACACATCCCTGTATATGATGCCACACACCTCCCTGTATATGATGCCACACTCCTCCCTGTATATGCCACACGCCTCCCTGTATATGATGACACACACCTCCCTGTATTTGCCACACACCTCCTGTATATGATGCCACACCTCCTGTATATGATGCCACACACCTCCCTGTATATGATGCCACGCACACCTCCCCGTATATGATGTCACACACCTCCCTGTAGATGATGTCACACACCTCCCTGTATATGATGTCACACACCTCCTGTATATGATGCCACACACCTCCTGTATATGATGCCACACACATCCCTGCATATGATGCCACGCACCTCCCTGCCTATGATGCCACGCACCTCCCTGCATATGATGCCACGCACCTCCCTGTATATGATGCCACACACCTCCTGTATATGATGCCACACACATCCCTGTATATGATGCCACACACCTCCTGTATATGATGCCACACACCTCCCTGTATATGCTGCCACACAGCTCCCTGTATATGATGCCACACACCTCCCTGTATATGCCACACACCTCTCTGTATATGATGCCACACACCTCCCTATATATGATGCCACACATCTCTCTGTATATGATGCCACACACCTCCCTGTATATGATGCCACACACCTCCCTGTATATGATGCCACACAGCCTACCTGTAGATGATGCCACACAGCCCCCCTGTATATGCCACACAGCCTCCCTGTATGTGATGCCACACACCTCCCTTTATATGATGCCACACACATCCCTGCATATGATGTCATACACCTCCCTGTATATGCCACACACCTCCCTGTATATGATGCCACACACCTCCTTGTATATGATGCCACACACCTCCCTGTATATGCCACACACCTCCCAGTATATGATGCCACACACCTCCCTGTATTTGCCACATACCTCCCTGTATTTGCCATATACCTGTATATGATGCCACACACCTCCTGTATATGATGCCACACACCTCCTGTATATGATGCCACACACCCCCCTGTATATGATGCCACACACCTCCTGCATATGATGCCACACACCTCCTGTATATGATGCCACACACATCTCTGTATATGATGTCACACACCTCCCTGTATATGCTGTCACACACCTTCCTGTATATGATGCCACACACCTCCCTGTATATGATGCCACACACCTCCTGTATATAATGCCACACACACCCTGTACATGATGCCACACACCTCCCTGTATATGATGCCACACACCTCCCTTTATATGATGCCACACACCTCCCTGTATATGATGCCACACACCTCCCTGTATATGATGTCACACACCTCCCTGTATATGATGCCACACCTCCAGAAGAGGCTGGACGCAGCTGCAGGCTTGAGGGAAGCCGACATGACCGTCCTGGTAGGGAAAGGGTTAATGTTAAGAGGTGAGGGAAAGGTGAAGAAGCTGAAGGAGGGACGGGGAGGAGCTAGGGGGGACGGGGGGGCCGTTACTGCGCTTCCCGCTGTTTCTCGGCATTGAGCCGGAAGCAGCGGGAGGAGTAGTACACAAGAAGCAAAGCTCCCCGTTGCCCGGCTTTTTAGTATGGCAGAGGCCCTGATTTTAGAGCGGCTGCGTGCCGCTGCTGTGCACCACGGTCCCGGATGGCTGGAGGAGACCGTGGCTGCATTAACGCGGATCCCGGACGCCGTTTCGCCACGTCGGGCACGGCGTTCGGGGTCTGTTGTAAGGGACAGGCTCCCCTCCCCCGGCCCCCCTACGAGCATGGCTATGGCGGCGGGGGGGGAGTCGGCAACAACCGCTCCTGCGCTGGGCAGGCAGAGAGCGGTAGCAGGGGTGACGGCGATGCAGGCTGTGTCGACCCGTCCCTCTCGGCGGTCCCGACCTCCAGAGCGCCTGAGTCCGGAGGTAGTCCCGCGGACACGGCGTCGCAGAGGGAGCCCGATCCCGGACGCTGCAGGCCAGGCAGCTGGGAGGACCGCCCCTTCCCAGGCCCTGCGTCCTGGCAGGAATCCCAGGCCGCGACGGGGTCCGGCGGTAAGCAGGGAGTCGCAGGCCGGGCTCCCTGTCACCCCTCCCCCATCAGATGAAAGATGTCAAGAGCAAGGTACGGCCGCCCCGCATGGTGATGTTCCGGCCAGGGGGCAGGCTTCGTCAGGATCGTCTAGACGGACGACTAGATCTGCAGCGACGTCGAGGCAACAGGTCCGGTCGGAAGTCTGGGTCCCGGCGGTCGGGCGGCAGGTTGCCGGCCCATCGGTCAGCGCGTCCTCATCCCCTTTCCGAAGAGGTCGTTGGGAGGGACAGTCGTCGGCGAGAGAAGAACTGGAGGAAGGTGAACTGGACGTCTATCGTCGAGGTCAGGATGGTCCGGCTGACGGGAACACAGCGCCTGTGCAGCCCGGTGAGTGTATAACTCCTTTATTGTCTTATCCAGCGATTTTTATGTCGGGTGTCGGCGGGGGGGATGCTAGCATAGCATCGGGGGCCGGTAGTGGCGCGGGCGGACGCGACGGAGCGGGTTTGGCAGATTTAGTGGGTTGCTTACGGGAGCTGGTGGGGCGCCTGGATAGGGCCGCGGCGCCGGTAGTAACGGAAGTGTCCCCTGCGGTAGTTTGGGAAGGCTCCAGGGAAGTGGGATCGTTGCAGGCGCGTCCTGTGGTGGCGGTTAGAGAGGCGGTCGCGGTGTCGGTGCAGACTGAGGCACAGAAGGACGGCGATCGAGTGCGCATGGACGATCGTGCTCGGGGGGAGGTGTATGTTTGTTTTGAGGGTCCGTTGGGGGCGCATTTAAAGCAGGAGGTGCGTGATCGGATCTGGAAAGATGAATATGTTGAAATTTTTTCTCTCTTGCCGCTGGCTAAATTCAATTTGGATAAGAGCAAGCGGGATGAGAGTAAAAAGGACGAGGAGGAACGGCGGCGGTATAGGCTTATCCCGCAGACGTTCGTTAATTGGTCGCAGGCGTTCGCCATATTGGCTAGTGTGATAGGGGAAAAGGCGCCGGAAAATTGTTCGGCGTTATTTTGTTATTTTGATGCTATTGGGGAGGCTCATAAGGCGTATGGGGGTCAGGCGTGGCTGCGATATGATGAGCAATTCCGTCAGCGGAAGGCGGTTCGGCCGGCGATTCGGTGGGACCAGAAGGATATTGCTCTCTGGTTACGGGTTACGGTTCCGGTTAGGCAGCCCTTTCCCGGGAGCGGTGGCCAGGGAGGCCAGACTAGTCAGAGTGGACCAAGCGGCGGGGGAAAGGCGGGGTTTTGCTGGCAATTCAATGAAGGCCAGTGTAAGTTCGGGGCCACGTGCAAGTTCAAGCACGTGTGCTCCGAGTGTAATGGTGCATCACACGGGGCGGCAAAATGTCTGCGTAAAAAGAGGTCCGGGAACCAGCACGGGGCTGGTCAAGGGGGTGTCGCCGGTGAGGGTGGAAAGGATGGCCCCTTATCTAAATGAGTATCCGGATAGGGCGGCGGCTAAGTTGCTTTATGAAGGGTTTAGTGTTGGTTTTGTTATTCCTCCGCCTCCTTATGAGGTTCCGGTTACGCGGAGAAATTTAAAATCGGCTTACGTGCATGCGGAAGTCGTGTCGGAAAAGTTGTTAAAAGAAGTTTCGTTGGGGCGCATGTCGGGGCCATTTGTGGAGTCGCCGGTGAAAGATTTAGTTGTGTCCCCTTTGGGTATTGTCCCTAAACGCGAGCCCGGAAAGTTTCGTTTGATTCAACATTTATCGTATCCCAAAGGTTCGTCGGTAAACGACGGGATTGATCACGAGTTGTGTTCCGTAGTTTATACCTCATTCGATAAGGCGGTGGGGTTAGTGCGGGCTGCGGGTCCGGGGGCGCTGCTAGCAAAAACCGACATCGAGGCGGCGTTCAGGTTGTTGCCGGTGCATCCAGAAAGCCAACGGCTGTTGGGCTGTTTTTGGAATGGGGCCTTTTACGTGGATCGGTGCCTTCCGATGGGGTGTTCTCTTTCTTGTGCATACTTCGAGGCGTTTAGTAGCTTCGTGGAGTGGGTAACGAGGGGAGTATCCGGGGTCGATTCGTTGATCCATTACTTAGATGATTTTTTGTGCGTTGGCCCGGGGGGTTCGCCGGTTTGCGGTAACTTGCTTCATGCCCTGCAGAAGGTGGCGAGGGATTTTGGGATCCCTTTGGCGCCGGAAAAAACGGAGGGCCCGGTAGCGACGATTTGTTTCTTGGGAATCGAAATTGACTCGGTGGCAATGGAGTGTCGGCTCCCGGCGGATAAGCTGGGTGCTTTGAGGCTGGAGGTGCGACGGGCTTGTAGAAGGAAGAAAATGTCGTTGAGGGAGCTTCAGTCGCTGCTGGGGAAGTTGAATTTCGCCTGCCGGATTATGCCGATGGGGAGGGTGTTTGGTAGAAGGTTGGCGGCGGCAACGGCGGGAGTGCGGGCGCCGCATCATTTTGTGAGGCTCAAGGAGGAGCACCGAGCTGATCTTCAGGTTTGGGATGACTTCTTGGGCCAGTACAATGGTCGCTCGCTATGGATGGCCCCAGCGCAGGATACGAGTGATCTGAATATTTTCACGGATGCGGCTGGGGCGGGTGGCTTTGGAGCTTACGGGGGAGGTCCGTGGTGCGCAGGTCAATGGCCGGCTAGCTGGGTGTCCAGTGGATTGACGCGGAATCTGGCCCTGCTCGAGCTGTTTCCCATCGTGGTGGCGGCTACCATTTGGGGGGACAGGCTCAGGGATAAGAAGGTCCGTTTTTACTGCGACAACATGGGTGTGGTGCTTGCCATTAATAACATCACGGCGTCCTCTCCTCCGGTAGTTCAATTGTTGCGACATTTAGTGTTGGTGTGTTTGTCGCTGAACGCGTGGGTGGTGGCGGTGCATGTCCCGGGTGTACGGAATTGTGTTGCTGATGCTCTTTCTCGCTCGCAGTGGGACCGGTTTCGGCAATTGGCTCCGGGAGCGGAACGTATTGGTTTGGCGTGTCCGGATCATCTATGGGATCTGGTATCGGTCCCGTAGAGCAGCTGTTACAAAGGTCTTTGGCGGGCACGACGTGGAGGGCTTATGCTGCTTGTTGGAGGCAGTGGGAGGAGTGGGTAAGAGAGTTGGGTGATGTCAATACGGATAGAGACAGGTTGGTGGCACTTTTGTATTGGTTAGGGGATGCCTGGGAGGCGGGGTTTTCAGTAGCGAAGGTGAACCGGTTTATATCCGCGGTGGCGTTTGGGCTTAAGTTGCGGGGCTTGCGGGATGTATCGAAGGAATTTCTGGTATCGCAGGCTTTGAAGGGGTTGCGCAGAGGTAGGGTGGAGGCGGATAGTAGAAGGCCGGTGTCGTTTGCTTTGCTGGGCTTGTTGGGTGGTTCATTGGCATCGGTATGTCGTTCTTCAGATGAAATGGATTTGTTTCGGTTGGCTTTCTCGTTGGCGTTCTTCGGAGCATTTAGAATAGGTGAGTTGGTGTCGCCAAGTACTAAACAGGCAGGGGGGCTGAGATCTGGGGAGGTGAGCCTTTTTGCAGATCGGTTGGAGGTATGGTTGCGTAGATCAAAAACTGACCAATTAGGGAAGGGAAAACTGATAGTTTTGTTCGCTCTCCCGGGGTCGGTCATGTGCCCAGTAGAGTGCATGCGTGGTTTTACAAAAAACAGGGGGTCTCCAGATTGGCCTTTGTTATGTCATGTGGACGGGTCGTTCTTGTCCAGGTTTCAGTTTGGAGCTGTTTTTAAAAAATGTTTGACGGCGGTTGGGGTTGCGGCAGGCTCATATTCATCTCATTCCTTCCGGATTGGCGCAGCAACGGAAGCAGGGCGCTGGGGGTTGGATGATGAGGGGGTGAGGCGTATTGGTCGTTGGGAGTCTAAAAGGTTTAAGTCCTATGTCCGCCCCCATATGTTGTAATTTTGTTGTTTATGCTTGCAAATGTATATGGTGGTGCCTAACTGTGTTTTCCGTTTCAGATTCGCCTCCTTGTCTGGTGTGGTTGATGGGTCATTCGTACGTGCACTGGGGGGCTTTGAGGGCGGACGTCCGCCCGGATGGTCGCCAGTTGCGCATTCCGCGACAGGATGCGGTTGTGCATTGGCTGGGGTTTAGAGGTATGTCGTGGAACAGGGTGTTGGCGGAATTCCAGACATATGTGCGGCTTGATAGGGTTCCGGAGGTTTTAGTGTTGCACGTGGGTGGGAATGACTTAGGAGTCCGCCCTTTTCGTGAGTTGGTGCGGGATATCAAACATGATTTGTTGTGTTTGTGGGTATCTTATCCCAAGTTGGTGGTAGTGTGGTCGGACATAGTCCCAAGGAAGCATTGGCGGTTAGCTAGATCGGTGGAGAGAGTCAATAAGGCTCGGATAAAAGTTAACCGGGCGGTGTCCCGTTTTGTGGCAAAGAACGGGGGCATTTGCGTGAGGCATAGGGATTTGGAGTCAGGATTGGGGAATTTCTGGAGGAGTGACGGGGTTCATCTGACCGAGGTTGGCATTGATATTTGGAGCTTGGCTATAGCAGAAGGCATAGAAAGGGCGGTGGTGGTGTGGAGGAACTCACAGGCTTAAGGTGGTCAAGGCCTGTTTCGCGGTGGCGGGGGGAGTCCTTGAGGCCAGTCAGTACAAAATGGTGGGGGGGTCGCATCGGGGGTATGCGTCCCCCAAAAAAGGTACATGGTTGAAGACTTCATCGGGTGTTATCCCTTTGAAGTGGTCTTCTGGTAGAAGGTATGTCACTTGAAGGCTTCATCGGGTGTTATCCCTTTGAAGTGGACTTCTAGTGGTCGGTATATCACTTGAGGGCTTCAACGGGTGTTATCCCCTTGAAGTGGACTTCTAGTGGGTGGAGCCATCTGCAGAGGTGAACGGTGCTTCCGAGCTGGTTTACGGCTGGAGGTAATTAGTGGTTTGCAGATGGCTAATTCGGTGTGTTCTTGAAAGGAACATCTGAAGGGGCTTCAAGGACTTCCTCTGCTCGGGTTAATGTTAACGTTTAATGGTTATTTATGATTCTGACCCATGTTGGGTCATGTGAATTATTAGGAGGAATTCTCTGGTGGATTCCTAACTAGTTATCCGAATGTTTCGGATTTAAATTGTTTTTATAAAACTGTGAAATTAATAAACGGCTGCTGTGGCCATTTCACATCCAACCTCGGTGTCATGTGTCGTTACTAAATGGGGGTGGGGGATAGTATGGTTTAAGGTTAACACACGACTCTACCTAGGCAGGTCAAGAAGAGGCTGGACGCAGCTGCAGGCTTGAGGGAAGCCGACATGACCGTCCTGGTAGGGAAAGGGTTAATGTTAAGAGGTGAGGGAAAGGTGAAGAAGCTGAAGGAGGGACGGGGAGGAGCTAGGGGGGACGGGGGGGCCGTTACTGCGCTTCCCGCTGTTTCTCGGCATTGAGCCGGAAGCAGCGGGAGGAGTAGTACACAAGAAGCAAAGCTCCCACCCTCCCACCCTTGTTTTGTTACTCCTTAGGTCTTCTGTACGTCCGTATATGAGCGTTGTGTTTTATTTTGTGTGTTTATTTAACATGTTTTTCTTTTTTTCCGGAGTAGGTTCTGTTGTCATGGCAGCTGGCGGGGGGAGTCCTTGAGGCCAGTCAGTACAAAATGGTGGGGGGGTCGCATCGGGGGTATGCGTCCCCCAAAAAAGGTACATGGTTGAAGACTTCATCGGGTGTTATCCCTTTGAAGTGGTCTTCTGGTAGAAGGTATGTCACTTGAAGGCTTCATCGGGTGTTATCCCTTTGAAGTGGACTTCTAGTGGTCGGTATATCACTTGAGGGCTTCAACGGGTGTTATCCCCTTGAAGTGGACTTCTAGTGGGTGGAGCCATCTGCAGAGGTGAACGGTGCTTCCGAGCTGGTTTACGGCTGGAGGTAATTAGTGGTTTGCAGATGGCTAATTCGGTGTGTTCTTGAAAGGAACATCTGAAGGGGCTTCAAGGACTTCCTCTGCTCGGGTTAATGTTAACGTTTAATGGTTATTTATGATTCTGACCCATGTTGGGTCATGTGAATTATTAGGAGGAATTCTCTGGTGGATTCCTAACTAGTTATCCGAATGTTTCGGATTTAAATTGTTTTTATAAAACTGTGAAATTAATAAACGGCTGCTGTGGCCATTTCACATCCAACCTCGGTGTCATGTGTCGTTACTAAATGGGGGTGGGGGATAGTATGGTTTAAGGTTAACACACGACTCTACCTAGGCAGGTCATGTATATGATGTCACACACCTCCTGTATATAATGCCACACACCTCCTGTATATGATGTCACACACCTCCTGTATATAATGCCACACACATCCCTGTATATGATGCCACACACCTCCCTGTATATGATGCCACACTCCTCCCTGTATATGCCACACGCCTCCCTGTATATGATGACACACACCTCCCTGTATTTGCCACACACCTCCTGTATATGATGCCACACCTCCTGTATATGATGCCACACACCTCCCTGTATATGATGCCACGCACACCTCCCCGTATATGATGTCACACACCTCCCTGTAGATGATGTCACACACCTCCCTGTATATGATGTCACACACCTCCTGTATATGATGCCACACACCTCCTGTATATGATGCCACACACATCCCTGCATATGATGCCACGCACCTCCCTGCCTATGATGCCACGCACCTCCCTGCATATGATGCCACGCACCTCCCTGTATATGATGCCACACACCTCCTGTATATGATGCCACACACATCCCTGTATATGATGCCACACACCTCCTGTATATGATGCCACACACCTCCCTGTATATGCTGCCACACAGCTCCCTGTATATGATGCCACACACCTCCCTGTATATGCCACACACCTCTCTGTATATGATGCCACACACCTCCCTATATATGATGCCACACATCTCTCTGTATATGATGCCACACACCTCCCTGTATATGATGCCACACACCTTCCTGTATATGATGCCACACAGCCTACCTGTAGATGATGCCACACAGCCCCCCTGTATATGCCACACAGCCTCCCTGTATGTGATGCCATACACCTCCTGTATATGATGCCACACACCTCCCTTTATATGATGCCACACACATCCCTGCATATGATGTCATACACCTCCCTGTATATGCCACACACCTCCCAGTATATGATGCCACACACCTCCCTGTATTTGCCACATACCTCCCTGTATTTGCCATATACCTGTATATGATGCCACACACCTCCTGTATATGATGCCACACACCTCCTGTATATGATGCCACACACCCCCCTGTATATGATGCCACACATCTCCTGTATATGATGCCACACACCCCCCTGTATATGATGCCACACACCTCCCTGCATATGATGCCACACCTCCTGTATATGATGCCACACACCTCCTGTATATGATGTCACACACCTCCTGTATATCAAACCACACACCTCCCTGTATATCATGCCACACACCTCCCTGTATATGATGCCACACACCTTCCTGTACATGATGCCACACACATCCCTGTACATGATGCCACACACATCCCTGTATATGATGCCACACACCTCCTGTATATGATGCCACACACCTCCTGTATATGATGCCACACACCTCCTGTATATGATGCCACACACATCCCTGTATATGATGCCACACACCTCCCTGTATATGCTGTCACACACCTTCCTGTATATGATGCCACACGCCTCCCTGTATATGATGCCACACACCTCCTGTATATAATGCAGTGACCAGAAACATTTGAAAATCCGGAGCTGTTTTCAGGCGAAAACAGCTCCTGATTTTCAGATGTTTTTTTAACAACGTATTTTACGGCCGTTTTTGGAGCTGTTTTTCAATGGAGTCAATGAAAAACGCCTCCAAAAACGTCCCAAGAAATTACCTGCACTTCTTTTGAAGAGCTGTCATTTTACGCGCCATATTTTGACAGCAACGCGTAAAATAAAGGCTCGTGGGAACAGAACATCGGAATTCCCATTGAAAGCAATGGGCAGATGTTTGTAGGCATATTAGAGGCGTTTTTTCAGGCGTAATTCGAGGCGTAAAACGCCCGAATTACGTTTGAAAACACTGCGTGTGAACACACCCTAAATATAGTAGTAACCTGTGAATGACTGGTATACCAACATAGGGGTTGTCCAGATAAGTTATTTCAAATATGGGGCCCATGGTTGGATACCTTCGGGACATTTGATGTGGAGGAACCTTGATTTATGTCTTACGACAGATGTAGCTAACCTTCTTCGGTTCCCTGATCTAGCTATCCCTGCTCTCCTCACGTGTATGTAGCTCTTCAACGGCATAGACGGCAGGTTTTATTGTTGGTGATCGAATACAAGCTGTTTGACTGTTGCTGATTGCGCCTTCTTTTTTGTGTCCCATGTGATGTAACATGACTTATATTATTTGTGCATTTGTGATATACTATTGTTTACCATTTCATCCTGTCTGCAACATTTTAAATAAAACTAATTTTAAAAAAAACTTACACTATGTAAACTGCCATGTAGTGGTTATAATATATGGAAATTATTAAATAATCCAAAATTCTCCAGGTCATTGAACAGTAAGGCCCCATGCACATGACCGTAAAAACGCTCGTAATTACAGGCCCATAGACTTCTATTGGCCATGGGTACCTTCCTGTTTGCGTACGGGAAGGTGCCCGGGCCGTTTAAAAATATAGAACATGTCCTATTTCAAGCCGTAAATACGTCACGGACAGCACATAGAAGACTTTGGGGCTCCCGTAATTACGGGTGCCTACGTGTGTGCACCCGTAATTACGGGAGCGTTGCTAGGCGACGTCAGGGGATTTCAATATTTTAATAAAAAGAAGTAGAGAAAATTGCGTCTGAGACATTTCCAGCCCCCCTTTTTTCACGGGTCCGTAAATATGGGTGGAATACGGATGACAACGGACCCGTATTTACAGGCACGGGTCCGTAAATACGGGTTAAATACGGGTAAAAAACGTGTGACAAAGGACCCATATTTACAAGCAGTATTTACTGGAGGGAGAAAATACGGTCGTGTGCATGGGGCCTAACCAAATGATTTTAGCAAATAATTCTGAACATGTCTAACCTCATGCCCCTTGGAACAGAACCTGTACAGTTCTTTTAAGGCCCTATTCACACAAACATATTTCACGTCAGTGTGCTATCCGTTTAAATAAGTGACAGCACACTGACCTATGCAACTCAATGGGGCTATTCACACATCCGTGTTTTTTCGCGGAGCATGTATCCGTAGCAAAATACTCACTGCACGTCCCACTCTAATATGTTTTGCAGACCACTCACCTATTAAAGTCAATGGGTGTCTGAAAATGACGGACAGCGCACGGACGGCATCTGTGTGCTGTCTGTTTTTCAAGGAAATAGAAAACAAAAGTGAATTAGAATGCGGACGAGAAACATGACAGACAAACAGACACCATACGCGCGTAAAACACGGACACACGGAGCGCAAATGGAAATACACATGGATGTAAAACAGTCCGTTGTCACCGAACGCAAATCAGACACTCGTGTGAATAAGGCCTAGTATGGAGCAGCACAGCCTATGTGCACGTCAGTACAGGCACCACTGGAGTCTGTATGTGCGGAGGTTTTCTCACCCGGAAAGAATGCTCGTTTGGAATACTCGACAATTTTCCGTTGGATTCGTATGGGATCTGATAGGAAAACAACTCATTATGTCCCCATATTAAATTGGAGAATTACGGAGATACAGTAGAGGGCTCATGACGCTTTACGGGGGCCTCGTTTCGTACAAAGCTGCAATACAGCCCTTAGATTAATTGACCAGTATGTTGAATCTGCTGCATGTGACGTGTGGTTAATGACTCCCCGAAATACAGAACGATTACACGATAAATGTGACAAAAACGGAGTCCACCTTGCCATATTAAACGGGTGGACTCATCAGAGAAAACCCCTTTGAGTTGGCGCCACTGTGGCGATCATTTTCTTACAGTCCGTGGCTAGCCAGACATTTACTTTGCATTGGGTTACTATAAGGCTAGGTTCACACAACCTATTTTCAGAGGTAAACGAGGCGTATTATGCCTCGTTTTACGTCTGAAAATAGGGCTACAATACGTCGGCAAACATCTGCCCATTCATTTGAATGGGTTTGCCGACGTACTGTGCTGACGACCTGTCATTTACGAGTCGTCGTTTGACAGCTGATAAACGACGACGCGTAAAATGACTGCCTCGGCAAAAGAAGTGCAGGACACTTCTTTCAGACGTAATTTGAGCCGTTCTTCATTGAAGTCAATGAAGAGCAGCTCAAGATTTACGAGCATCAAAGACGCCTCGCATAATGCGAGGAGGAGCTTTTACGTCTGAAACTACGCAGCTGTTTTCTCCTGAAAACAGTCTGTCTTTTCAGACGTTAAAGACAGTTCTCGTGTGCACATACCCTAAAGGGTATGTGCACACGATAACTGCATTTACGTCTGAAATTACGAAGCTGTTTTCAGGAGAAAACAGCTCTGTAATTTCAGACGTAATTGCTCGTACTCGCGTTTTGCGAGGCGTCAATTACGGCCGTAATTTGGAGCTGTTCTTCATTGGAATCAGTGTCCTGCACTTCTTTTGACGAGCCGTCTATTTTACGCGTCGTCGTTTGACAGCGACGCGTAAATGACAGGTCATCGGCACAGAACATCGGCAAACCCATTCAAATGAATGGGCAGATGTTTGCCGACGTATTTGAGCCGTATTTTCAGACGTAAATCGAGGCTTAAAACGCCTCGTTTATGTCTGAAAATAGGTAGTGTGAACCCAGCCTTATGTAGTATTACACGGGAGGCTATTCAGATGAATGGCCGTCCATGTAATACACAGACGAGTGCAACAGGGCGGCTCTCCATTCCGGCTCATAGATGGGGGTCCCGATCAGTGGAGCGTGTGGCCCATAGAGTGGATGTGGGCCCGTAATACGTGATTGTAGGGACACAGCATGTGTCTCGAAAGCAAACGAGACGACAGCATGTTCCCAGCATTCGCAGCATCATGTGAATGGAAAAAAAAAAGAGCAGAAGAGGACGATTTGGTTGCTATGGATTACATCATCATTACAATTGTAACGTCCCAGCATGCTCTGCTCTTACCAACTGATTAAAATCTGTTCAATCTTATTAGGACCCAGTTCACACGGCATCTAAAATGCTCTAAAATAAAAAAACTCCATTGTTAATAGACGCTGCGCCATTTTTATCTTCTTTAATACTGATTAGTAAGTGAAGTCACTGCTGCCTCCCTTCTGTGATTTTTCCCTATTGAAAACAAAGGGGAGGGGGCGACACAGCTGCCAACACGGTAGACATTTGGATTAAAACTTATGTTCTAAAGATGTTCTGCAGCAGTTGAAATCTAAAAGCAATACACCTGCCACCCCCGCCCCCCCCCCCTTGCTGCAAAACTTCTTTGAGAAGTGTAAGGGGAAGCAGCTTGTCAAAGAGGTTCTGCAGCAGTTGACGGTATGTATTATGAGGCCAGATACAAGGCCCTTGCTACTGCGGAACATCTTTGATATGAAGTTATGCAGTAGCTGGGGTGATTGTTTTATGGTATGATAGACTGCCATCTTAGTAATTGACATTAAACTTCTCCTTCTTTTAAAAGAGGTTCTGCAGCATCTGAGGTCCATCTGCCTTCTGTGGCGACTGTTGCTAATCAACGACCTAAACATTTGAGCAGTGCCTAGCAACACAGCATGCAAGAGAAGAAGTATCTTACCAAAGTTCTCTGTGATCTTTTGCTATCGCTGGTACATGAGACCACTCGTACATATGTGATCACATGCGACTCCCATCAGTTAATGTAACATTAGTCGCCATAACGCCGGGTATCGCACTGTCATCTACCACAAGCACAAAGTGGGGTAATACCCAAAAGTTAGTTCTTTGTGGAACCCTGGCCTCCTAAAAATTGTGATAAATTGGTAGCATCCCGCCGCACCACTACCAATTAGGGTTTATTCACACGGAGCGGACAAATCGCGGTTTATTGCGAAGATTACCACGGAGTTGCAGCAAAGTTCCATGTGTTTTCAGAGATTTAGCAAAAAACATGGTGTTTTTTCAGAAATTTTGCAGTAATCTCAGCGTAAAAAACCTGCAATTTAACTGCACTATGTGAATAAGTCTCTAGGCTAAGGCTGCACGGTGACTTTGGTAGTGTGGCATCAAGTTGTATACAAGTCGTGTAACAAAAATAATGTGTGTGATTTGTCTGCAACTTGCTGCCACACTGAAGTCGTACAACTATTTTAGGGTGCTATTTGGTTGTGAGTCGTATCTGATTTAGGCCTCATGTACACGACCGTAGCCATGTGCACGGCCGTGATTTTCGGGTCGGCCGGCGGCGGACTGTCAGCTGCGAGCCGCCCGCAAATCGCGGGCCATGCACATGGCCACGGCCATTATTTTCTTTCTGCGGTCCGGACTCCAGGACAATCCACGGACCGTGAAAACCACGGTCGTGTGCATGGTCCTATAGGAATGAATGGGCCGCAATTCTCCTGTGGATTTTCGTGGGAATTGCGGCCGCAAAAGCACGTTCGTGTGCATGGGGGTCTTAGGCTACGGCTACACGCCGAATTTGGTTGCGTGACAACAAGTCACGCAACAAAAACATTTTTGTGATTTTTCTAAGACTTGCTGTTGCATGATTATTTTACAATGTGATCTGGTTGCAACATACAAAAGACGCCCTAAAAAAGAAAAAATGCTAACATTGCAAATGAGTCGCAGTAGCACTCGATTTACATTAAAACGTGTGCTGGAAAAGTCGCATGCGACTCGCGATCTATGACCAAACGTTGTAAAAAAAACACATTCACCATCGTTACTTGCAATGTTGCATCGTGACCTTCATGTTGCACCACCAAAGTTGGCGTGTAGCCCCAGCTTACGTTTTGTAACATCCAAAAGACACACACGGATCCCTCAATAGACTCAAGTGACCTGTGAAAACGGGACCATCACGGATGCAACTTGGACGTGAAAAATTGCCATTTTTCACGTCCAAGTCTGCACTCGTTCGTGTGAATCCGGCCTTATGTGTATATGAGGGGTCACCTTGGGTTTTTCATGACCTGTAGGCATACCAGCCATAGCCTACCCGAATATCAGACATATTGGAAAAATCTGACATGGAATTGGTCAAGAAACCACATCAGAGATCCAAGACTGACCCTCAGATTTCTTCCGCGGCTTTGCAGTAAAAAGTGCCGCATTTCTGCATCGAGATTAGCCCCAATTATCTACCTGTGGTTACACGATGGTTTTTGCAGTGCAATACCCCGCAGGAAACGCATCAAGAAGTATTTTTTCAGCGAGGTGGCCACCTGCTAAAAATTTCATCTCATAAGAAAAATCGTGCGGTTTCCCATTGTATACAATGGGAGGCTTTTTACAAGTGTTTTACTTGCTGATTCCGATGCAGAAAACACGTCAGAATCAGGATGAAATTTCCACCATGTGAACAAGGCCTAAGGGTATGTGCACACACACTAATTACGTCCGTAATTGACGGATGTATTTCGGCTGCTAGTACCGGACCGAACACAGTGCAGGGAGCCGGGCTCCTAGCATCATAGTTATATACGATGCTAGGAGTCCCTGCCTCTCTGCAGGACAACTGTCCCGTACTGTAATCATGTTTTCAGTACGGGACAGTATTTCCACGGAGAGGCAGGGACTCCTAGCATCGTACATATGTATGATGCTAGGAGCCCGGCTCCCTGCACTGAGTTCGGACGTGTGTGTGCACATAGTGTGTGTGCACATACCCTAAGGGTATGTTCACACGTAGTCAACAAAAACGTCTGAAAATCCAGAGCTGTTTTCAAGGGAAAACAGACCCTGCTTTTCAGACGTTTTTTTACCAACTCGCATTTTTCGCGGCGTTTTCACGCCGTTTTCGTGGCGTGTTTTACGTCCGTTTTTGGAGCTGTTTTCATTGGAGTCTATGAGAAAACAGCTCCAAAAACGTCCAAAGAAGTGTCCTGTACTTCTTTTTACGAGGCGTAATCTTACGCGTCGTAATTGCCGTACGACGCGTAAAATTAAGCGTCGTGTGGACAATACAGCGTTCTACCCATAGAAAGTAATTTGACGACGTATTTGAGACGTATTTCCAGACGTAAAACGAGGCAAAATACGCCTCGTATACGTCTGAAATTTGGCCGTGTGAACATACCCTTTGGGTGCATTTTCACGAGACGTTTTTAGCCGCATGGTTTTTACAGATCAAACATGTCAAATGAATGTGTTTCACCTGTGAAAACCACTTGGCCGAAAACCACAACAATTAAATTTTTTATGTGATTTTTAACCCCGCGGCCAAAATCGTCTCATGTAAACGCACCCTTTATTATTCACCGAGATGTCCTTCACTCAGCAGGATATTTGTGCTCTGCCATCAGCCTGGAATAACTGCTTTGTGTTTGCATTAACGAACCCATCCAGCTCTGCTGTGTCATTCCCCAGTGACACTGAGCGTCATGTGCACAGCAGCAGAGTATGAGCTGTTCTACAGCCAGAGGGAGGCAGCTCTGCAGCATGCTCAGCCCTGACAGCTCAGTCTCTGGGAAGACAGCCGCTCTGCAGCCAGTGAGGTGTGTGCTGCTGCTGGAGGAGGAGGGCGGCTACAGACGGCATTGTGTCAGCTGCAGTGCACCACTGTCTGGAGACTCGCCAGCTGCTCAGGTAAGAAGGATGGGACATCTTCAGGTAACTGATACTATGGGGACATCTTCAGGTAACTGATACTATGAGGACATCCGGCTACAATGGGACACTCTCGTAGGGGCTGATGTAATTCTATGGAGCCTGTAGACTCTCAAATGGTTAATTGGCATAATTAATCAAGGCAGTGGTCAATTAATACAATTATTAAGGAGAAGGCGGTAGGGTGGTCAGTGGACAGGTTTGGTTTCGCCGCTTGTCAGGGGGACATTTGAGTCATTGAATAAGAAGAAGAGGTGAACACCCAAACCATTGAGGTTGTAGAGTCAACAAGTGTCGATGAAGGGGCATTGGGTGGAGGGAGGGGAGAATCTGATAAGTGTTACATTGTAGTGTTTGAGATTCCGCTTCTCATTGCCTTTTTTTAATCCATAGTGTTCGAGGGAGTGAGTGTAAGCTCCACGTATCTGGAAGATTGTAAACCATGGGACCTCTGCAAGACAGCAAGGTAAGGAGAACGCCTGAGTGTCCTACTGATGTATATAGAGGATTGCATCATATATATTCACTGCAAGGGAAGAAATATCCCAAAATGGCTCTCCGTTGGTTTAGATTAGAATTATTGGAATGTAGTAATTATTGTATCGTTGATATTTTCATCTCTGGCTTTGTGTTCTATAGTGTATGACGTTCACCTGTGCCCTTGGGTGAGGCTTTAATCCATTACAAATGTGATAAAGAGCCTCCATTCCAAGCATCGTGGAAATATTAACAAAAATAAATCTACAAAGTAGCCTCTAAGCCACGCCCTCTATAGGAGACCAGAGATGATGTCATTTGATGATGTAATACCTATAGGAAATGTTGTGTGATGCGTTAATACTTGTGTATGGGGTCGTGGCTCTTTTTTAATTGTTGGTTAAATTGTATTGTGATATTGCATGTAATTTCTCAATCCTAAAAAAAATCTTAGTGTTGGATTTTTTTGCAATTATCGCAGAAATCCCATTACAGTTCCTTCCCCCAAGTGCTGACAAATGCTCTGCGACCTTCAATTAGATTGTATTGCAACACATTGCAGGTGATCAGTTGCTGTGGAGCCCCGGTCTTACATAGAGTGGTTGTGATTTTCTTGGGGTGGGGGTATTCTGTCATTATTTTGGTTTCCTAATGTAAGCTAGCAGCCCCGTGTAATAATTCTCACATGTCTGCTCTCTTCTGATTTGATGGCTGTGTCATGTTTCCGAGGAACGTATTTCTTGTTATGGCTCCTGTGTTTCCTGGATATAGTTGTCTTTTGTACAAGGATTCAGTGTAACCGTATCTGATCCCTATGAACATCAGGGGATCCTGGGCTATGACCGCACCGCTATCACACCCTAACCGCAAAACACATCTACTATTTAAAACTGCAGTACTGGAAATTGTTGTGTTCTTGGTTTTATAGCCTCCATTAGGGGGTTTGGCCACTTTGGTCCATTTGTTAGAAGGGTCCCTGCCGCTGGGACTCTCCGCTATCAGCTATAATCTGTTGGGAAATCCTACAGCGCCATTACAGGGGAAATAAAGCATTACACTTACTGTGGAAACAGCCAAAACTCTCATTATCGCTCTGAATCACTCTCGTCTTGACTACTGAAACTCATTACTAATCGGTCTTCCCCCTCACTAAACTCTCGCCTCTCCAATGTATACTTATTGCAGCAGCCAGGCTCCTCTTTCTGACCAACCGCTACACCAACGCCTCTACCCTGTGCCAGTCACGGCCCTGGTTGCCCATTCCCTTCAGAATTATATTCAAACTTATTAATATCACCCACAAATCTCTCCAGTGCTGCACCTCCTTACATCTCCTCCCTCATCTCTATCTACCATAGACAGCATCCATTACGAAGGCGGGGCTTCGTGTAAGCCGGTGCAGAGGCTAACACTAACCCCCATTATTACCCCGGTACCCACCACCACCAGGGGTACTGGGTAGAGCCGGGTAAAATCCAGTACCTGACCATCTCTAGCGATGGCCAGGTACTAGGGTGGTCTCAGGCTAGTATTAGGCTGGGAAAGCCCAAAAACGGTGGGCCATGCCACCCTGCTAATGCTAGCCTTCTGCTGCTGTGTTGTATCGGGCTGGTTATGAAAAATGGGAGCATCCCACATTTTATTTATTTTTTAAATGGAAAAAACGTGCACAAAACCCCCTTCCCATCTTTCGTAACTAGCCAGATACAACATAGCGGCAGCAGGCTACCATTACCATGGTGGGAAGGCCCACTCTTTTTGGGTTTTCCCAGCCTACTAATACCGGCCTGCGGCCGCCCCGGTGCCCGACCATTGCTATAGATGGTCGGGTACTGGGTCGTACTCCGCTCTTCTCGGTACTTCTGATGGCGGTGGGTACTGGGGTAATAATGGGGGTTAGTGTTAGCTTATTCATCGGCTAACATTAAGCCCCGCCTTAGTAACGGATGCTGTCAGCCAGCGGCCATTACTAAGGCGGTAGTAATAAAGTCTAAAAAATATACAAGGACAGAGAAAAAATATTTTATTGAAATAAAAAAAAAAACACACAATGCTCGTTAACCATTTTATTGAGTGGTTTTGCATGTAAATCTGTCACGCTCGTGTGAATGTAGCCTTACATTCACACGAGCGTGACCAATTTACGTGCATAAAAACGCACGTAAATCTGTCCGTATACGTTGCGCTTTTGCATCCGTGTTCTTTGCGTGTGGTGTGTTTTCACGCACTTGCAAGCACTTTTTTTTTTCAGTGTAATTGATGCGTGAAACACGGACAGCACACAGATGTGGTTTTCACGCACCCATTGACTTCAGTGCGCGACTTTGTGGGCGAAAATGCACCAATATAGGACATGTAGTGAGTTTCACACAACGGACTCTTGCTGCTTAAAAACTCACATGTGTGAATGGCCCCATTGATATCAATGGGGCCGAGTGCTGTGCATTGTTTCAATACACAGCACACGAACGAGAATCACGCTCTTCTGAATGAGTGATACAGTCTGCTGGGGCCATGTATCTAAGCCTATCATGTGTGATACTGTCTGCTGGGGCCATGCATCAAATTATATCCAGCGGTGTAGCTATAAGAGCCTTCGTCTTATAGATATGCTATCTCCGATATATATGTAAAAATGTATTTATTTATATCAGGGAGGGGGTAAATATGTCTCGGGGCTTGTGCCCCTGATCCTTTAAAACCCTAGCCACGCCCCTGCTGTCTACCACCCTATCTGTGCTCTACATTCTGCCAACGACCTTAGATTAAAATCCTTCATAATCTGAACCTCCCACTCCCGTCTCTCAGATTTCTCTCGTGCTGCACCAGTCCTCTGGAATGCGCTACCCCAGACAATCAGATTAAGTCCCAACATCCAGTTTTAAATGTGCCCTGAAAACACATCTTTTTAGTCCTATAACATTCCCTAATCCGACTCCTTTCCTTGGCCCCCTCTTACATTAGTCATCAGACCTGACCCCCTCATTCAGCAGTGTCTCCCCACACTCCTTGTGCCCTGATGCACTTCATGTCCGTCATACACAGATACTGGCTGGTGACTGGCTCATGCAGCTTTGTGTACTACCCTATGTGTATAAAAGATGGCTGGACCATTGTACGTAACAAGTTTTTTTTACATTTTGGGTCACCCCTAATTCCTCATAGATTGATAGCTCTTGTGAACAGGGTTCTCACTTCTCTTGTTGGAATTGTAAATTAGCTTTGTCACTTTGTATTGTCTGATATTGTCTGTACATGAACCCTCTAAATCTTTCCGCGGTTATGCACCATCAATCCCCCCCCCCCCCCATCTGACGTAAAATTAATCCAATGCTTCCTCTCTCTGGTTCCCCTCATGTTCTCACTACAGGCCGCAGCTCATACAAGGTCCTGAAAACCAATCGGGGTCAAGGCCTTCTATATAATGCAGCACTCAAAGCCCTGAGTGCTGGGTCACATCCAACGTCCTGACGCTGCCCGGCATCAGTATGCTGTATGAGCTGTGGCATGCTGAGGGAGCCGTAGGGGACATAGTGGGGTGAGTATGTATGTCGTTTTTTTTAATTGTTGCCGGGGGAGTAGCCCCTTTTTGTAAGACGCGCCACCTTTTTCAGAAAGTGGCGAGCGTGGCGTAAAAGGTCCAAAAGTTGCGATTTTTTTAATGCAAATTGCGACTTTAGGCCTTTTTGCAACTTTTTTACACCAGAAAACTGCTGTATAAAGGCTAATAAATTCCCCAAAATGTCTCTATAATGCAGCATCCAATGGAACATGACAACGTTTTTCATACGGAGACCAACAGGAAAAAACTTTGGTATGCCAATGAAGACATTCGACATACAGCATGGCCCATAGACTTCTATGAGCACCGTATTATGGTTCCAATTTCAAGATTGAAATCCATGAGCCTTACTTTTGTACTCCTAGGGCCTGTGAATAATTTAAACCGATATTCTGTTGAAAGTCCAGTATAATATTGTATTGGTGACACACTACCAAAACCAAAGATATTTCCATAAAAGAAATTCCAGATTCTGAGTAATTATAGACCTAAAATTGTTGGCGTTTTTTGGCAGACTGCTGAGATCCTTTCCTGTTTCCAGATAAAGTAAACGGCTGCATATGTATTGACCATGTGCAAGAAAATCTCCTTTTCCTTCCCCTTGGTGCCAAAGGAGTTGTCCCTCCACTGCTTCCCTGCGTAATTATTGTCCTTGGAGCAGGGAAGACGGTGACATGTGTGAAATCTTCATAGCTATATATAGAGGCGTGGAGAAGCGCGTTTAAGCCGTTAAAATATACTCCTATGAAATCTCCCAGCAATCCCTGTTGGCTCAATGCCTGTACAGAGTTTGCTCTCATGACTTGTATTCTGGAAAGCATGTTCCTTGGACCATGCAATACCACACACATCCTGTGGACAGGTGTGGCGCTGTTTTGGGAAGAAAGCATTCAATGTTTTCTATTTGTGGACCACCTCCTTAAGCAGGGTTAGACTGGCCCACTCGAAGATTCTCTGGTGGGCCCAGGCTCTGATAAAAATAATGGGTGCCAAGGGTCTACCAGAAGACCACCCGATTTGGAGCTGACTTTAGGGCCAATCACTTGCCACTAAGGTCTATTTCTTATGAGATTATTCACAAATTTGACCTTATTGACGATATGTCCTATGTGTGCATTGATGACCACAAATGTATGATGCAATTAAATGTGGACGTGTACATGTTCTGTGTGCCCAAGGAATCTTAGTCCATCATTGTAAGGATCTGTATGCCAACAATCTTGTTGATGATTTTCAATATCAACCAGCAGAATTATGAATAGCGCTCTGGAGTATAATACCCGCTGTAACTCCGGATTAGAACATAAGTGATGTAATCTGTTTACAAAGTTATTCAATTTATTATGTAGATTAAAGGGAACCTGGTAGCAGTTTTGAGGCCTCAAAACTGCTGACAGCGTAATATAAAGGAGGGGAAGGGCATTGTAAACATACCTTTTGTCTCAACGTTCGTTTTCCCATAGCTCGGCGGTCGCAAGTGCCACTCTCTGCTCTGAGTGAAACCTCTAGTGGCCAATCAGAAGACCAGTAGAGCTCTCACTCAGAGCAGAGGGGTGGGGTTGGCAGCGTGGGGCACTTGCACATCAGGTGCCCACCTTAGTGGCACTTGCGGTGTCGGGGGAATTAAACATCGTTTTGTTGGTCATGCAACTTACATGACCGAGAGTCCGAGACAAACAGTATGTCTACAATGTCTTGACCCCCTCTCCCTTTATATTTCTGTCAGCAGTTTTGATGCCTCAAAACTGCTGACAGATTCCCTTAGAGGAAAGATGACTTTGTTGAAATTTTGCATTGCATCTGGAATCTTTTGAGCAAAGTATCTTTAAACCAAACTCATGTTATTCTGTCACTATTTATTGATCACTTGGAGTCCTGTTTCCCTTTATGAATGGGTGCACGATCAGAGCGTCCCTGTAAAGGCCTAAGGCAAGGTTGATCAGTGATTGTTTCCGGAGTGTATAGACGATAATTAAAAGCATTGTGTAGTAGATTGAATTTTCCATAGATTAGAGGTCATGATGCCTGTGCATACCAAGACATTTATTTATTTTACATACGTTCTCTAAAATATTTTGCCGCCACCAGTAATTGAATGAAATGCATTGGACTAGGCCACTAACTGACAGGTGTGTTGAATATAGTAAAGGTATATGTTTTATAAGACTAAATGACTAATTGTTGAGTAAAAATAGTTTATTTTTTTATATGATACGGGGGTGGGGAGGGAGTCCCAAGTGACATCGCACCTCCCACAAAACTTCAAATTATTTCCCTCATAAGAAATCATTAAAGTTTCGTTGCAACCACATCTGGGGCACTGGGCTGTAATATAGAAAGGGCAGAACGGTCAATTTGCCATAAGCCTCCACCACCTAGTGATCGTCACCACCCAGTCCTCTCTAGTTTCAAACCATTTAAAGAGGCTCTGTCACCAGATTATAAGTGCCCTATCTCCTACATAATCTGATTGTCGCTGTAATGTAGATAACAGCAGTGGTTTTTATTTAGAAAAACGATCATTTTTGAGCAAGTTATGAACAATTTTAGATTTTTGCTAATTAGTTTCCTAATAGACAACTGGGCGTGTTTTTACTTTTTATCAACTGGGCGTTGTACAGAGGAGTGTATGACGCTGACCAATCCGTGACCAATCAGTGTCATACACTTCTTATTGTTCCAGCCTATTGTTACAGTGTGATTGTGCAGTGATAGAAGCCGGGCTGGAACAATGAGAAGTGTATGATGCTGATTGGTCAGCGTCATACACTCTTCTGTACAACGCCCACTTGGTCAAAAGTAAAAACACGCACAGTTGTCTTTTAGGAAACTAAATTAGCATAAATCTAAAATTGCTCAAAAATGATCGTTTTTCAAAATAAAAACCACTGTTATCTACATTACAGCGCCGATCAGATTATGTAGTTGATAGGACACTTAAAGAGGCTCTGTCACCAGATTATAAGTTTAACCTAGAGAGGAGCACTTCATTCGTTTTTAAAATTGGAATTTTTGGTGGAGAGGCTACTACTGAATGCAACCAATAAGAGGGGAAAAGGGGCGCTCCCTACCAAATTTATTGCCATGGGGACACGCGAACCGTTGTATCAAACCCTACTCCATCGAAATGCACACTTTGCTTTGTCATTGTATTGTCCGAACCTTGGGCCATATGTGTCATACAGACATGCATTCTCCCATGGCCAATGGTGCTTTCCATCACAGACTGGTAGATATGTACACACGTGGCTCAGGAACACCTCATCAAAGTCAGACCGTGAAGTTCAATCTTCTGAATTGAAAGTTCTTAGTCATTTCGAAAGACCTAGAAAAGTTAGTATGTTGATGACCTACAGCCATGGAATTGGCAACAATGGCATACGATGCATTTGGAAAGTCTTCGAGACCCTTAATTTTTTCACACTTTGTGATATTTAGGCCTTGTGCTAAAATAAAAAAATCTTCGCCTCCACACAATCCTGTCTCTGAGCTCTACAGGCAGTACTTTTCCTCCTCATGGCTTGGTTTTTGCCCTGATATGCATTGTCATCTGTGAGACCTTTTTATATTGTCCGGGATGTGTCTTTCCAAATCATGTCCAATCAAATAAATTTATGGATGTAGACTTGGGAGAGGACTAGACAACAAGATAAGGAGATCCTTTCGTTGCAAAACATCAGTGTAAATAAAAAGGACCGATTAATGTCAAATCACATTTCTGATAATAAAAGTGAAAAACTGACAGGCAAGTTAAAGTGTATGTTCACAAATGCCAGAAGTCTAGCAAGCAAAATGGGGGAGCTGGAGGCCTTGATACTGGAAGAAAATATAGATATAGTTGGTGTTGCTGAAACATGGCTGGACTCTTCACATGACTGGGCTGTAAATCTACAGGGTTTTACACTTTTTCGTAAAGACAGGACAAATAGGAAAGGTGGTGGTGTATGTCTGTATGTGAGAAGTGATATGAAGGCGAGTGTGAAAGAGACAATAGTGGGTGAAGACTGTGAGGAGGTTGAAACCTTGTGGGTGGAACTAGAAAGGGAGGTAAACACTGAAAAAATTACTTTTGGTGTAATCTATAGACCCCCCAATATAACTGAGGAGATGGAAGGTCAGATATATAAACAGATGGAGCGGGCTGCACAGGCGGGTACTGTAGTGATAATGGGAGATTTTAATTTCCGGGATATTAATTGGTGTCATGGTTCGGCTTCAACTGCAAAGGGGAGACATTTCCTCAACCTGTTGCAGGAAAATTTTATGGGCCAGTTTGTGGAAGACCCGACTAGAGGTGAAGCTCTGTTGGATCTGGTCATTTCTAATAATGCAGATCTTGTTGGGAATGTCAATGTTCGTGAAAACCTCGGTAACAGTGATCATAATATAGTTACATTTTACCTATACTGTAAAAAACAAACGCAGGCTGGGAGGGCAAAAACATTTAATTTTAAGAAAGCCAATTTCCCCAGGATGAGGGCTGCAATTCAGGATATAGACTGGGAAGAACTAATGTCAAATAATGGAACAAATGATAAATGGGAGATTTTCAAATCTACTTTGAGTTATTATAGTGCAAAATTTATTCCTACAGGTAATAAGTATAAACGACTCAAATTAAACCCCACATGGCTTACACCTTCTGTGAAAGGGGCAATACATGACAAAAAAAGGGCATTTAAAAAATACAAATCTGAGGGTACAGCTGTAGCCTTTGTAAAATATAAAGAGCTTAATAAAATCTGTAAAAATGTAATAAAATTAGCAAAAATACAAAATGAAAGGCAGGTGGCCAAGGATAGTAAAACAAATCCTAAAAAATTCTTCAAGCATATAAATGCAAAAAAGCCAAGGTCTGAACATGTAGGACCCCTAGATAATGGTAATGGGGAGTTGATCACAGGGGATCAAGAGAAGGCAGAGTTACTAAATGGGTTCTTTAGCTCTGTATATACAACAGAAGAAAGAGCAGCTGATGTAGCCGGTGCCAGTGCTGTTAATATATCAGTTGATATACTGAATTGGATGAATGTAGAGATGGTCCAAACTAAATTAAATAAAATAAATGTGCACAAGGCTCCGGGACCAGATGGGTTACACCCTAGAATTCTTAAAGAGCTTAGTTCAGTTATTTCTGTCCCCCTTTTCATAATATTCAGAGAATCTCTAGTGACTGGTATAGTGCCAAGGGACTGGCGCAGGGCAAATGTGGTGCCTATTTTCAAAAAGGGCTCTAGGTCTTCCCCGGGTAATTATAGACCAGTAAGCTTAACATCCATCGTGGGGAAAATGTTTGAGGGGCTATTGAGGGACTATATACAGGATTATGTGACAATAAATAGCATTATAAGTGACAGCCAGCACGGTTTTACTAAGGACAGAAGTTGTCAAACTAACCTAATCTGTTTTTATGAAGAGGTGAGCAGAAGTCTAGACAGAGGGGCCGCTGTGGATTTAGTGTTTTTAGACTTTGCAAAGGCATTTGACACTGTCCCCCATAGACGCCTAATGGGTAAATTAAGGACTATAGGTTTAGAAAATATAGTTTGTAATTGGATTGAGAATTGGCTCAAGGACCGTATCCAGAGGGTTGTGGTCAATGATTCCTTCTCTGAATGGTCCCCGGTTATAAGTGGTGTACCCCAGGGTTCAGTGCTGGGACCACTATTATTCAACTTATTTATTAATGATATAGAGGAAGGGATTAATAGCACTATTTCTATTTTTGCAGATGACACCAAGCTATGTAATATAGTTCAGACTATGGAAGATGTTCATGAATTACAGGCAGATTTAAACAAACTAAGTGTTTGGGCGTCCACTTGGCAAATGAAGTTTAATGTAGATAAATGTAAAGTTATGCATCTTGGTACCAACAACCTGCATGCATCATATGTCCTAGGGGGCGCTACACTGGCGGATTCACTTGTTGAGAAGGATCTGGGTGTACTTGTAAATCATAAACTCAATAACAGCATGCAGTGTCAATCAGCTGCTTCAAAGGCCAGCAGGATATTGTCGTGTATTAAAAGAGGCATGGACTCGCGGGACAGGGATGTAATATTGCCACTTTACAAAGCATTAGTGAGGCCTCATCTAGAATATGCAGTTCAGTTCTGGGCTCCAGTTCATAGAAAGGATGCCCTGGAGTTGGAAAAAATACAAAGAAGAGCAACGAAGCTAATAAGGGGCATGGAGAATTTAAGTTATGAGGAAAGATTGAAAGAATTAAACCTATTTAGCCTTGAAAAAAGAAGACTAAGGGGGGACATGATTAACTTATATAAATATATTAATGGCACATACAAAAAATATGGTGAAATCCTGTTCCTTGTAAAACCCCCTCAAAAAACAAGGGGGCACTCCCTCCGTCTGGAGAAAAAAAGGTTCAAGCTGCAGAGGCGACAAGGCTTCTTTACAGTGAGAACTGTGAATTTATGGAATAGCCTACCGCAGGAGCTGGTCACAGCAGGGACAGTAGATGGCTTTAAAAAAGGGTTAGATAATTTCCTAGAACAAAAAAATATTAGCTCCTATGTGTAGAAATTTTTCCTTCCCTTTTCCCTTCCCTTGGTTGAACTTGATGGACATGTGTCTTTTTTCAGCCGTACTAACTATGTAACTATGTAACTATGTAACTATGTAAGACTTCATTATCTTGACTGATAACTTCCTGCAGCGTGATATCGCACAACAAAAGCCATTGAAAAGATAATAAAAAAAAGTCAAGATTAAGATCTTGCCACTGTATTTTTGTGTTAAAAGTCAAGCTAAAGACAGCTACGTCTGTACCACAGGTGGACTCCAATCAAGGTGTAGAAACATTTCAAAGATGATCAAGAGAAATGGGAGGCCCCCAGAGCTAAATTTCAAGTGTTATAGCAAAGGGTCTGAATACTTATGTCCATGCAAAATTTGAGTTTTTAATAAATGTGCAAAAATTTCTACATTTTCTGTTTTCACCTTGTCATTATGGGGTACAAAATGTGAAAAGGTCTGCAGACTTCCTGAATGCACTGTATGCACCATCGCCCAATCCCCATGAATGGTATGAACCAGGAAAGAGGAAGTGTGTGCAAATAAGTTCTGGACCCTCCTATTTTGGGGCGGAGGGCTATTATGCTGTGACCGAGCACTAGAAAGTGGCTCCCACTTTTCGGCTTTTGCCATGACTCACACTCTATACACAGTATGCTTACTGCAGAGCCGTAACTGGGCTTTCCATCATTTGGGGCAAATGTTCAGTTTGCTGCCCCATTCCTCTATCTAAATATCTTGGCTATGTGGCTTATTGGTACACCCTGGCATCCAGCACCTGGGACTTGTAAGGTGAGGGAGGGGGAAAGATAATGCTTACCCCGCAGGGATGCTGTGGAGAAAGATGAAATGAAGCCGTATTTATCGTGCCAAAACTTGAACCTTACTTGCACTTATATACACAAAATGTATACAATTCTTGCGCATGGCCACAGACAATGTATATAAAAATGTTCTCACTCTGGGAGGCACAAACTAGGTTATGGCTCAAGATGGCTGGCTTGTGCTGTTTCACCATCAGACACCAGGCCAAGGACAGCCCTTACTACTGCAAGGGGTATCAACTTTGGGCCTAGTAGGCCTCAGGATCGTATCTATCTGCATTACTTCAGGCCTAGTGACCCATGACTGATCTGTAAAGGGCTCTGCAGACCTCCTAATGCTAATGACCTTTCACTAATGCTGGCCACTGACCATTAAACCTCTCTGACTGTCCTGGACCTCGTCTCACCCTCTCATGTACCCTTTACCGTCACCCTCTCCGCTATCCGTACAGTGTCTGCTCACACACCAACCCTGCTCGCTCTTCAGGACCTTTCGTCACCCCAGGCACAACGATGGATACAGACGTATGGTCCCACCAATCCAACACAGGCTTCTCGGTTCCATTTGCTTACTGTAGTTCTCTACTTCCATGTCCTCAGCAGCTTTTTTCACTTTCCCACATGCAGCAACATGTCTTTTGTATCTTCATAACACAGAGCTCATGTTATGCCAACTTCCTACCAACACTGAACCCTGTTTGGGGGTTCACTTTCGTTTTATACTGTAAGCGCCGCCGCAAAGCACGCAACCTGTTACAGAACGGTACAAGCAACCTTAAAATGGTGTCCAGGCCGTACATCATGACGCCCTAAATTTAGATGTGAACAAACTAAGCACCTTGCCTTACCAAATCAAAACCGTCAAACGCAGCAATATGATCACAACGTCCTTGGTGGCCGGGTTATCCACCCTCTTCTTCTCCCATCGTTGCCAGACAGTAGCCGGTTTTGGCACTGCACAAGTGCCTCCTAGTGGAGGGATACAGCAACCGCATAGCAGTTCAACAATACTGATGATTAAATTACATCGCCAAAAAGGCCCGAAATACAAAAACCGCAGTATATACAAGGTTTCCTTTTTTAAATTTGCTTATATATTCTCCTGAACATGCCCCTGTCGTCGTCGTCCCCTCCCCCAGCTTACTGGCAAAACCGGTGCGAACTATAGTCCTATTGACTTTCCTATATTTTCTTTTAACAGTTTGTGTTTATGGCTGGGACAGCCTTCTAGTACAATCTGTGATGCTTGTCGGTAAATGCTATGCCAGACGTTTCTGCAGCTTCACAACCCGTTGTCATGGAAACACTAGCAATAAATGAAAATGTCCTCCATTATGTTTACTACTTTTCTACTTATTTTAGTGTGTGTGGTGCAGATGACACAATAATGTTTTTCGTTTTTATTTTTGGTAAACAGAAAATGCAGGACAAAGAGATCGCCCGCAGCCGAATCCCCCGCCTGGTTCTACGGCCTTACTTGCCAAAGCAGAAAGTATCCCCATCTTCTGAATCCCCGTTCTCGGAAGAAGAGAGCAAAGACTTCAACTTGACCTCAAGTCGATCTGCAAGGACCATAAGTAGCAACAGCTTCTGCTCAGGTAATTCACCATCGTCCTGATTTATGCTTAATGGAGTATTCCAAAAATCATAAAGTATCACCTATCCATAGGATAGGTAAATATATTCTGATAGGACCCCCACCGATCGTAAGAATGGGGTCCCGAACACCCAGATTCTCCCCCCTGCTCAAACGCAGTGAGGGGACATCGAATAAAGCGGCGGTCAACCATGTGTGCTGCTGCTCCATTCAAAGTCTATGGGAATGACGGACGCAGCCAAGTGCAGCGCTCGGCTGTTTCCGTCGTTCTCATCGACCGTGAATGGAGCGGATTAAATATGGATTTATCAGATAGAATATTGAAGCGTGTACTGGGGTCTACACAACGCCCAACATTCCCTCTGTTACCGGTGTCTTATGTGGCAGAGGGTCTTTTGCGCCACCTCAAGCTCCAGGGATCTGGTTTGACTGCTACCTCTGCACCCCTTTTAGCTGTGCCCCTGACGAACCCTAAGCGACTCCTTTGCCACCATACAGGTTGTGTACACAGCTTTGTCATGTGTATGAGCCCTAACACGTGACTGCGAGATGACACTACACCCAGGGATTGCTTATAATAAAAAAAATCCTCGTGATCGCTACTTCTCTCTCGTATCTCCAGGACTGACACCTGAAGACTCCAGGATTAGTGATCATCTCTAGAGTCATTTTTTTTTTTTTTTTTTTTGTAAGAGGTAAAACTGTTTACAGGTAGAAGTTACAGTTTAACTCCAGACAGCCAAGATGTATATCTGAGGTAACAAAAGTACATTTTGGGGTAACTGATGTTCTACCAGGGAAATTTTCGCACGATTTGTGTGAGTTGATCCATCTGTTATGTTATTTCAGCAAGACAAATATTAGGAGTTACCTCCCTCCTGAATGTGCACAGTTCACTCTAGCACCCCCCAGGTAATCCGCACTGCCAGCGTGTATGTTCAAGCTAGTAACATGGGAGACCGTGTTTACCACATGACACCACAACCACCTCCTTCCCTTCATCATTGTGCTTGGATAGAGGCCACCGGGCTCAGATGTCAGGCTGTGGAAAACATTCTGCTGGCCGCATCTGGCTGCACAGTCAGCAGCTAAATACATGGCTTCTGCTGGAAACTCCCAAGTTACATTTTATTCATTATGACTTCGGAACAAAAAATTGGCTGCAGCTTCCAAAGCGCTTGCAAATATAAAAAAAAAAGAAAAGCTTATTTTGAACATTCATTAAAAAAAATGTGGCTGTTTTTGTAACTTTTTAAGAAAAAAAAAAAAAAAGTTTGGATGAGTCGATCTCACTGCAAAGTGTTATCATGAGCGTTTCCATAGACACATAATAAGTGGAAGAGCAGCATGCCGAACTGTAATAAAAAATAGTCTAAATCTTACATTACACAGACTCTTATTGCTGGTACGGAAATACTTCGCATTTTGCTGTCAGGACAGTCCTGTATCTAGCGGCTGCTGTTGGGATGTACATTGATGCTGTGCATCCTTTAGTACTGGATATTTTGCTTGTGCATTGTTTATATAAGCAGTTGTTGTGCTGCTGGGGTTAAAGTGGCCATACACCATGGATGGCTGTCGGACGACCAGTTATTCCTCCTGATTCCACTCCTGCATATATTGATTAACTTTATTTTAGGGAATAATTGAAAATAAACCGCTATTCCAGCATTGGTTTTTGCATTACAAATTTACTCCGTTCACTATGCAGCATAAATAACACGTTCCCTTTATTCTATGGGTCGGCACAATTATGGGGATACCAAATATGTAAAGGTTTTCTGTTTTCCTACATTTGCAAAATAAAAACCCTTTAAAAAAATAACTTTGTTTTTGCATCGCTGCATTTCAAGAGCTGTAACTTTTTTTTTTTTTTTTTCCTCGTCTCTGTGGCCGTATGTGGGTTTGCTCGCCATTCACCCGGCGGTTTGATTAATGTGTTAACTTTATTGTTTGGGTTATTACAATCGCGGCCATAATATATATATATATGTATGTATGTGTGTGTGTGTGTTTTTTTGTTTTATCTTTTTTTTTTATACCTTTTTACTAATTAAAACCACTTTTTGGGGGAAAAACAGGCACTATTTTTTGTTTGTCCCACTAGGGGACTTCACCATTCGATCTGCTGATCGCTTATATAACACTTTGGTATACTCAGTATATCAAAGCATTAGTGCCTGTCAGTGTAAAACTGACAGGCAATCTATTAGGCCATGCCCCTGAAATTCTACAACAAATCTGCCGCATGTAAACATTTTGGCTTTGTCTGGGGTTTAAAGAAGTCTGCTCCAAGACCGCCCCTCCCCCCCTCCCCCCCCCCCCCAAAAAAAAACACCTCAACAAATGGCATGAGCCATTGTCCATGGGCTTTATCCAATATTGCAGATCACCCCATTCACAATACCAGACACGGCCTATAGACGAGTAGTGCTGTTTATGGGGAAAAAATAAACATGTACAAATAATGGGTTAGATTTAGGCCTCATGCACACGACCGTGGTGTTTTTCTGGTCCGCAAATTCCAGGACCGTGTTCCGTGGAATGTCATCCGCAGTTCATCCGTATGTAATCCGCAAAAATGCGGATGAAAAAAAAAAAAAAAAAAAAGGACTTTTAAACAGGATGCCAAAAGCTTGGTCAAACCCCCTTTAGAAGGTCACATGATCCGCAAATCCGCAAACTGCGGATGACACACGGCGGTGTATCCGCAATTTCCACGGGCCCATTGACTTCTATTGGCATGTCCGCACCGCATTTGCGGCCCATAATAAGACATGTCCGGAGTTTCTGCGGCACGGATGTGCGGACATGCGGAGAGCCGTGAAAACACGGATAGTGGGTATGGCCACATAGAAATGAATGGGTCCGCAATTAACCCGTGGATTTGCGGTTGAATTGCGGACGCAAAAACACGGTCGTGTGCATGAGGCCTTAGGGTTCATTTATCAGAAGTCTAAGACCATTTTAAATGGACTGTCTCATCCGCATAAGCCCTTCTCTGCAAAGCCTGTTATAGGGGAAACGGCTCCTTGTACAAGGGGTCCTCAGCAGGTCCCCATACTGTCATGGAGTCCAATGAGTTCACCTTCTACAAAAGTGCTGTGGTACGTAATTCATATCTGTATTTTCCAGGGAAAGATGGCCACCAAAGCGGAAATGGGATAATTATGGCCTTTGATAAAAGCTCAGTCTTCCTGCAGTGGCTTTTAAAAGATCTGTAGAACCTGCTCCACAGAAGACGCAAGAAATAGCGTCTTGTCATTCAAAGGAGCTCTTGGAAAAACGTAGTTCTCTATAGCAACTTATCACTCAATGTCCTTTATTTAGTTTTCAGTGTAGTAGATGAACTGTGGTCACAAGGCCATTTTTTTTGTCCCCCCCCCCCCCAAGACCATTGGATACGTGAGACTGAAGATGCGCCTTGTTTACTGTATGATGTCAAGCACGGGTGGTGCATTATTTTTGAGGCTATTTTCATTCTTTCTTTGTCTAGATGATACTGGGTGCCCCAGTAGTCAGTCTGTGTCCCCAGTCAAGACACCTTCCGATGCTGGTATGAGCCCCATGGGATTCGGAAGTGAGGATGACTACAGTCACAAGAGAGTCCGTGTCGGCACTTTTGCAGATGGCAACATTCAGCCAGCCCGACACAAGAAGGAACTGAAGAGTGGACTCCTGAAGACAGGTAAACTCCTGTCTACAGATCTCTTGTTATCCCGGTGTGTAGATTGCACACTAATATTGTATGCTCGTGGGTGGAACATACTTACAATGGTTTACAACGTGGCCTGTAGAGCTGATCAACCCATTGAGAATCGTATAATCAACACCCAGTTTAATTAAAGCCCATGCACACGACCGTATTTTCCATCCGTAATTACGGACCCATTCATTTCTATTGGCCACGGACACCTTTCAGTATATTTACCGATGGGTGTCTGTTGACGCAATCATGGGCCAATATATATTAGACTGAAATTTGTAATGGGTATGTCAACCGATACCGCCCTCAAGTGAGTTATCCAGATTCAAATCATGTTTTATCGATCTATCGGAGAGGAGGAATAACACACGGACGCTGCTGGTATGCTCAAAATATTCCTCTAAATTTTATTGATCAAAACAAGTACAATAATATGATTTCCGAAAAGGTGTAGGCTTGATTTCAACCAATCATTTACAATACGATAATCACTCTGATTCAGCCAGTGAGAATATTTCAATGCATTATTCTAATTCTTCACACATCGAGGTTTGCAGGTGCCTTCTCTTTCTTGGTAAGATGGGGGGAGACATACCCACGTGCATATTTGGGCATGTCTCCCTCTCTCATCTCGCTCCTTCCCCTGTTCTTTCTCTCCAAACCTCGTATGGGAACCAAGGTCAAAGATAAACCTACAAACTTGGGAAAAAAACAGACTTGTCTTTAAAGGAGCAATGACTTTCTTATTCACTACAAAAGAAACAGAATGAAGACCCCAGACCAGATGGCCGCTGCACAATATGGATTCATTTAAACATTATTTTAATCACTTTCACAGTGTCCGTGCTGAAAAAATGATAGAACCCGTCCTATTATTGTCTGTAAGTACGGCACGGACTCTCCCATAGAAGCCTATAGACTCTTCCGTAAATACTACGGATGTGCATCCATAAACCGTTTTTTTTTATGGATCCGTATATACGAATGACTACGGATCTATATTTACGGATAGATGAAAATACGGTCGTGTGCATGGGGCGTTCGTGAGGTATCTTAAATCTGTCATCCTCCGCGCTTCCCTAGTAGTCGCAGCAAGGCCTTCTACCACTCCATTTACTCGGCTCCCACGTCGCACCCTCTGCTATAGCATGCTACATACAAGTAGCGTACTGTCGACCCCTATATAAAGCTTCCTGCATCGGTATCTGCTACGTTCCGGTGCCTTAATGCATTCCTACCGGGTGCGACAAACCTAGACTGTCAATTTCTAGCCTTCAAACCGATCGATATCCAGACGTTACTGGAGATCTGCAAACCCTTATTAATATGGGCATGTTGTACTTGATACATGTGAGCGCCCGTCTCCGGTAGAATTCTGTGTTGCTATGGTAACTGCAGCTCTGATTTGATTACGGGAGTAGGATTTGCATATGGAACACTCTCTCACCTGTACCGGAGCACTGATGGGTATTCTAGTGTAGGACGGGTTTTTTTTTTTTAAGGGATAATCCAGTCCAAATTACCTTCTATAAGGTCATAGATACAACGGAGACGATTACACTGGTGAAGTCTGTGATATCTGACTCTTTAGGGTGAATTCACACATGGCAGATTTTGATGTGTGTGTGTATGTACATACATACATACAAACATACATACATACATACATACGTTTTGTCACTGAAATTTCTCCAACTTTCTTGGAGCGGTTTTTCCATTGACACGATGAAAAACGGCTTAAGAGGTGACATGCTCCTGCTTTTTACGGGGCATTTTTTTACGCGCCGTTTTTGTAAAACGGCGGCATAAAAAAAACGCCCTGTCTGAACGAAACGCTGTTTTTCCCCATTGAATTCAATGGGCAGATGTTTGTAGGCGTTTAGCTACCGTTTTTTCAGGCATATTTTTAGCCGTTTACACCCTGAAATATGCCTGAAAACTCAGCGTGTGAACCTGCCGTTAGGCTACATGCGCACATTGAGGAATTTGGTGCAAAAAAATCCACGTTAAAAACAAAGGTAATTCCTCAGGTAATGTAATGTTTTTTTCATTTTGAGGCAGAACTTGGTGCACTTTTATGCTGCAGATTTTGATAGATACAATCCGCAAGCAGAAACGCAAGATAAATTGACATGCTGCAGATTTTAAAATACGCACCGCAGGTCAATTTCCCTGCAGAGTTTAGATGAGATTTCTTGAAACCTCATTTACGTTGCTTGTACTGTATTATGCTGTGGACTTGCCGCACGAATATACGTGTGGCAAATCCGCACATAATACACATTGCGTGCACTTGGCCTTGGAGAGATGTTTGGCCCTGTTTAGAAATTTGATATTGAAAATCTGCCAATTCCTCCTCACGGAATCCTGCTTTTCTGGGTGCGTATGATGTTGTTGGGGTTCTCCTGGCTTCCTTCATCTAGATCAGGGGTCTCCAACCTGTGGCTCTCTTGAGAACTACTGCTGGGGCATGCTGGGAGTTGTACTTTTGCAACAGCTGTAGGCCACTGATCATAAATCTTTCAATGTCCTCATTTTGCAGAAGACCAGAAGGTCCCTATTACTATTCCACTAGGTTGTTATGAATGGGGAAGCCGAACACCAGAACCATTCGTATCTCAGAAGAACAGATGACTAGATTTTTGGAGGCTGTCCAGGATTAGAAAAACATGGCTGCTTTCTTCAAGAAATCGCACCACACCTGTCCATGGGTTGTGTTGTGATATTGTATTCACGTCACTGGAGCTGAGCTGCAATATGGCACACAACCTGTGGACAGGTATCGCCCTGTTTTTGGAAGAAAGCAGCCATGTTTCTCTAATCCTGGACAACCCCTTTTAACCCTCACTTGGATATGGGGGGGGGGGGACACCGGGAATATAAAAAAAAAATACACCGCTGCTGTTCATGGGTCATGTTTAGTATTGCACCTCGGCTCTATTACCTTGAATAGGTCTGAGCTGCAGTACCACACACAACCATTGGACATGTGTGGCGCTGTTCTGTAAAAAGTTGATCCTTTTTTACTAATCTCAGGCAATCCCTCTAAGCGCACACCATACATTTGAGGTTCTTCCGGACGTACCGTCCTTGCGTTGTTTTTGTAGTGTCGCTAATGAAGATGTTGGCTTGTGTGGAGAATCTCTCGCTGTAACAGCGTTTTATAGTCTAGTTTGTCATGGCTGTGGAAATATTTTGTTTTAGAAACGGTCTCTTGTTTAAACAAGTCACAGGGAGATGGATGGTACTGTTCTGTAACAATGTTCTCCATTCACGCCCGGCACATGTCGTATTGTCGTTCCCTCCTGTCTGCAAATTCCTGGTGTTTTCAACATCAGCTCTTTCAGTTCTCCTATAGATGATGCCAGATCAGCGCTGGTTAAATGCGTTCACCGAGCAGTAAATTTACTCTGCTGGTGAATACGAACTTGGAGATGCCAAATTTACATAGTTGGTTGTTTGATTTTAAATGTTTTTGGGTTGCCCCCCCCCCCCCCCTTCCGGCGTTCACTCTGCATTTTAAATATTGTAATATTTTGGACTTTTTATGAATGCGGCAGACTCCAACATGCGATTGTTAGATCGCTGGCACTTATGTATTGCAGTGTATTGTGCTTTTAGCGTCGTCCTATGAAGCAATGTGTCTGTCCAAGATGGCAGACCTGGGGGCCTTCATTAGGGCCCCAGCTGCCAAACAACCATCGGCGAAGGTGTTGCGGGGAGCCAATAGGGTGACTGAGGACCCACCGTCTAACGACTAAGATGCCATGGTCGCTAATGATCGGAGTGATCTCTGATCCCAACCGTTAGTGTGAGGTGTCAGCTTTAATACACAGCTGACACCTGCGGCGTAGGTAGCCCTCTACACACACACTACAGACTAAGGCCTTATTTACACGAACGCGTTAAACGTCCGTGGGACGGCCGTTGAAACAGCGGCTGTCTCACGGACCTATGTAATTCAATGTGGCCACTCACACAGCCGTTGTTTGAACGGACCGTGTGAAGGGTCCGTGGGAAAATAGGACATGTCCGTTCTTTTCACGCATAACACATCCCTCCATAGACTCAACTATGGGGGATGCGTGACATCGCGTCCCGCAGTGCTGAGCACGGATGCACCTCGGACGTGAAAAACAGCAGTTTTTCACATCAGATGTGCAGCGTTCGTGTAAATAGGGCCTAAGCTGTACGTTTACGTCACATTTTGGTAAGGGGTTAAAAGGATATTCTGACATCTGCAAATGTTCTTCGTAAAATGAAAAGTTTTTTAAAAAAATGTTCATACTTTCTCTATCCATTCCTCACAATTGTTAAGATCTCTGCTTGGTGTCATTCAATTGGAACCTTCGTTTCCTTCCAGTTGCTAAAAAATAATCTGTCATTCTCATATGATGGACACCGGTGTCTGCTTGTTAGGCTGGATTCATACGAGCATGTTCGGTCCCTAAAGGACGGAACGTATTTTGGCCGCAAGTCCCGGACCGAACACACTGCAGGGAGCCGGGCTCCTAGCATCATAGTTATGTACATGCTCGTGTGAATCCAGCCTTAGGGTATGTGCACACAACCTATTTTCAGACGTAATGGAGGCGTTTTACGCATGAAAAGACGGCTCCATTACGTCTGCAAACATATGCCCATTGCCTGCAATGGGTCTTATGATGTTCTGTGCAGTCATTTTACGCGTCGCTGTCAAAAGACTGCGCGTAAGATTACGCCCGCGTCAAAGAAGTGCAGGACACTTCTTGGGACGTATTTGGAGCCGTTTTTCATTGACTCCAATGAAGATCAGCTCCAATTACGTCCGTAAAAGACGCCGTGAAAAAAAGTACATGCAAGACGTCTGAACTTCAGGAGTGGTTTTCTTCTGAAAACAGCTCCTGTAATTTCAGACGTATTTTGCGCTGTCGTGTGAACATCAAGTGACCAGGACAGAGTTTTATCCCCTGGAAGAAAAAAAAATGAAGGTTCCTATTAAATGACGGCAAGCCGAGATCTTAAACTGTGAGGCATTGATTCAAAGTATATTGGAAAATATTCTAACTTTCCAGTATACAATGAATAAGCTTTATTTGTGGACCCTGTAATACCTCTTTAAATTTGTGGAATATGATGATTCTGTTTTACTGTATTAGTATTTTTATGTTCTTGCATATTTACTTTTTTTTTTTTCTTTTTGTTCCTTAATAAAAGAGCAAGGAAAGGGAGAGGTTCATTATTCACCTAGCTGGCACGCACATGCAAGCACGGAATAAAAGTAAAGGAAGGGTGTATTATATCTACAAAAATAGATGTCGGACTCTTGTCCCTTGAAAATAATTGTTCATCTTGCAGGAAAAAAAAAATTTTCTTCTATAATTAAAAAAAAAATGCTACCTAAAACACGAAGAGGCAAGTATTTTAAAAGTGGCACAAATCTACTCACTGGATACTCATTGGACATTATTTGCAAGGTGAGATTATCATCTAGTTCAGCGCAAACAAACTCCGAGTCCACCTTCTTAAAGGGGTTTTTCCACGTGGGACACTTGACATAACCAGAGGATATGTCATAAATGTCAGATGCGTGTCCCACCTCTGTGGATGAGGGTCAAACATCTGGGACCCGCATCTATCTCTAGAACAGGGCCCCTAAACCCCGTTCTAGCTTTTTGTGCTCACACTCCCGGACTCTTTGATTACGTGGACGGGAGTTACGGAAACGGCGTAACTCTCTGAGCTACGCTGTGTCCGTAACTCCCGTATAAATTAATGGCAGTTATGGAATCCGCGTAGCATGCGAGCTACCCAAAAACCTACCGCTGCTATGACAAGTAAGCGCAAAACCCTTAAGAAAAATAGGGCAGGCGGGTGGCAACTTCTCTGCTCTGCGCGCCAACTGAATCACTTCCTATGTTCAGCCTCTTCTATAACCTGGCCCCTGCAGAGCCCACCCACACCACCTTCTGGTTTACAATAAAACTACATGACAAATGTTAACACTTAGGGTATGTGCACACGATAGGCATTTACGTCTGAAATGACAGACTGTTTTCAGGAGAAAACAGCTGCCTCGTTTCAGACGTAAATGCTCCTCCTCGTATTTTGCGAGGCTTGTCTGACAGCCGTAAATTTTGAGCTGTGCTTCATTGAGTTCAATGAAGAACGGCTCAAATTACATCTGAAAGAAGTGCCCTGCATATAATGTATATAAGTGCCCTGCATATAATGTATATAAGTGTCCTGCATATAATGTATATAAGTGCCCTGCACTTCTTTGCCGAGGCAGTAAATTTACGCGTCGTCGTTTGACAGCTGTCAAACGACAACGTGTAAATGACAGGTTGTCTGCACAGTACGTCAGCAAACCCATTCAAATGAATGGGCAGATGTTTGCCGACGTATTGTAGCCCTATTTTCAGACGTAAAACGAGGCATAATACGCCTCGTTTATGTCTGAAAATAGGTTGTGTGAACCCAGCCTAACATTGGCTTCTAAGCCTCCCAGATTCTACCACAGTCAAAACACATTCCTCTACGGTTTCGCTCTCCTTATGACATGTCCTGTGGATATGTCAATAATGTCCCTCGTGGGAAAACCCCTTTTAAAGAGCACCTAAAACTAAGCAAAATCCCCCATATATAAATCAAAGCCAGACTCTAGTAATTTATGTCTTGCTTGCAGAAATATTGGCATTCCTGTATTTTATTTTATATTTTCATTTTTGAAAAAGTTACAATTGGACGAGCAGCCATATTGATTGTCACCTTTGATCACGTTAAGCAAAAATAGCAAAGCTGACAATCTTAGAACGATTGCCATCCTTCCGATTTTACTATATGGCCGATTTGTATATCCAAATCCATTTTTTTTTTTTACCTTTTACAAAAAAAAGTCACTTTTTTTTTTAAAAGTAGTTTGTGATTGACAACGTCTACATTGCTGTATGCAACTGCTAAATCTTCATAAGCCGGGTTCACACTGAGTTTTTTTGCAGTCAGAAAATTATGCCTGGAAAAATCAGCTCTGGTTTTTAGAAGTGGTTTTGCTCCACAATCGATTTTTGATGCGTTTTTTTTTTTCCGCGTTTTTTATTAGGCTTTTTTTTTAGCTATCTCTTCAACAGAAAGATGGAATAACAGCGCGCGTTTTTTTTGTCAAAAAACATGTTTATTTCTGTCTCCCATTGATGTCAATGAGGTTTTGAGGCGGAAAATGCCTAAAGATAGGTCATGTCGCTTCTTTTTCCCGCGAGTGTTTTTTGTTGCTCGCGGTAAAAAGACTGCTCCGCCTCCCATTGAAATCAAAGGGAGTCAATTTCGGCCGTTTTTTGCCATGGTCTCTGTGGCAAAAACCACGGCAAAAAAAAACGTGTGAACAGGGCCTGTGGGAGGTATGTTCACACTGCTTTTTTTCGGCCATAAACGACACATAAATCTGAGGCATAACGCCTCCAAACATTTACCACCACCCACCCCCCCCCCCCCCCCACAAACGTCTGGGAAAACGGCATTCTGTTCAGGCGAGCCGGTTTTTTACGTGGACGTTTTTCAAAACGGCCGCGTTAAAAACGCCCGTGAAAAAGTGCATGTCACTTCTTGAGCCGTTTTTCATTGACTCTCTAGAAAGACCGCTCCAAAAACGGCTGTGAAAAACGCAAGTTTGATTTGAAAAAAACAGCTGAAAATCAGGAGCTGTTTTCTCTTGAAAACTGCTCCGTATAATCCATCGTTTACTGAGGTCATCTGAAATCCATAAGGCTCCGGCTTCAGCTCTGCCTGTTCAGCTTGGCTTCTGTGTACAGATGTAGCCATCTTTATCTTGACTTTTAACACATTAAATACACAGTGGCAAGATCCCTTATCTTGACTTTTTTCAATGACTTCAATGTCTTTTGTGTGATATCACGCTGCAGCAAATTAACAGTGAAGATAAACTTGGCTACATCTGTATATGCACAAGCGCACCAGGCAGGTAGTACATGGCGATGGGGTCTAATATCCATTACAGTAAGTACAGAATGGTTATAAACTTGCAGCAGGATGATTAGGCCATTTTCACATATACTAAAGATGCGCTCCACCTTGGAGCTACAAATTTTTCCAAAATATTTTAAAATTCAATTTAAAAAAAATATAAAAACAAAAAAAAAAGCCATTTGTTCTTTCAGGATGATTTCAAACTCGTAAAACGACACAACCTACAACCAAATAAAAAATGTAACCCTTTCCAGTTTTTAGCTCTGTTTCTAGGAAGACGTTGGATGTCTTGGAAATGTTTCTTCTCATTAGCGTCTCCAGTTTGCCGGAGGTAATATAAATTGTTACCTTTCAGCTCAGCAGCTGCTGCTCAGTCCCTCGGCTGACAGCTTCGGGTTTGTCTTTTTCCTCTCTGTTGTCATGGAGCCGCCTGAATTTGCTTACTTGACCTGCAAGCACAAGGATGCATTAAAGTCTGTCACCATGGCAACACCAGCACAGACTGCGTGCGACTCCAGGAGGAGAATAGATATACCGTAAATCAAGTATCCAATGCACGCCGCCTTGTTTCAAGCCCTTTAAAAAAAAAATTGCGCCATTAAAAAAATAAAACATTTTCTTCCTGTTGAGAATACAACAAATATTATTATTATTTATATATATATATATATATATATTCCTCCATTTTTGGATGGGCCACGTTTAGATGGTTGTAATGTGACCACATTTTAGCATCCGTATTACAGCCGCCACACCCGGACCTCCCATGGTCCTACTAAAACTAACTTGGGTTGCTGTAGACCTCTTTGCTGATTGTTTCCGTTGAACTGCGGGAGGTCCAGGTGTTGCGGCCATAATATGGACGTTACAATGCGGCCGTATTACAGGTGTCTTAGGCTTTTGCAGGCAACTTTTGGGGTTTCAGTAAATTTGCAGCAGGTATAGCCAAGCATACAAGCGCCATCAAAATAATAAGACCTTTAAAACAACCCTGGCGGACGTCGTAAGTCAATAGGGTCTATTGTCGCTTTATGGATCCATCACGGCTAGCCATGACGCTAGTGTGAACACAAAAACTGGTCTCGCAGCTCATAGCAAGCGATTACAGCGTAGCTTTTATTTTTTCCAGAGCAGTTTAAAAAACACAAGCTGAAGGCTGATTGGTTGCTACGAGCGAAAAGACCAGTTTTACGGGTCTACCAGGTGATGGAAGCGGCAAATGTCGGTGTCAAATCTGAAGCCCGGGGAAGATTAAGGACTCCTACACAATGCAGAGCCTGTACATCCGTGTACGGAGCCATACAGCCTATATGCACTGATATAGCAGCTCGTTGTGTACAGAGATATACAGTGAAGGAAATAAGTATTTGATCCCTTGCTGATTTTGTAAGTTTGCCCACTGTCAAAGTCATGAACAGTCTAGAATTTTTAGGCTAGGTTAATTTTACCAGTGACAGATAGATTATATAAAAAAAAAAAAAAAAAGAAAATCACATTGGCAAAATGATATATATTTATTTGCATTGTGCACAGAGAAATAAGTATTTGATCCCCTACCAACCATTAAGAGTTCAGCCTCCTCCAGACCAGTTACACGCTCCAAATCAACTTGGTGCCTGCATTAAAGACAGCTGTCTTACATGGTCACCTGTATAAAAGACTCCTGTCCACAGACTCAATGAATCAGTCTGACTCTAACCTCAACAACATGGGCAAGACCAAAGAGCTTTCTAAGGATGTCAGGGACAAGATCATAGACCTGCACAAGCATGGAATGGGCTACAAAACCATAAGTAAGACGCTGGGTGAGAAGGAGACAACTGTTGGTGCAATAGTAAGAAAATGGAAGACATACAAAATGACTGTCAATCGACATCGATCTGGGGCTCCATGCAAAATCTCACCTCGTGGGGTATCCTTGATCCTGAGGAAGGTGAGAGCTCAGCCGAAAACTACACGGGGGGAACTTGTTAATGATCTTAAGGCAGCTGGGACCACAGTCACCAAGAAAACCATTGGTAACACTTTACGCCGTAATGGATTAAAATCCTGCAGTGCCCACAAGGTCCCCCCGCTCAAGAAGGCACATGTACAGGCCCGTCTGAAGTTTGCAAATGAACATCTGGATCATTCTGAGAGTGATTGGGAGAAGGTGCTGTGGTCAGATGAGACTAAAATTGAGCTCTTTTGGCATTAACTCAACTCGCCGTGTTTGGAGGAAGAGAAATGCTGCCTATGACCCAAAGAACACTGTCCCCACTGTCAAGCATGGAGGTGGAAACATTATGTTTTGGGGGTGTTTCTCTGCTAAGGGCACAGGACTACTTCACCGCATCAATGGAAGAATGGATGGAGCCATGTATCGTCAAATCCTGAGTGACAACCTCCTTCCCTCCACCAGGACATTAAAAATGGCTCGTGGCTGGGTCTTCCAGCATGACAATGACCCGAAACCTACAGCCAAGGCAACAAAGGAGTGGCTCAAAAAGAAGCACATTAAGGTCATGGAGTGGCCTAGCCAGTCTCCAGACCTTAATCCCATTGAAAACGTATGAAGGGAGCTGAAGATCCGAGTTGCCAAGCGACAGCCTCGAAATATTAATGATTTACAGATGATCTGCAAAGAGGAGTGGGCCAAAATTCCATCTAACATGTGTGCAAACCTCATCATCAACTACAAAAAATGTCTTACTGCTGTGCTTGCCAACAAGGGTTTTGCCACCAAGTATTAAGTCTTGTTTGCCAAAGGGATCAAATACTTATTTGTCTGTGCACAATGCAAATAAATTTATATAATTTTTACTATGTGATTTTTTTTTTTTTTTTAATATAATCTATCTCTCACTGGTAAAATTAACCTAGCCTAAAAATTCTAGACTGTTCATGTCTTTGGCAGTGGGCAAACTTACAAAATCAGCAAGGGATCAAATACTTATTTCCTTCACTGTAGGGGAGGAATACAAACGCTAGTCTTAAACTAATTTACGTCAGTGGAAAATGTGGCAAATATATATTAAGAAGTGCACACCTCTTAATATATTTGCCACATCTTTGGCTCTCTGTGTGACAGAAATGCGAATCTACGCTTGCTATGAGCCGGTTGGTGCCATAGTTTATGCCAGTTTCTGGCATTAAGTATGATAAACCTGTCATTCTGGTGGAGGCCCCGCCCACTTTATCTAAACCCTGCCCCCTTTTTGCACCACCTTTGGAAAGTGGCGAGAAAAGAAAGTCGCAAATTTCAGTGCAACTATGGCATGCGGCAAAATTTCTGGCTTTTTAAAAGAAAAGCGAGAAAACTAGTGTCAACATTTTAAATAAATCCCCCCCCCCCCCCGCCTGCCACTTTTCTTCTTTACTGTCGGATACAGAATCCGACAAAAGAAAAATTTGGTATCCGGAGGTGCAGCAGAGCACTATTGCAGCCCTATACAAAAGAGAGCCACAATACAAGAGTGTGCGTGAGCCCTTGGGCTGTGTGCACACATCACATTATGGTGGCATTTTCGTACAAACAAAAACTGACGTGGTAGTTTTTGTTTTTTTTCTCACTGAGGTATAAGTGAGTTGTTGTTTTTTTTTTTTTTAAATACCCCCGATGCCTGAATTAAGCACCGTATACGTTTATTGCGGTAGATTAAGATATGGCACTTATGACAAAAATACACGATACACCATTCTTATTTTATGTGCCCGGCTCCCTGCAAATTCATTTTTCTACAGCGTCCGTTTGCAAATTGATGTTCTGGACAGTGGTCATGCCAGCTGCTCTAGCCAGAAATACAGACCTCACTAACATGATAGGAACAAAATAGCTCTAGGACAGGACATCCTAAGAGCGTAAAAAAAATAAATCAATACTATAAGACTAAAAGCCCAATTGTATTATACATTATGTAACATCCTGGTCATAAACACTATCTACAATAGCGACATGGTCTGTAGTCTCATGAATCGCCGGCCCTGATCTCGTGGGACCATTCATAACCGGTCAGCAAGTTTCTGCCGGTATATAGGCTGTTCACTCTATCATTCCTACTGCCATATATCATTAGTTGACTAGGTTATGGCAAGTTCACGTTCTAGTGTCCAGCTAGCTCTAAAGTAAGAACCATACATCTGTTATTTAGGATAAGTTCAACGTCACAACTATATTTATAATATACACCCCTCAACATTGAAATTGCAACACCAAGTAAGACAATGCGTAAGGTTCTGCAAATTGGGGAAGTATCAGGTGTCGCTAGATCTGCAAATGATCAAATTTTCAAGCCCCGTGCTCCAATCTGTGGCATGTGGAGGGGCATAAAAGACAGATAGAAAGCAGTTTTTTAGCCACATGAAACCCCAAAGATCGGAGTAAGGGGTGTGGGATGATTGAGCTATGCCTAGGTCAGCAACCGGTGTCGACACAAACTATCAGAAGGCATTTGCACGACCTTGGGCTTCGAGCCAGACGTCCATCTACAGGTGTTCCATTGACCACACACACCACCGCTCTCAAAGACTATTATGGTGCACAGCAAGGCTGGAATGGAGGTCTATCCTCTTCAGCGATAAGTCTCGTTTTTGTTTCGGACGCAATGATAGCTGGAGATTGGTCTGGAGACCACGTGGGCAACGCCATGAAGAGTCCTTGACAAGGGAACATCACACTGGGATTATGGTGTGGGGTGGCATAATGTACGGTAGCCGGATCCCTCTAGTCTTCATTTCAGGTACACGAACGTCTCGGCGATACATTGATTTGATCCTGGAACCAGTCGTATGGCAGTTTCTCCAAAGTGTCCCAGAAGCCTCTTTTCGACAGGACAACGCCAGGCCATATGTTACTGTGGCGTAAATGTGCTACCATGGCCTGCAGCATCTCGGAATGGTCTCCCATCGAGCATCATTGGTCGGCGATTGCAGAGGGATCTTCCAGCAGCCGATCTTGATCATTTGCTTGCCCAAGTGCATTCAGCGTGGCATAACCTTCCTCAGACCACCATTAATAACCTCATTGATGGCATGCCAAAGCATGTAAGTGCGTGTATTTCTGCTTATGCCACTTATACTATATACAAAATAAATCAAGATGTTTGGAATATGTTTCCATTTTTTTTTTTTTTTTTTATCATTTGCATATCATCCTGTGGTTTCCACAATTCCAAAACTATTCCTTCATGGTGGTGCCATTTCAATGTTCAGGAGTGTATAAACCATAGCATGGATAAGTGTGAGCCCTATGGCTAAAAAATCGGAATGTGGTTTGGTGTCCGCGATTGTTACTCTCCCCCCAAGCTGCATCCATCCCTTAATTCGTGACCCTATGGCCGCCCCTCCCACAACTTTTTCACTGTCCAACTCTGAAGTTTATAGTACATCTGCTACCCTATACTGAGAAATAAAACCATATATTTAATAAAATGTTATTCAAAATATGGGTCCTCTCAATAAAGAAGCACCCCAGGTTTTGTGTTTTTACGATCATTAGGTACCTATCGTGTGTGTGTGTGTGTGTGTGTATATATATATATATATATATATATATATATATAGTGTGTGTGTATACTCGATCTGATAAAAATGTACAGAAGTTAATGTAGATAAGAGTCAGCCTCTTCAATTCATGATTTATGGATTGTACCAACTGGGTCCCCACAGAGGGGACACAGAAACAAATTGTGCTTCTACCTGCCCAAAAAATGTTTCCCCCAGAATAAGCGGCACCAGATGTGACTGGTAGTCATTGATCTACTCTGAATAATCACCTAGACACCAACCATTACCCAGTCAACCACTATCTGAGGTCTATGGCCAGTGTGCTGCTTTCCAAAAAGAAAAATCTTGGCAATGACCAGGAAGGCCATAGGATCCACTGTTGCCCTCCCAGCCTGTAACTATAAGGCCGGGTTCACACACAGCAGAATCGCAGCTTTTTCGCCACAAAAATCGCAACATCTGCTATTTGCCTCCCCATTGAATTCAATGAGGAAAACCCGCAACCGAAAAGCAGCGATTCTGCAACCTAAATTGACATGCTGAGGATTACAAAAAATTAAAAACAAAACAAAAAAAAAACGAACTGCAGGTCCAATTATGAAAGTTTTTTTTTGTTTTTTTCTGCTGTTTTTTTTTTGTTTTGTTTTTTTATACGCAGCGTGTGGATAAGATTTGTTCAAATCTCATCCACTTTGCTGCTACTGTATTACGCTGCAGATTTTCCACAGTATTAATACTACGTGTGAACCCGCCCTAAGTCAAGTCTTTTGTAAAGCATGAAAAAGGGTATAAAATGTTGCCATTTTTCATGTCCATGTGATGTGTTCTATCAGTAAGCATTTCATGGACCGTGCGTCATAACAACATGGTAGGTAATGTGTTCCCAACTAATAAATGAAACATCAGGAGTATTCCATACATAATACATAAAGGCTGACGGAATACTGTAATGTCACTGCTCCAAACCCAGCACCTTATGACGTGCAGATCTTCCAGATGGTGTTAGGGCTCTGTACATCTTCCAGGTTGTAGATAGCCTTGATATAGAATCAATACTGTCATATGGAGGCATACAGTGTTGCGGATGTTTGTTTTGGATGCCGTATGTATAGAGGTATTCTCCCTTAGAAGCATGAGACTCTACATACGGCACCCGACAGAGCCTGGTAAGTGGAGGCTGTATACTGCAGCTCCATACTAGGGAGCCATATATCTCTCATGTGCATGGGTCCTAACACCTGACCTCCAAATTCCTCCTCTTTGCTTGTCCAGTAACCATTCTAAATGATCTCATGGGTGATGTCAAATGTTCTCTCTCCTGCAGGTGTTTGGCCGAGCATTCAGGGTTTTCTTCTGATATATATATATATTTTTTGTTTTCAGGAAGTGAAGCAGACTTTAGTTCATCTAGCAGCACCGGCAGCATATCTGCTCCAGAGGTTCATATAAATGCTGTGTCAGGAGGCAAGAAGACGCCATTCTCACGCAAGTAAGAATATCCTATTATGCGGTCTGCTAATGGTCTATCACACAATGCTTGAGGTATATAACATATGTATAGTTGGCCACCAGGGGCAGAAAGGAACATTTAGCGTTTCTCCGCCCACAATCCCAGAAAAAGGATTTATTTATTTCCTTGTTCTGTTCATAGGGTGTTTTTGGTTCTTCTTAGCCCTCTTCACCCTTAGGCTGGGTTCACACGACCTATTTTCAGACGTAAACGAGGCGTATTATGCCTCGTTTTACGTCTGAAAATACGGCTCCAATACGTCGGCAAACATCTGCCCATTCATTTGAATGGGTTTGCCGACGTACTGTGCGGACGACCTGTCATTTACACGTCGTCGTTTGACAGCTGTCAAACGACGACGCGTAAATTGACTGCCTTGGCAAAGAAGTGCCGGACACTTCTTTGCAACGTAATTTGAGTCGTTCTTCATTGAAGTCAATGAAGAGCAGCTCAAGATTACGGGCGTCAAAGACGCCTCGCATAATGCGAGGAGGAGCTTTTACGTCTGAAACGAGGCAGCTGTTTTCTCCTAAAAACAGTCTGTCTTTTCAGACGTAAAAGACAGTTCTCGTGTGCACATACCCTAAGGCTTCATGCCCACTTCAGTCTATTCCTTCAGGGTGCTAGCCGTTTTTCTGACGTCTAGCACCCTGACCTATTCATTTCAATGGGGCCATGCACACTTCAGTTTTTTTTTGAAGGGTCCCGTTGCTCTGTTCCGACAAAAGTCGAGCATGTCCTACTTTGGTCCGAGATTCTGTGACCGTGAGGCCCATGCAAGTCAATGGGGCCGTCAAAAAAACTGAAGGCACACGGAAGGCATCCGTGGGCCGTCCGTGTGTGACGGAGCCGTTGCCTAGCAACGGCCGGGCGGGCAGAAGTACATTAGAGATATGACACTAATCGGCAGCCACTTCTCTCTAGCCAGCACTGATAGAGAGAAGAGGCTGCTGATTAAAAATAAAATAAAAAGCAGTTCATACGTACCCCGGTCGTTGTCTTGGTGACGAGTCCCTCTTCTTCCTCCAGTCCGACCTTCATGACGCGGCAGTCCATGTGGCCACTGCAGCCTGTGATTGGCTGCAGATGCGGTCACCTGGGATGAAGCGTCATCCCAGGAGGCCGGCCTTCTGACGTCATCCAGTCCGGCCTTCTGTTATGACTTTTATCCCATGTGACCGCCACTACAGCCTGTGATTTGCTGCAGCGGTGACATGGGATGAAACGTCATCCTAGGAGGCCGGACAGGAGGAAAAAGCAGGGAGTTCTGGGTAAGTATGAACTGATTTGATTTATTTCCTTAGAATTGTATTTTGCGCGCGCCGAGCATGGTCATTCTTCAGAGCTAGTCACTGTCCAGGTTGATGAAAGAGTTACCGCCGATCAGTGCAGCCCATTAACTCTTTCAGCACCGTGCACAGTGACTAGCGCTGAACAACCCTGCTCTTTCAGCACCCTGGACAGTACCATGCTCGGAAACGGAAACACAGAGTGCACACAGAAACCACACGGATAACAAAACGGGCACATGGATCAGTCAAAAACGGTCGATAAAACGGTGAAGGACGTGTGCATGAAGCCTAAGGGCTTGTCCACACGTAGCGGAATTGCCGCGTATTTTCTGTCCAGATTTGCAGACGGAAAATACGCAGCAGAATACAGTACCAGCAAAGTGGGTGAGATTTAACAAATCTCATCCACACGCTGCGTAAAATCTCTGAGCAGAAATTCACCTGCGGTGCGCATTTTGTCGTACCGCAGCATGTCCTTTCCTGCTGCGGATAGTGGACTGAATTGCTGCGTTTTTCGGGGAAGATGCCACCATCTCCTGACATTGTGAAAAACGAAGCAAAATCCACACCATTTTCTGCAGGAAATGGTGTGGTTTTTCCGCACCGGAAATCCTGCTGGTTTCTGCGATATTGTGATAGAAATTTTCTGCAGCGATTCTATAACGTGTGGACAAGCCCCAACCATGCTATATGGAATAGAACAACAATTGATATAGCCTTAAATTATTGACGTTTTTGAGTTACTTCTCTTGCCATAGAGTAGACTAACATATGTACAATGTATCTTAAGAGCATACCATGTGTCCATAGCAACTGGACGTACCAGACATAAGTTAGCACCCCTCCTCATATTGATGAGGATCAGAAAAAAGGGTCTGCTTTATTACTGTGAATAGCGCCACTATGTGTCCAGTGGTTGTGTCTGGTATTGCATCTCAGCCCCATTCACTGGATGTTTGAAACATAAGTACACCACACCTGGTCGTATTTGCCCCCATATCTCTTGTGAATAAGAAGTACAGTCTGGAGATTGTATTGTACATGAGATTTTGACTCCTCTTTTTAATTTAATATTTGCATTGTTTTATATCCAAGTTCATGACCAATAAACTTTTTTTTCTTTTTTTACCCTCCTGGTTGAGTTTCATTGAATTTTGTAAGGTAGTGCAGGCTTTATAACAGACTATTGCTTAGTTTACAGTTAATTCTTGTCAAGGAGCCTTTATTTATAAGGAAATAGGTAAGTAGGCATGGCCAGAATTTCATGTATCTGAAAACCTTAAAGGGAATTTTTTTTTTTCTTGTTCCAGTGTATCAATAAAAATAACTTTTTGCTTCTTGTCTTTAACAATTTCCTATTGTTTTGAGTCTACAGCTCCTATGGAAACCTGTGTCTCCATGGTTACAGACTGCAAACGCTGTGTAGTCTGATCCTGCAGGCTTACTCTATTCCATCTGCCCCCTACTTCTTACTAACCTATTAAATAGGCAAGGAGAAGGTAGGATCCAGCGCTGAGTGTAGTTAAAAATGGATTGTCATTTCCAAGTTTAATGGAACAAATTAAAAAGAGAAGAAGTCCAGTTGTATTTAGGTCCTGGGCGTGTGGAAATGTGGAGGTGCGTGTCCTCAGGGGCCTACGCGTTTCGGACGGCTATCTGCGTCCTTAGACTTGGCTGTGGTGATTTTAAATGTGGCGCGCTGTCACTTATGTAGTGAATCAGCAGGTATGTTCAACCAATCATCATCTAGGTTGCGTTGGACTGCAACCGGATGTGACCTAACCTGTTTTGAATCAGCTGGTTGTTTATGCGTGTCAGCATTGATGTTTGTGTTGGAACGCAAACCGGAAATGGTCATATCCTCCTGTGGTTACGGTGTGTTGGCCCTCATCTGTGAGTATTAATGATGTTTTTATATTTATAAAATATGAAGAGATTATTAACTGTGGTGTATTAGAGCTAACTCAAGATGGGTATTGTACATTAATGAAATTGTGTTTGGAGTTTAGTTGTAACCATTCAATTTCTATCTTTGAATTCAGGTACTCGTTACGTTTGGCTCAGAAAATGATTTATGGTTAGTTATGTCTACCATAGACCATCTACGTTGTTTAAGTTAGGCAGAGTCATAGTAGAGATGTTCCTCTGGTACTTGAGAATATGTGTGTACTATAATTATCAATGAAAGTTCGTTCTAACATAAGCAAAAGGCTTTTTCAACCAATAGAGTTGGAGATAGATGACATATGGTGGTGGACGTAACCTATGGTGTATGACTAATGTTGTCTGCTAAGCAGTGAAGATGGAGGTTGGGGTCTGCTACATTGTAACTGTATTGTGGCGCGCTCGATATGAATGAGGAACGTGTGGGGAAAGTGCAGGAAGGACACAACTGGAATAAGTGTGGATAAGGGTATATAGATTACAACAACAAAACTGGGTGGTGCGTTGATAAAAAGTGTGCATGACAAAAAGCACATGTTATGCATGCATCACTTGGGGTGTATCTGATACCTTGAGTAACACATATGCGGTTGATGAAGATATCATATGTATGTTTTTGACTGGATTGTAGGTTATACGTCTAAACAGTTACTGGTACTGAAGTACTGTATGGATGTTTAAATGGCTAATAATGCTTGTATAAATAGTAACTAATGTGTGGTCTAATATAAATACATTAATTCCTTTTTTAGGTTTAAGCCATTTGGGTACCTAGTATTGAGTCTGTAAATCCAGTATGCTTCCCTAAGATGGGTTTTATGTTTAATATCCCCTCCCCGTTTGCAGGGGTGAATTTTTTCGAAGGCATAACAGCAAAAGAATTTCGTGGATCTGTGATGTTGAGAGATAAAATGTTTGGAAGCATTCGATGTGTTAACAATATTTTCATTTCTAATATAGCTAAGGTGTTCTAGGATCCTTATTTTAAATTTTCTGTTTGTACAACCTACGTACTTTAATTTACATTCAGTGCATTCTATGATATAAATCACTGACTCAGAGTTACAATTGATATAGTTATGGATGTTGAATGTAGCGGTTTGTGAGGAATCGGAAAAAGTTTTGGTTGTCTGGACATAGGAGCACACTTTGCATGGATGTTGTCCACATTTGTAGAAGCCTGTAGTCTCTAACCAGGTTGTTTTTGTTTTTTCATTGGCAGTGAATAGAGATGGTGACAAGACGCTACCTAATGTGTTGGCTTTTCTTGCTACAATCCTACAACCTCCGGATAGCACTGTGCGCAGAGTGTCATCCTCCATGAGAATAGGTAAGTAGTCAGTAATTATTTTTTTGATTTGCATAAACTGATTACTCTGTTGTAGAACCAGTGTTGGTAGATTGTCTGTATCATATGTAGGAATAGTGGTTTTGTTGTGATGACTTAAGAGTTGAGATCTAGTTTTTTTGGTCATAATGTTGCTAGCCCGCTTAAGTGACCATTCTGGATAGCCCCTTTCTTTAAGTCTGATCTTGATAGCATCTTGTTCTTGTTCAAATTGACTTTGGGATGTACAGTTCCTTTTAGCGCGGTGCATTTCACCCACTGGTATAGCTTTAATGGTATGTTTGGTGTGACTGCTGTTGGCATGTAGTAAATTGTTAATTGCCGTGGGTTTACGGTGTGTTTTACTTGAAATTGTTTGACCACTGATTCCTTTAAGTTCTAGATCTAAGAATATGATGTTGGTAATATCATAATGATATGTAAATTTAAGGTTGTAGTCATTATTGTTAATGTATTGTGTGAACTCGGGGATGATGTTAATGTCTTCTTTCCAGATAATCAAAATATCATCAATGTATCTGCCGTACCATTCTATGCAGTGTCTGTAAATGTTTGACGTTGAGAAAATGTGGAATTGTTCCCACCATGCCATGACCAAATTTGCTACCGATGGGGAAAATTTAGCCCCCATGGATACTCCTTTTAATTGTAAATAATATATGGAGTCAAATTGAAAGTAATTATGGGTTAGCAGAAAATAAAGTACCTCCAGTATATACAGTTGAAAATTTATGTCATATGTACTGTGTTTCGAGAGGTGGTATGCAAGAGCTGTATGGGCAATTTGATGTGGAATTGATGTGTAGAGTGACACAACGTCACATGTCAGCCAGCAGTAATTTTTATTCCAACATTTTTTATTTAGTAAATTCAGAACATGTTTGGTATCTCTCAGAAAGCCAGGTGTCCTTTGAGCCAGTGGTTGTAACAGCGTATCTAGCCATTCTGAGAGTCTCTCTAGAATCGAGCCAATGCCTGAGACGATCGGTCTCATCGGTGGAGGAAAGGTCTGTTTGTGAATTTTAGGAAGTGCGTGAATAATTGGGGTAATGGGTTGGTCTATGTACATGAAATCTAATTGTTTCTGGTTAATGAATCCACCCTGGAGCCCATCATCCAATAGTTTTTTCATCGATATTTTGATTGTTTCTGTTGGATTTTTATCTAATTTTTTGTAGGTGGTTGCATCTGCCAGCATATTTAAGATAGAATGTTGGTAGTCTTCTTTGTTTAGTACTGTAACATTACCCCCTTTATCCGCCATTTTTATGATTAGTTGTTTATTTTCCTGTAAAGATTTTGTTGCTCCTTTGAGTTTAGTTGACAGGTTATTCGTTGGGCGTTGGCCTTTGAGATTGTCAGCAAGGTTATGAAGTTCTTTTTCAATGACCATTTGGAACCTGTCCATGGACTCCGTGCGTGAGCCAGTAGGGTAGAATTTCGGGTTTGATGTCTTAAAATTAGGAGCTGTAGTTACAGTTTGATTTGGTGTTTCATTTCTCAGGTGGTCTAAACTTACTATCGTGGTAAGTTCTTCAAATGACAAATTGGACAGTTGGGATATCATGTCACATGGAAATTCCAACTGTTCCTCAGTATCTGTGGTTAGAGATGATGAAACCGTCCTGAAATTATTGGCTTTTGCTTCCTCTTGTTGGAGGAAGAAATGTTTTTTGACTGTCAGGTTTCTGATGAATTTATTGATGTCAAGAATGGTATTAAAAATATTGAAATTTTTCCTGGGTGCATAGTTGAGACCTAGAGACAAGACTTCATTTTGTTCAATAGTAAGAGGTACGGACGAAAGATTGGTGACATTGGTCGTTAATGTTGTTGAAATTTCCGTGACCTGAGGCGGCGATTTTGTTCTGTGTTTGATCGACTTATGTTTTCTGCCGCCCCTCCTTCCCCGTTTTTTGACTGGAAATTAATATTGTCTGATCTGAAGTTGATGTTAGGTCGTGTTCTAGTATTTTCATCCTCTGAGATCCCATCAGTTGAATCTAGTTCAGTGGAACTAAAGCTGACTCTATTCGGCAGGTCCCTGAATTGTTTGTAGGTCTGGTTTCTTTTTTTCAGAATAGGTCTGGGTCTGTTGTAGTTTCTGGTTTTTTGGCTCCAATTATAGACTTCATTGCAAGAATAATCTTTGGAATCTCTTTGAAACTTATTTTTCTTAGTGTCTGCAATGGCGTGATCCAGTTTATCTATGGCAGATGACGTCCTGGTATGGAGAAGAATGTATGAAGGTAAGTCCGAAAAAACCTCTAATGATTTCTTAATCTCGAGAATGTTGTTATCCAATTCTTTTAGTTTGAGTTCCTCATGTTTAGTGATGAGTTTCATTAGATTTAATGAGCATGTAGATAGGATGTCATTCCAATCTTTTTGAAAGTCCTCCGTATAGATAAAGCTTGGAGTTTTGCGTAACCGTAGTCCTCGCGGTATCATGTCCTTCCCAATATAATTTTTCAGCGTGGTGAGATCCCACCAGATTTTTGCTTGTTGGGCAAGGTTTTTTTCTAGTTTGTGGAATAAATCTTCCATGTCTGGGTTTTGTTCAGTATGGTAGTCCTGGTTACCAAACACTTTTTCCGCCAATTCAACCCGAGAAGTTTGGGTAACATGAGTCATATTTTTTCAAAGAGTAGGTCAAATATGGCTGGTGTTGATCAAGGTATAATTCCAATGTGCAAGTGAGTTAAAAACAAAGTCAAATATTTTGGTCAAGTATAAATATATATGGAGCAACCTAGTATGTTGTAGACTGATATTCGTATACAGTAATGGACGAAAATATATCTTTAATTAAGTAGTTGTGGCCACTACGTCCAAGTAGCTGCTGTTATCCTCTTCCACTATGCACATCGCCTGTATAGATTAGGACTTGTATCTGAACAATTCTATGGACTTGTTGTTGCTCCTATTTGAACAACTTGTATTAAGGGAGCTCGAGAGGTGTAGGTAACCGAACTTGCAAATGGATAAACTGGGGAGGGAGACCTCCAGCTCACCTTAACACTCCAGTGTGATGTGGATTTGTATGTAGCGCTCGGGTCCTCGTGTCGGCACAACGATAGGATAAACAGGCAAGGAGAAGGTAGGATCCAGCGCTGAGTGTAGTTAAAAATGGATTGTCATTTCCAAGTTTAATGGAACAAATTAAAAAGAGAAGTCCAGTTGTATTTAGGTCCTGGGCGTGTGGAAATGTGGAGGTGCGTGTCCTCAGGGGCCTACGCGTTTCGGACGGCTATCTGCGTCCTTAGACTTGGCTGTGGTGATTTTAAATGTGGCGCGCTGTCACTTATGTAGTGAATCAGCAGGTATGTTCAACCAATCATCATCTAGGTTGCGTTGGACTGCAACCGGATGTGACCTAACCTGTTTTGAATCAGCTGGTTGTTTATGCGTGTCAGCATTGATGTTTGTGTTGGAACGCAAACCGGAAATGGTCATATCCTCCTGTGGTTACGGTGTGTTGGCCCTCATCTGTGAGTATTAATGAAGACTACCAACATTCTATCTTAAATATGCTGGCAGATGCAACCACCTACAAAAAATTAGATAAAAATCCAACAGAAACAATCAAAATATCGATGAAAAAACTATTGGATGATGGGCTCCAGGGTGGATTCATTAACCAGAAACAATTAGATTTCATGTACATAGACCAACCCATTACCCCAATTATTCACGCACTTCCTAAAATTCACAAACAGACCTTTCCTCCACCGATGAGACCGATCGTCTCAGGCATTGGCTCGATTCTAGAGAGACTCTCAGAATGGCTAGATACGCTGTTACAACCACTGGCTCAAAGGACACCTGGCTTTCTGAGAGATACCAAACATGTTCTGAATTTACTAAATAAAAAATGTTGGAATAAAAATTACTGCTGGCTGACATGTGACGTTGTGTCACTCTACACATCAATTCCACATCAAATTGCCCATACAGCTCTTGCATACCACCTCTCGAAACACAGTACATATGACATAAATTTTCAACTGTATATACTGGAGGTACTTTATTTTCTGCTAACCCATAATTACTTTCAATTTGACTCCATATATTATTTACAATTAAAAGGAGTATCCATGGGGGCTAAATTTTCCCCATCGGTAGCAAATTTGGTCATGGCATGGTGGGAACAATTCCACATTTTCTCAACGTCAAACATTTACAGACACTGCATAGAATGGTACGGCAGATACATTGATGATATTTTGATTATCTGGAAAGAAGACATTAACATCATCCCCGAGTTCACACAATACATTAACAATAATGACTACAACCTTAAATTTACATATCATTATGATATTACCAACATCATATTCTTAGATCTAGAACTTAAAGGAATCAGTGGTCAAACAATTTCAAGTAAAACACACCGTAAACCCACGGCAATTAACAATTTACTACATGCCAACAGCAGTCACACCAAACATACCATTAAAGCTATACCAGTGGGTGAAATGCACCGCGCTAAAAGGAACTGTACATCCCAAAGTCAATTTGAACAAGAACAAGATGCTATCAAGATCAGACTTAAAGAAAGGGGCTATCCAGAATGGTCACTTAAGCGGGCTAGCAACATTATGACCAAAAAAACTAGATCTCAACTCTTAAGTCATCACAACAAAACCACTATTCCTACATATGATACAGACAATCTACCAACACTGGTTCTACAACAGAGTAATCAGTTTATGCAAATCAAAAAAATAATTACTGACTACTTACCTATTCTCATGGAGGATGACACTCTGCGCACAGTGCTATCCGGAGGTTGTAGGATTGTAGCAAGAAAAGCCAACACATTAGGTAGCGTCTTGTCACCATCTCTATTCACTGCCAATGAAAAAACAAAAACAACCTGGTTAGAGACTACAGGCTTCTACAAATGTGGACAACATCCATGCAAAGTGTGCTCCTATGTCCAGACAACCAAAACTTTTTCCGATTCCTCACAAACCGCTACATTCAACATCCATAACTATATCAATTGTAACTCTGAGTCAGTGATTTATATCATAGAATGCACTGAATGTAAATTAAAGTACGTAGGTTGTACAAACAGAAAATTTAAAATAAGGATCCTAGAACACCTTAGCTATATTAGAAATGAAAATATTGTTAACACATCGAATGCTTCCAAACATTTTATCTCTCAACATCACAGATCCACGAAATTCTTTTGCTGTTATGCCTTCGAAAAAATTCACCCCTGCAAACGGGGAGGGGATATTAAACATAAAACCCATCTTAGGGAAGCATACTGGATTTACAGACTCAATACTAGGTACCCAAATGGCTTAAACCTAAAAAAGGAATTAATGTATTTATATTAGACCACACATTAGTTACTATTTATACAAGCATTATTAGCCATTTAAACATCCATACAGTACTTCAGTACCAGTAACTGTTTAGACGTATAACCTACAATCCAGTCAAAAACATACATATGATATCTTCATCAACCGCATATGTGTTACTCAAGGTATCAGATACACCCCAAGTGATGCATGCATAACATGTGCTTTTTGTCATGCACACTTTTTATCAACGCACCACCCAGTTTTGTTGTTGTAATCTATATACCCTTATCCACACTTATTCCAGTTGTGTCCTTCCTGCACTTTCCCCACACGTTCCTCATTCATATCGAGCGCGCCACAATACAGTTACAATGTAGCAGACCCCAACCTCCATCTTCACTGCTTAGCAGACAACATTAGTCATACACCATAGGTTACGTCCACCACCATATGTCATCTATCTCCAACTCTATTGGTTGAAAAAGCCTTTTGCTTATGTTAGAACGAACTTTCATTGATAATTATAGTACACACATATTCTCAAGTACCAGAGGAACATCTCTACTATGACTCTGCCTAACTTAAACAACGTAGATGGTCTATGGTAGACATAACTAACCATAAATCATTTTCTGAGCCAAACGTAACGAGTACCTGAATTCAAAGATAGAAATTGAATGGTTACAACTAAACTCCAAACACAATTTCATTAATGTACAATACCCATCTTGAGTTAGCTCTAATACACCACAGTTAATAATCTCTTCATATTTTATAAATATAAAAACATCATTAATACTCACAGATGAGGGCCAACACACCGTAACCACAGGAGGATATGACCATTTCCGGTTTGCGTTCCAACACAAACATCAATGCTGACACGCATAAACAACCAGCTGATTCAAAACAGGTTAGGTCACATCCGGTTGCAGTCCAACGCAACCTAGATGATGATTGGTTGAACATACCTGCTGATTCACTACATAAGTGACAGCGCGCCACATTTAAAATCACCACAGCCAAGTCTAAGGACGCAGATAGCCGTCCGAAACGCGTAGGCCCCTGAGGACACGCACCTCCACATTTCCACACGCCCAGGACCTAAATACAACTGGACTTCTTCTCTTTTTAATTTGTTCCATTAAACTTGGAAATGACAATCCATTTTTAACTACACTCAGCGCTGGATCCTACCTTCTCCTTGCCTGTTTATCCTATCGTTGTGCCGACACGAGGACCCGAGCGCTACATACAAATCCACATCACACTGGAGTGTTAAGGTGAGCTGGAGGTCTCCCTCCCCAGTTTATCCATTTGCAAGTTCGGTTACCTACACCTCTCGAGCTCCCTTAATACAAGTTGTTCAAATAGGAGCAACAACAAGTCCATAGAATTGTTCAGATACAAGTCCTAATCTATACAGGCGATGTGCATAGTGGAAGAGGATAACAGCAGCTACTTGGACGTAGTGGCCACAACTACTTAATTAAAGATATATTTTCGTCCATTACTGTATACGAATATCAGTCTACAACATACTAGGTTGCTCCATATATATTTATACTTGACCAAAATATTTGACTTTGTTTTTAACTCACTTGCACATTGGAATTATACCTTGATCAACACCAGCCATATTTGACCTACTCTTTGAAAAAATATGACTCATGTTACCCAAACTTCTCGGGTTGAATTGGCGGAAAAAGTGTTTGGTAACCAGGACTACCATACTGAACAAAACCCAGACATGGAAGATTTATTCCACAAACTAGAAAAAAACCTTGCCCAACAAGCAAAAATCTGGTGGGATCTCACCACGCTGAAAAATTATATTGGGAAGGACATGATACCGCGAGGACTACGGTTACGCAAAACTCCAAGCTTTATCTATACGGAGGACTTTCAAAAAGATTGGAATGACATCCTATCTACATGCTCATTAAATCTAATGAAACTCATCACTAAACATGAGGAACTCAAACTAAAAGAATTGGATAACAACATTCTCGAGATTAAGAAATCATTAGAGGTTTTTTCGGACTTACCTTCATACATTCTTCTCCATACCAGGACGTCATCTGCCATAGATAAACTGGATCACGCCATTGCAGACACTAAGAAAAATAAGTTTCAAAGAGATTCCAAAGATTATTCTTGCAATGAAGTCTATAATTGGAGCCAAAAAACCAGAAACTACAACAGACCCAGACCTATTCTGAAAAAAAGAAACCAGACCTACAAACAATTCAGGGACCTGCCGAATAGAGTCAGCTTTAGTTCCACTGAACTAGATTCAACTGATGGGATCTCAGAGGATGAAAATACTAGAACACGACCTAACATCAACTTCAGATCAGACAATATTAATTTCCAGTCAAAAAACGGGGAAGGAGGGGCGGCAGAAAACATAAGTCGATCAAACACAGAACAAAATCGCCGCCTCAGGTCACGGAAATTTCAACAACATTAACGACCAATGTCACCAATCTTTCGTCCGTACCTCTTACTATTGAACAAAATGAAGTCTTGTCTCTAGGTCTCAACTATGCACCCAGGAAAAATTTCAATATTTTTAATACCATTCTTGACATCAATAAATTCATCAGAAACCTGACAGTCAAAAAACATTTCTTCCTCCAACAAGAGGAAGCAAAAGCCAATAATTTCAGGACGGTTTCATCATCTCTAACCACAGATACTGAGGAACAGTTGGAATTTCCATGTGACATGATATCCCAACTGTCCAATTTGTCATTTGAAGAACTTACCACGATAGTAAGTTTAGACCACCTGAGAAATGAAACACCAAATCAAACTGTAACTACAGCTCCTAATTTTAAGACATCAAACCCGAAATTCTACCCTACTGGCTCACGCACGGAGTCCATGGACAGGTTCCAAATGGTCATTGAAAAAGAACTTCATAACCTTGCTGACAATCTCAAAGGCCAACGCCCAACGAATAACCTGTCAACTAAACTCAAAGGAGCAACAAAATCTTTACAGGAAAATAAACAACTAATCATAAAAATGGCGGATAAAGGGGGTAATGTTACAGTACTAAACAAAGAAGACTACCAACATTCTATCTTAAATATGCTGGCAGATGCAACCACCTACAAAAAATTAGATAAAAATCCAACAGAAACAATCAAAATATCGATGAAAAAACTATTGGATGATGGGCTCCAGGGTGGATTCATTAACCAGAAACAATTAGATTTCATGTACATAGACCAACCCATTACCCCAATTATTCACGCACTTCCTAAAATTCACAAACAGACCTTTCCTCCACCGATGAGACCGATCGTCTCAGGCATTGGCTCGATTCTAGAGAGACTCTCAGAATGGCTAGATACGCTGTTACAACCACTGGCTCAAAGGACACCTGGCTTTCTGAGAGATACCAAACATGTTCTGAATTTACTAAATAAAAAATGTTGGAATAAAAATTACTGCTGGCTGACATGTGACGTTGTGTCACTCTACACATCAATTCCACATCAAATTGCCCATACAGCTCTTGCATACCACCTCTCGAAACACAGTACATATGACATAAATTTTCAACTGTATATACTGGAGGTACTTTATTTTCTGCTAACCCATAATTACTTTCAATTTGACTCCATATATTATTTACAATTAAAAGGAGTATCCATGGGGGCTAAATTTTCCCCATCGGTAGCAAATTTGGTCATGGCATGGTGGGAACAATTCCACATTTTCTCAACGTCAAACATTTACAGACACTGCATAGAATGGTACGGCAGATACATTGATGATATTTTGATTATCTGGAAAGAAGACATTAACATCATCCCCGAGTTCACACAATACATTAACAATAATGACTACAACCTTAAATTTACATATCATTATGATATTACCAACATCATATTCTTAGATCTAGAACTTAAAGGAATCAGTGGTCAAACAATTTCAAGTAAAACACACCGTAAACCCACGGCAATTAACAATTTACTACATGCCAACAGCAGTCACACCAAACATACCATTAAAGCTATACCAGTGGGTGAAATGCACCGCGCTAAAAGGAACTGTACATCCCAAAGTCAATTTGAACAAGAACAAGATGCTATCAAGATCAGACTTAAAGAAAGGGGCTATCCAGAATGGTCACTTAAGCGGGCTAGCAACATTATGACCAAAAAAACTAGATCTCAACTCTTAAGTCATCACAACAAAACCACTATTCCTACATATGATACAGACAATCTACCAACACTGGTTCTACAACAGAGTAATCAGTTTATGCAAATCAAAAAAATAATTACTGACTACTTACCTATTCTCATGGAGGATGACACTCTGCGCACAGTGCTATCCGGAGGTTGTAGGATTGTAGCAAGAAAAGCCAACACATTAGGTAGCGTCTTGTCACCATCTCTATTCACTGCCAATGAAAAAACAAAAACAACCTGGTTAGAGACTACAGGCTTCTACAAATGTGGACAACATCCATGCAAAGTGTGCTCCTATGTCCAGACAACCAAAACTTTTTCCGATTCCTCACAAACCGCTACATTCAACATCCATAACTATATCAATTGTAACTCTGAGTCAGTGATTTATATCATAGAATGCACTGAATGTAAATTAAAGTACGTAGGTTGTACAAACAGAAAATTTAAAATAAGGATCCTAGAACACCTTAGCTATATTAGAAATGAAAATATTGTTAACACATCGAATGCTTCCAAACATTTTATCTCTCAACATCACAGATCCACGAAATTCTTTTGCTGTTATGCCTTCGAAAAAATTCACCCCTGCAAACGGGGAGGGGATATTAAACATAAAACCCATCTTAGGGAAGCATACTGGATTTACAGACTCAATACTAGGTACCCAAATGGCTTAAACCTAAAAAAGGAATTAATGTATTTATATTAGACCACACATTAGTTACTATTTATACAAGCATTATTAGCCATTTAAACATCCATACAGTACTTCAGTACCAGTAACTGTTTAGACGTATAACCTACAATCCAGTCAAAAACATACATATGATATCTTCATCAACCGCATATGTGTTACTCAAGGTATCAGATACACCCCAAGTGATGCATGCATAACATGTGCTTTTTGTCATGCACACTTTTTATCAACGCACCACCCAGTTTTGTTGTTGTAATCTATATACCCTTATCCACACTTATTCCAGTTGTGTCCTTCCTGCACTTTCCCCACACGTTCCTCATTCATATCGAGCGCGCCACAATACAGTTACAATGTAGCAGACCCCAACCTCCATCTTCACTGCTTAGCAGACAACATTAGTCATACACCATAGGTTACGTCCACCACCATATGTCATCTATCTCCAACTCTATTGGTTGAAAAAGCCTTTTGCTTATGTTAGAACGAACTTTCATTGATAATTATAGTACACACATATTCTCAAGTACCAGAGGAACATCTCTACTATGACTCTGCCTAACTTAAACAACGTAGATGGTCTATGGTAGACATAACTAACCATAAATCATTTTCTGAGCCAAACGTAACGAGTACCTGAATTCAAAGATAGAAATTGAATGGTTACAACTAAACTCCAAACACAATTTCATTAATGTACAATACCCATCTTGAGTTAGCTCTAATACACCACAGTTAATAATCTCTTCATATTTTATAAATATAAAAACATCATTAATACTCACAGATGAGGGCCAACACACCGTAACCACAGGAGGATATGACCATTTCCGGTTTGCGTTCCAACACAAACATCAATGCTGACACGCATAAACAACCAGCTGATTCAAAACAGGTTAGGTCACATCCGGTTGCAGTCCAACGCAACCTAGATGATGATTGGTTGAACATACCTGCTGATTCACTACATAAGTGACAGCGCGCCACATTTAAAATCACCACAGCCAAGTCTAAGGACGCAGATAGCCGTCCGAAACGCGTAGGCCCCTGAGGACACGCACCTCCACATTTCCACACGCCCAGGACCTAAATACAACTGGACTTCTTCTCTTTTTAATTTGTTCCATTAAACTTGGAAATGACAATCCATTTTTAACTACACTCAGCGCTGGATCCTACCTTCTCCTTGCCTGTTTATCCTATCGTTGTGCCGACACGAGGACCCGAGCGCTACATACAAATCCACATCACACTGGAGTGTTAAGGTGAGCTGGAGGTCTCCCTCCCCAGTTTATCCATTTGCAAGTTCGGTTACCTACACCTCTCGAGCTCCCTTAATACAAGTTGTTCAAATAGGAGCAACAACAAGTCCATAGAATTGTTCAGATACAAGTCCTAATCTATACAGGCGATGTGCATAGTGGAAGAGGATAACAGCAGCTACTTGGACGTAGTGGCCACAACTACTTAATTAAAGATATATTTTCGTCCATTACTGTATACGAATATCAGTCTACAACATACTAGGTTGCTCCATATATATTTATACTTGACCAAAATATTTGACTTTGTTTTTAACTCACTTGCACATTGGAATTATACCTTGATCAACACCAGCCATATTTGACCTACTCTTTGAAAAAATATGACTCATGTTACCCAAACTTCTCGGGTTGAATTGGCGGAAAAAGTGTTTGGTAACCAGGACTACCATACTGAACAAAACCCAGACATGGAAGATTTATTCCACAAACTAGAAAAAAACCTTGCCCAACAAGCAAAAATCTGGTGGGATCTCACCACGCTGAAAAATTATATTGGGAAGGACATGATACCGCGAGGACTACGGTTACGCAAAACTCCAAGCTTTATCTATACGGAGGACTTTCAAAAAGATTGGAATGACATCCTATCTACATGCTCATTAAATCTAATGAAACTCATCACTAAACATGAGGAACTCAAACTAAAAGAATTGGATAACAACATTCTCGAGATTAAGAAATCATTAGAGGTTTTTTCGGACTTACCTTCATACATTCTTCTCCATACCAGGACGTCATCTGCCATAGATAAACTGGATCACGCCATTGCAGACACTAAGAAAAATAAGTTTCAAAGAGATTCCAAAGATTATTCTTGCAATGAAGTCTATAATTGGAGCCAAAAAACCAGAAACTACAACAGACCCAGACCTATTCTGAAAAAAAGAAACCAGACCTACAAACAATTCAGGGACCTGCCGAATAGAGTCAGCTTTAGTTCCACTGAACTAGATTCAACTGATGGGATCTCAGAGGATGAAAATACTAGAACACGACCTAACATCAACTTCAGATCAGACAATATTAATTTCCAGTCAAAAAACGGGGAAGGAGGGGCGGCAGAAAACATAAGTCGATCAAACACAGAACAAAATCGCCGCCTCAGGTCACGGAAATTTCAACAACATTAACGACCAATGTCACCAATCTTTCGTCCGTACCTCTTACTATTGAACAAAATGAAGTCTTGTCTCTAGGTCTCAACTATGCACCCAGGAAAAATTTCAATATTTTTAATACCATTCTTGACATCAATAAATTCATCAGAAACCTGACAGTCAAAAAACATTTCTTCCTCCAACAAGAGGAAGCAAAAGCCAATAATTTCAGGACGGTTTCATCATCTCTAACCACAGATACTGAGGAACAGTTGGAATTTCCATGTGACATGATATCCCAACTGTCCAATTTGTCATTTGAAGAACTTACCACGATAGTAAGTTTAGACCACCTGAGAAATGAAACACCAAATCAAACTGTAACTACAGCTCCTAATTTTAAGACATCAAACCCGAAATTCTACCCTACTGGCTCACGCACGGAGTCCATGGACAGGTTCCAAATGGTCATTGAAAAAGAACTTCATAACCTTGCTGACAATCTCAAAGGCCAACGCCCAACGAATAACCTGTCAACTAAACTCAAAGGAGCAACAAAATCTCTACAGGAAAATAAACAACTAATCATAAAAATGGCGGATAAAGGGGGTAATGTTACAGTACTAAACAAAGAAGACTACCAACATTCTATCTTAAATATGCTGGCAGATGCAACCACCTACAAAAAATTAGATAAAAATCCAACAGAAACAATCAAAATATCGATGAAAAAACTATTGGATGATGGGCTCCAGGGTGGATTCATTAACCAGAAACAATTAGATTTCATGTACATAGACCAACCCATTACCCCAATTATTCACGCACTTCCTAAAATTCACAAACAGACCTTTCCTCCACCGATGAGACCGATCGTCTCAGGCATTGGCTCGATTCTAGAGAGACTCTCAGAATGGCTAGATACGCTGTTACAACCACTGGCTCAAAGGACACCTGGCTTTCTGAGAGATACCAAACATGTTCTGAATTTACTAAATAAAAAATGTTGGAATAAAAATTACTGCTGGCTGACATGTGACGTTGTGTCACTCTACACATCAATTCCACATCAAATTGCCCATACAGCTCTTGCATACCACCTCTCGAAACACAGTACATATGACATAAATTTTCAACTGTATATACTGGAGGTACTTTATTTTCTGCTAACCCATAATTACTTTCAATTTGACTCCATATATTATTTACAATTAAAAGGAGTATCCATGGGGGCTAAATTTTCCCCATCGGTAGCAAATTTGGTCATGGCATGGTGGGAACAATTCCACATTTTCTCAACGTCAAACATTTACAGACACTGCATAGAATGGTACGGCAGATACATTGATGATATTTTGATTATCTGGAAAGAAGACATTAACATCATCCCCGAGTTCACACAATACATTAACAATAATGACTACAACCTTAAATTTACATATCATTATGATATTACCAACATCATATTCTTAGATCTAGAACTTAAAGGAATCAGTGGTCAAACAATTTCAAGTAAAACACACCGTAAACCCACGGCAATTAACAATTTACTACATGCCAACAGCAGTCACACCAAACATACCATTAAAGCTATACCAGTGGGTGAAATGCACCGCGCTAAAAGGAACTGTACATCCCAAAGTCAATTTGAACAAGAACAAGATGCTATCAAGATCAGACTTAAAGAAAGGGGCTATCCAGAATGGTCACTTAAGCGGGCTAGCAACATTATGACCAAAAAAACTAGATCTCAACTCTTAAGTCATCACAACAAAACCACTATTCCTACATATGATACAGACAATCTACCAACACTGGTTCTACAACAGAGTAATCAGTTTATGCAAATCAAAAAAATAATTACTGACTACTTACCTATTCTCATGGAGGATGACACTCTGCGCACAGTGCTATCCGGAGGTTGTAGGATTGTAGCAAGAAAAGCCAACACATTAGGTAGCGTCTTGTCACCATCTCTATTCACTGCCAATGAAAAAACAAAAACAACCTGGTTAGAGACTACAGGCTTCTACAAATGTGGACAACATCCATGCAAAGTGTGCTCCTATGTCCAGACAACCAAAACTTTTTCCGATTCCTCACAAACCGCTACATTCAACATCCATAACTATATCAATTGTAACTCTGAGTCAGTGATTTATATCATAGAATGCACTGAATGTAAATTAAAGTACGTAGGTTGTACAAACAGAAAATTTAAAATAAGGATCCTAGAACACCTTAGCTATATTAGAAATGAAAATATTGTTAACACATCGAATGCTTCCAAACATTTTATCTCTCAACATCACAGATCCACGAAATTCTTTTGCTGTTATGCCTTCGAAAAAATTCACCCCTGCAAACGGGGAGGGGATATTAAACATAAAACCCATCTTAGGGAAGCATACTGGATTTACAGACTCAATACTAGGTACCCAAATGGCTTAAACCTAAAAAAGGAATTAATGTATTTATATTAGACCACACATTAGTTACTATTTATACAAGCATTATTAGCCATTTAAACATCCATACAGTACTTCAGTACCAGTAACTGTTTAGACGTATAACCTACAATCCAGTCAAAAACATACATATGATATCTTCATCAACCGCATATGTGTTACTCAAGGTATCAGATACACCCCAAGTGATGCATGCATAACATGTGCTTTTTGTCATGCACACTTTTTATCAACGCACCACCCAGTTTTGTTGTTGTAATCTATATACCCTTATCCACACTTATTCCAGTTGTGTCCTTCCTGCACTTTCCCCACACGTTCCTCATTCATATCGAGCGCGCCACAATACAGTTACAATGTAGCAGACCCCAACCTCCATCTTCACTGCTTAGCAGACAACATTAGTCATACACCATAGGTTACGTCCACCACCATATGTCATCTATCTCCAACTCTATTGGTTGAAAAAGCCTTTTGCTTATGTTAGAACGAACTTTCATTGATAATTATAGTACACACATATTCTCAAGTACCAGAGGAACATCTCTACTATGACTCTGCCTAACTTAAACAACGTAGATGGTCTATGGTAGACATAACTAACCATAAATCATTTTCTGAGCCAAACGTAACGAGTACCTGAATTCAAAGATAGAAATTGAATGGTTACAACTAAACTCCAAACACAATTTCATTAATGTACAATACCCATCTTGAGTTAGCTCTAATACACCACAGTTAATAATCTCTTCATATCATATTTTATAAATATAAAAACATCATTAATACTCACAGATGAGGGCCAACACACCGTAACCACAGGAGGATATGACCATTTCCGGTTTGCGTTCCAACACAAACATCAATGCTGACACGCATAAACAACCAGCTGATTCAAAACAGGTTAGGTCACATCCGGTTGCAGTCCAACGCAACCTAGATGATGATTGGTTGAACATACCTGCTGATTCACTACATAAGTGACAGCGCGCCACATTTAAAATCACCACAGCCAAGTCTAAGGACGCAGATAGCCGTCCGAAACGCGTAGGCCCCTGAGGACACGCACCTCCACATTTCCACACGCCCAGGACCTAAATACAACTGGACTTCTTCTCTTTTTAATTTGTTCCATTAAACTTGGAAATGACAATCCATTTTTAACTACACTCAGCGCTGGATCCTACCTTCTCCTTGCCTGTTTATCCTATCGTTGTGCCGACACGAGGACCCGAGCGCTACATACAAATCCACATCACACTGGAGTGTTAAGGTGAGCTGGAGGTCTCCCTCCCCAGTTTATCCATAACCTATTAAATACATATGAGACCAGGATCACACACGCAGTTTTTGGCTAAAAGAAAATTTGGCCAATGCCAGAAGTGGATCCAAACGGAAGTAGTGTTATAAAGAAGACTGATGCATCTCCTTTATTTTGTGTCCACTCCGGCGTTGGGCTCGAAAAACGTCTTAAAAACTGTGTGTGATCCCGGGCCTTACAGATGGAAGGGAGTTTGACTGCAAGATTATATTACACAGGGGGTTTCTTTATCTGTTACCTTGGAGACTTATTAAAGTGTTTATCCAGTCCTTAAAAATAGATGGCCTATGCTTAGGATAAGCCATTACTTGAATGGGACTGAGCTGCAGTACCAGGCACAGGTTCGTACTTTTAGTAGTGGCTTTGCCTGGTAAACAATGAATAGCTGATCAGCGGGGGTGCCGAGAGTTGGAACCCAAGTGATCTAGTATTGATGGTCTTTCCTTCAGGAGAAAACGGGGAAAAAGGATAACCCCTTTTATTTTTTTTAAATGTTATTTTTTTTAAAAGCTTTTCATTCTAAACGAATAAACACTGAAAATTGGCCAAGGTAGGAGAGATGCAAAATAAAAAGCCATTACTCCCCTCACGGATCCCAGTCGTTCAAGTGCCACAACTCTGTTCCTCCCCACCGCTGTTTGACATAGCTGCAGCGATGACGTGCTCGTATACCCACGTGATTGCTGCAGCCAATCACTGACCTCAATGATCCTGTGCCGTATACCGACTGAGACCAGTGATTGGCTGCAGCGATCATGTGTGTATACAAGCATATCATCATAGCAGCTTTGTCAATACACAGCGGCAGGGAGGACCGGATACAGAGGCGCTGGAACGACCGGGATCTGTGAGGTGGCAATAGCTCACTTTTTTTTTTCTTTTTTTAATTATTATTATTTTTCATCCTTCCTACTATGGCCAATTTTTAAAATAACTCGGAAAACCCCTTTTAAAACGACCGTCCAGTCCCCTGAATATACCCTCCATAGAGTTGTTAAAATGTTACTCTCCTAGCCTTGGGTCCTCTGCGGCTCATCTTCTGCCCCACTGCTTCAGAATGGAGTGGACGCCTTCTCCATTCACTAGGCGGGGCAGATGTCCATTAGAGGGAGCGGCTGAGACCAGTTCCTTCATTTTGGCACTGGAGGGAAGAGGTCATTTGAAAGTCACAGCAACATCCCTCGCCATGACTTCTACCGGGATTTTACTAGGCTTAAATGGAACCGGTCACTAGGACAGGCCCTGTAGATTAGGGCGGTCCACTTCTCTAAATTCCTCCGCCTGTGTCGGTTTGCACCATTGCTAGTGTCCCCATGTTTCCACATTTGAGGGGTAGTGTTCATTTTACTTTTCCTATAAATACTGTATGAATTCTTTGTCATACGTTTCTCCTCTCTCCTGCTGTGGAAGGCTGCCTTACCGTGCCGAGCCTCAGAAGCGTGTCTCCAGGATTGCCACTGAGAGGTGACTGCATGTGGACCTCTGCTCTATAAGTGTACATCGTTTTGTGTAAACCCTGTGGAGTTTTGGTGCACCCCCCCCCCCCATAGATGTGAATCAATTGTACAAATTCACCGTATCAGTTATTGCTGTCTTCATTGTGATCATAAATGGGAATAATGACATATTCTAAAGCGCAAACTTATGCAGCCAAAGAAAATGCCGTTTTGTCCGGTACAGCAAACTTGCTGGTACAGATGTAGCAGAGCTGAGGAACTCCTGTCATTTGGTGCAACCCATTATAACTTCTTGTTAACTGTGGTTTTACATGGTGGGCTGTGTTCGCTCACAGAGATTTTGTCCTCTACACAGTGGCCTTATATCCTCAGCAAAATCTGCATTTTGTTGTATGCAGATTTTGCCATGGTTTTATTGCATTTCACTGTCATTTTAAACCGGCAGTCTAAAATGACAACAATCCGCTCCGCTACCTCCCAACAATTTTGACAACCATTCATGCTAAAGATCTTTTAAGCCTCCTGATCACTTTTGCTATTGTAGATCACTTCGACTTGATTCACACCAGCTCTGTGGTGCACTGACTGTATGCTGACATGCCCATACACAAAAGGGTGTCCCTTTTTGGCATACATTTAGTCAGGATACATAATTATACCGAAGCCCTAAATGTATTGTAAAGAACAGTCAACTGCACTTTTCAATACAACTTTTATGCAAAAAGGATATTGCGCTTTTTGAGGGTTTTTTTTGTTTTTGTTTTTTTACTTTGGCAGTACATGGCAGGCTTTTGCAACTGCATGGCCAGATCTATACCTATACAGATGGTCAGTGGGATCTTTTTAAAAAAACAACACAATTCCACCAAAAGTAAACCCCCAAATTTTAAATCCTAGCAAAAAATTATGTCCACGCACTATGAATATACCCTTACTACTTTTATTTGTTCTTGCCAAGACCGGCATTCCCTCTATATTCGTGTACAGTAAGGAACTTTTAACTTCCTGAACAAGATCACTACTTCTAGATGAATCCCTTGTATTTGTGTGTATGGACATCTCCCTTCTCCCCTATTTTTTAAAAAAAAAATTTATTCCCTTCCTAAATGCACTATGTATTGTGTACGCATACCTTCAAATATTTCAGGGAAAGAAAGTGATTGGCATTACTTTGGCTTCATTTTGGTCCTCAACTATGAGTAACATTGTTACAAAAATTGGGTGCCTATTTTTTGTATTTCAAAATCCTGAATATTGAGGTTTACGTATAAGGCTCTGTTCACATGACACTTGGACCACATCATCTGATGTATAGGTTTGTAAGCCAAAAGGCTACGAATGTCCTAGATTCCTGTCATACATTTGATCTGTAGCTACATTACTCGGCACTAAAAAAAATAATTATGCCCTAATGTGTACAGTTTAGATCTATTGGGCGTAAACTTTTATTTTATAGATCCATCAAAGTAAACCCTAGAAAAAGTAATCCTATGCCTAATATACATATGCTTGCATCCCTATTTTATTTGCAGACTACTTTTAAAAAATAAATAAATCAGAACTTGTATGGGCCAAATGTGGTGTGAACAAATCATGTAGGATTGGAATTTCTGGATCATGTCAATTAATAACCATTGAAAAGGCATTTACCCGGCATTTGTTTTCTTCTTGGGTCTTCACTCCAGCTCTCTAAGGCCCCATGCACACGGCCGTATTCGGGATTCATCTTCTACTCCGTTCTCCCCCAACAACATTAGGTAAGCATGGAACCTGCAAAAGATAATGAACATTAGGGATTACTTCATGCAAGCTCGCAAATTGTCCCTCAATGTCCCTCAATGTCTTGCAAATCCCTACACTCCTGTTTAACTAAAGCTCACAAACTGCACAGGGATCGAAGAAAAATAAATGTTAGAATGGCACGTACAAGTCCTCCCTATATAAAAAACCACTGTAAGGGTATGTTCACACGGCAGCGTCCGTTACGGCTGAAATTACGGTGCTGGTTTCAGGAGAAAACAGCACCGTAATTTCAGCCGTCATGGCATGTTGAGGCGCTATTTTGCTGCGTCCATTACAGACATAAATGGAGCTGTTTTTCCATGGAGTCAATGGAGAACGGCTCCATTTACGTCTGAAGAAGTGACAGGCACTTCTTTGACGCGGGCGTCTTTTTTTACGCCCCGCCTTTTGACAGCGGGGAGTAAAAAAAATGACTGTCTGAACAGAACATCGTAACACCCATTCTAATGAATGGGCAGATGTTTGCCGACGCTTTGGAGGTGCTATTTCGGACATAATTCGGGGCTAAAACGCCCAAATTACGTCCGTAAATAGTGTGTGTGAACATACGCTTAGGGTATATTCACACGGGCTATTTTAAGCCGTTTTTCGGGCAGAACACCTACAAACATCTGCCCATTGATTTAAACGGGAAATACGGCGTTCTCTTCCAAAAAGGCGTTTTGTTTTTTTATGCCTCATTTTCAAAAAACGGTGCATAAAAAGACGCCCCGTAAAAAGAAATGCATGTCACTTCTTCCTGAGCCGTTTTTCATTGATTCAATAGAAAAACGCCACAAAAAACGCGAGTTGCTTAAAAAACGGCTGAAAATCAGGAGCTGTTTTCCCTTGAAAAGAGCTCTGTATTTTCAGACGTTTGTGAAGCGTGTGAACGTACCCGAACACCTCAATTTACCACAAGTCTGTTGCACCAGCAATTTGTAGCTTTGCCAGTCATTTTGCAAAACAGACCAATTTGTTGCTTTCTCGTTTACAGAAACATTCTTACTACATGGTCGTTTATGTTGAAACAGGCATAATTTCAAAGTTAGTAGGAGCAAGCATAAATTCCACACACTTGTACCACCCAAAAATTCACAAATTGGTCATATTACGCATGGATGATATTGACATTATACAACTTAATGTCTCACCTTAAACTACTATATCTACTAGTCCTTCTCAATAAATTAGAATCTCATCAAAAAGTTAATTTATTTCAGTAATTCAATTCAAAAAGTAAAACTCATCTATTCTATAGATTCATTACACACAGAGTGATCTATTTCCAGCATTTTTTTCTTCTAATGTTGATGTTTATAGGAACAGTTCATGAAAACCCAAAATTTAGTGTCTAAGAAAATTAGAATATTATAGAAGCCCAATTTCCCCAAAAAAATTTCACACCGAAATGTTGTCCTACTGTAAAGTATGTACAGTATATGCCCTCAATACTTGGTCGGGGCTCCTTTTCCATGAATTACTACATCAATGCGGCGTGGCATGGGGGCGATCAGCCTGTGGCACTGCTGAGGTGTTATCAGTGCGGCGTGGCATGGCATGGAGGCGATCAGCCTGCGGCATTGAAGGGGTTATGGAAGCCCAGGTTGCTTTGATAGCGGCCTTTAGCTCGTCTGCATTGTTGGGTTTGGTGTCTCATGTTCCTCTTGACCATACCCTATAGATTCTCTATGGGGTTTAGGTCAGGCGAGTTTGCTGGGCAATCAAGCGCAGTGATACTGTGAGTATTAAACCAGCAGTGGTGTAACTACCACTGTAGCAACCATAGTGGCTTCTACGGGGCCCGCAACATGAGGGGGCCCGTGCCACAAGCTGGCACGCCCCCACCCCATGCCCTGAGGCTCCGCTAGAAGCCGCAACTGTATACAGTGGCACAGCTCTAGGAGTCGCAACGGTCACAATTGCGGCCGGGCCCCTAAACCTAGTGGGCCCGCAGGGCCCCCGTAGCCGCACCGCGCTGGTTCCGCTTCCTGAATGTTGGAGCAAGGAGCTGACTGCTCCGTGCTCCAGCATTCGCTCTGTGGGGGCAGCTATGGACATACATACCGTGGGGGCAGCTATGCGGGGGCATTATACTGTGGGGGCAGCTATGCGGGGGCATTATACTGTGGGGGCAGCTATGGGGGGCATTATACTGTGGGGACAGCTATGGGGGCATTATACTGTGGGAATGGCTATGGGGGCATTATACTGTATGGGGGCATTATACTGTATGGGGGCATTATACTGTATGGGGGCATTATACTGTGTGGGGGCAGCTATGGGGGGCATTATACTGTGTTGGGGCCAGCTATGGGGGGCATTATACTGGGGGCCAGCTATGGGGGCATTATACTGCACAGGGGCATCTGTGTGGGCATTTTACTGCACATGGGCATCTGTGTGGGCATTTTACTGCACAGGGGCATCTGTGTGGGCATTTTACTGCACAGGGGCATCTGTGTGGGCATTTTACTGCACAGGGGCATCTGTGTGGGCATTTTACTGCACGGGCATCTGTGTGGGCATTTTACTGCACAGGGGCATCTGTGTGGGCATTTTACTGCACAGGGGCATCTGTGTGGGCATTTTACTGCACAGGGGCATCTGTGTGGGCATTTTACTGCACAGGGGCATCTGTGTGGGCATTTTACTGCACAGGGGCATCTGTGTGGGCATTTTACTGCACAGGGGCATCTGTGTGGGCATTTTACTGCACAGGGGCATCTGTGTGGGCATTTTACTGCACAGGGGCATCTGTGTGGGCATTTTACTGCACAGGGGCATCTGTGTGGGCATTTTACTGCACAGGGGCATCTGTGTGGGCATTTTACTGCACAGGGGCATCTGTGTGGGCATTTTACTGCACAGGGGCATCTGTGTGGGCATTTTACTGTATGGGGGCATTATACTGTGTGGGCTGAACCTGGTGTGTATGAGCGGGGATTGGGTGGGATTAGAGGCGTGGCTTAAAATTTTAAAAAATTGCCCCTGAGCACCACATTGATTGTCCCTCTTTGTAATACTTGAATGTATAGCACTGTCTAGAGGGAGTGGCTGTATAGCACTGTATGGGGAGTCTGTATAGCACTGTCTACAGGGGGGAGTCTGTATAGCACTGTCTACAGGGGGGAGTCTGTATAGCACTGTCTACAGGGGGGAGTCTGTATAGCACTGTCTACAGGGGGAGTCTGTATAGCACTGTCTACAGGGGGAGTCTGTATAGCACGGTCTACAGGGGGGGTCTGTATAGCACGGTCTACAGGGGGGTCTGTATAGCACGGTCTACAGGGGGGGTCTGTATAGCACGGTCTACAGGGGGGTTCTGTATAGCACGGTCTACAGGGCGGGGGGTCTGTATAGCACGGTCTACAGGAGGGGGGTCTGTATAGCACGGTCTACAGGAGGGGGGTCTGTATAGCACGGTCTACAGGAGGGGGGTCTGTATAGCACGGTCTACAGGAGGGGGGTCTGTATAGCACGGTCTACAGGAGGGGGGTCTGTATAGCACGGTCTACAGGAGGGGGGTCTGTATAGCACGGTCTACAGGAGGGGGGTCTGTATAGCACGGTCTACAGGAGGGGGGTCTGTATAGCACGGTCTACAGGGGGGGGTCTGTATAGCACGGTCTACAGGGGGGGGGCTGTATGTACAAGGCCAGGCTCTGTGTGACACCCAGGAGAGGGGGGCCCAATCAAAAGTTTGCTATGGGGCCCAGTGTTTCCTAGTTACGCCCTTGTAAACCAGGTATTGGTAGTTTTGGCAGTGTGGGCAGGTGCCAAGTCCTGCTGGAAAATGAAATCGGCATCTCCATAAAGCTTGTCAGCAGAGGGAAGCATGAAGTGCTCGAAAATTTCCTGGTAGATGCTGCACTGACTGAACTTGATACAACACCAGCAGATGACATGGCCCCCAAACCATCACCGACTGTGGAAACTTCACACTGGACCGCAAGACACTTGGATTAAGTGCCTCTCCACTCTTCCTCCAGACTCCAAATGAAATGCAAAATTTACTTTGTGACGTTTCCACAGTCCGTGATGAAGCAACCTGGTCTTCCATAACACCTCAGCAGTGCCACAAGCTGATCGCCTCCATGCCACATTGATGCCAGTAGTTCATGCAGATTCGAAGCCCCAACCAAGTATTGAGGGCATATACTGCACATACTTTTCAGTAGGCAAACATTTCGGTTTTAAAAATAATTTTTGAAATTAGGCTTATATAATATTCAAATTTTCTGAGACACTAAAGTTTGGGTTTTCATTAACTATTCGCCATAATCATCAACATTTAAAAGAAATAAATGCTAGAAATAGATCACTGTTTGTAATGAATCTATATAATATAGGAGTTTTCACTTTTTAAATTGAATTACTGAAATTAACTTTTTGATCCAATTAATTGAGAAGAACTAGTGTGTTAATGCTCCTCCTTTTGAGATTTTTATTTTTTTTGTTCCAGTAGCCGTGTTTCCCATGGACGAAGTCATACATGCTCTTCAGCGAAGCCTGTGCATAGTCCCCCGGCCTCACGTGAGAAGGATCTCTTCTCGGTGCTGTGCAGAAATCAGACCAGCCCCATAAATGTTCATGATCCCTATGGAGTCTCTTCTCCGAGCAGCAGTAACTCTGGATCTTACAAGGGCAGCGACACCAGCCCGACTCTACGGTAAATTTATGTATTTTACCAACATGCATGTGTAGAATAAGAGAGGATCCTCGGCACACTCTGGGCAGATCACTGTGCAAATGTGGATCCTGGTCCCGGCACGAGTCCCTATGCGACAAAGAATTCCACTGCACCAGATCCAGAATATCAACAAAGCAATATGCATATTTGTCTACTATGGAATAAAGACATTGTTTAATTGGAAAGCTAGACCTGGTGCAGTGGCGTTCTTTGTCGGATAACAACATGCATGTGAGGTACGTAATAAGACAGGTCTCGTAACAAATAAAGGGGATGTTCTGTCTATTCTGGCGTAGGCTTCTTAAAGGTCTTCCTTCTTTAATAACCGGATATTGTAAGAATCGTTGACGGTTTTCAAGCTGCTGTGTCTTCTCCATAGACGTACCATGCGATACGCATCTTGTGGTGATAACCATGGCATTAAACCACCATGTCCTGAGCAATATCTGACCCCACTTCAGCAGAAGGAAGTCTCAATACGACACCTGAAGTCAAAGCTGAAGGAGTCGCAGAGCTCTCTGGAGGAAAGGTATTGTCCATTTAGAGATCTTTACAATAATGATGATGGCTTCCAAGTATTGTAGTGATCCATCTGTTTTCAGTCAATCATTCTTCTCTTCCAATCATGTTCAAAGCTAAATTCAGGTTATCAGAAAGCAGTGCATTGTGGGCAAGGCTGCCATCAGGGTAGTACAGCTGGTACTGCCATCAGGAGTCCAAATGAAATTAAGGAGGGAAAAAAAAAAGTCACATTTTTTATTTTATTGCCGGGGGAGAATTCTTTGGCCCCAGTTACTACAGTAACCCCACTGCTATCCAGCCCTCCATTTACTTACCTTCCTCCCTCTTGGCTCGTTTTCAACTCCGGGCTGCACTCCCCATCTTCAGATGAACTACAACATTGGCAAATGAGGGGTTGGGGAATTGGCCCATGGGTTATGAAGAGGGTGGAGGGGAAAAACAAAAACCAGAGAGGCAAAACCGACACCATTTTAAGCCTTGCTTTTGGTTTTTCTGCAACAGATTTTGTTGCGGAAAATACGCAGCATAATACAGTAGCAGCAGAGTGCATGAGATTTGAACAAACCTCATCTACTCGCTGCGTAAATAAGTGGAATAAATGCCCAAATTTTTTTTTATTTTTATTTTTTAAAATCTGCAGCATGTCAATTGTATTTGCGTAATCGCTGCTTTTTGTTGCGGATTTCCCCCATTGAATTCAATGGGAAGGTTAAACCTGCAACAAATAGCAGATGTTGTGATTTTTGGAGCGGAAACGCTGCAATTCCAAATCAAAAATCACAACACAGAATTCTATGCTTCTTCAACCAGGCCGGCCTCATGGGATGATGTATCATCCCAAGTTACTGCTGCAGCCAATCACATACTGCAGCGGTCACATGGGAAGAAACGTCATCCAGGGGCTGCAGAACGTCCGGATATTGGAGAGACTCGTCTTCATGGTAAGTATATCCATTTATTTCTTTTTTGTCATTGCAGTATTTCCACAGCGGACATTCCGGCCGTACAACTGCACCACAATTTGGTGCAGTTTTTCGACCGGAATTCCCTACAGTAACCAGTGCATATACACTGTGTGCTTTTACGCAGCGTATCCGCCCTGTGTGGTTCTTTTGCACCATCCTTTAACTTTAAGGCTATGTTCAAACAACAAAGGCATCGTCATTGATGTGAAATTTCACAAACCATTGGGTGATATTCAAGTGTTCAGTAACCACATTGTCTCTCCTACTCTTAAAACACCCAGTTTGATCACTTCAGGCAGGAACACTGATATTTTTCCATCAAATAAGCATAACGTTGTTCATGTGTAGTTTTGAGATGGTTCTTGTCTGAGATATAGCATTATTTTAATTGCAGGGAAACCGAAATCGAAGACTTGAAATCTCAGCTTGCTCGTATGAGAGAAGACTGGATTGAAGAGGAATGTCATCGTGTGGAGGCCCAACTAGCCTTAAAAGAAGCACGGAAGGAAATCAAGCAATTAAAGCAGTTTATTGAGACCATGAAAAATAGTTTGGCTGAGAAGGATAAAGGAATTCAAAAATATTTCATAGACATTAATATTCAAAACCGGAAGCTGGAGACCCTGCTGCGCAGCATGGAGCTGGCTCAAGATGGCGTATTTAGAGATGACTCTTATTTGGATTACATTTGTAACTCGCCAGGGGCATCTCTTACAGAAAGTGCCATTTATGATAAAATGTCAGATGGACTTCTAATGGAAGACCAAGCAACCGAGGAAATGGCAGACTATGATCTTGCAACCCGAGACTCTCTATATGAGGATGTCCTGATGGAGACCAGAAGTGATCGAGGAAGTCTGTCAAACTTGAATTCTTCTACATTGCAGGGCATGGTCGAGTTTGAAAAGGAGAGAGAGAAATTTAATTCAAAATGGGCTCAAGGCTCACATTTGATGGATCAGGCAATCCAGACCGATGTTGTTCCTTACAGCCTTGATCTTGAAAATATCATCATGAAGATTTTCAAATCCCATAATGACAATCTGATTGGTCGATCTTCCTCAGTTTGGCAAGGTCTCCAACTCAAATGTTCTACTGGTTCTACTAACCTCATAGACTTGACCCCGGATGATCCTAATTCTGCCATCCTTTTATCCCCTGATTCCCCGCACAATGATTCTCTTCCAATTTCCATGTCAAACCGTGCCATGAGAGAACTTGACTTTTATGGACCTTCAGTTCCACTGCTAAGTAAAGATCCAACACCGACTTGTGTAGCCAAAAACCACTGGAGTGACCATTTTTTGACCGACCTCCTGGCTGTGGCAGTGCCTGTAATTCCATCTGTTTTATGGGCATTCACTACACAAAGGGGGAACCGTGACCCTGTGTATAACTTTGGTACTATGATGCGGGGTTGTTGCTTGATGGCTTTACATACTCTACGGAGAACATCCACCAATGCTTATATTTAGATCTTGACATTTTTGATTACCTTTACCGTTGACTGGACACGGTCCTGTCCTACGTGCTTAAAGGGGAAACTGTATATGATCTACCAGTTTTTAAATCTCTTTTAAAGTACCAACTTTGTTCCTAATGTATTATTGTCATCCAGTGCTTTTGTTTGGTACTTTCTATTGCTTGTTTGATGTATTCACAACCAATAGAGAGACGGGCCAAATATATTGCACCGAGATTTCAGAAATATGGAAGGAACATTGTAAGGTCTCTTTCAGACAGGCGTATCGCATCCAGAATACGGGCAGTTCGACATGGGTGCAACACCTGGATCCACTGTGTTTCTGCTGAACTGAACTTACAGCAGCATAGACCCCTAGTTTGGTTTAGTAAAAGGTCCTGGTGATACACCCACATTATGGACTGTACGCCCGTCTGAATGATAACTTCTACTTAGTTGCCATCTCGAATACAACACTGCCAGATTATAATCTTAAAGTGTTACTTCCCCTTTAATGTAATTTGCTACAGCATATAGAGCACTTATCAAATTGAATCAATTCAATTTGGCACTATTGCACCTAAAATGATTTTCATTTGCACTTTATCACCTAAATCACTTTGTTTCCTATTAAATGCAGACAAAAAAAATGAAGTTTAAAAAAAAATATATAATAATAATTGATCGTGTTTCCTCCCATTCATACATTAAACTAAATTTGTGAAGGGGAAAAAAAATGTACTATTGAATGTTACAATTCCAAGTTTTGCACTCGTACAATTGACTTCTGCAGCCCGGCTGCTCTTTATTGTTGTGCTTTTTGTGTGCTTTTTCTCATTGTCCTGCACTAGTTTAACAGCACCTGAGACATTCACTGACCTCGCCGTACCCTTCATTGTAACCTACTTGCTGGTGTTTTGGTATATGAAATATTACTATCCATTGCATTCCAAATCTTCCTAGCAGCGCTGTCATGGCACCATGTCATAGAGCCCCAGTTTCCGCTGTAGGTATGCTTGGCTATCTGTGAAGTATTTATTGTTACCTATGGTAATGTAAGTTTTATTGGTAACTGCATTGTGTCAGAGCATGTTGTACTGAGAGTTGTGCCTGTATTTAAAAGAGGTTATTGCAAAGTGTTTACAACGTAAAATAGCATGACGAGATGTATTTATTGATCTAGTGTATAGTAATTCTAATAAATTCTAGAAGTGGACCATTTCCATATTTATTTAGTATATATTATGTGTTGCTGTACGCAAACACAGCTTGCCGGATGTCTGTATGTACAGATTCAATAAAAAGACCTTCTCTACATCATACATCTCTGTCTGGATTTTTGACTTGTAAGTAATTTTATCTTTTTATTTTTTGTTGACTTTTTTTGTATTGAGAAGTTAAAATTAACTAGATTTCATGAGAAGTACAACTATTGGGTCTCATCCACACGTAACAGAATTGCTGCAGAAAATTTTTGCAGCGATTCCGCGGAAACTAGCAGGATTTCTGCAGTGAAAAAACTGCACCATTTCATGCGTTTTTTTGTTTTTTTACTGCAGAAAATATTGCGTATTTAGCTGCGTTTTTCTCACTGTTGGCAGATGTGATATCGCCTCTGAAAAACACAGCAATTCTGTCCAATTTCCGCAGCAGGAATACGCACTGCAGGTTAATTTCTGGTGGGAAATTGTACGCAGCGTGTGGATGACATTTGTTAAATCTCACCCACTTTGCTGCTCCTGTATGCTGCTGCGTATTTTCCGTCTGTAATTCCAGACAGAAAAATACACAGCAATTCCGCTACGTTTGTGGACAAGCCCTTATCCCCTTAATTCACCTTGAGGTAAGCGGACGTCAAGGTGAAAGCACGAAGACCGTGGCAACAATACACACCTTCACTAAGGGTTGTCCCCTCCAAAATTTAAATGATTAAAAGTTAAATATTAACAAATTCGTACTAAAAATTTTGCTTTTAGAAACTTCAACTTGTCAGCAAAAAACAAGACCCCTTAAAGAGCTTCTCCAGGAGCTTTAACATTTTTCAGGAGGGCATAAAATAATAAATTAACAGGTGCTGACCCTTTCAATCACCCCCGTTTGCTGACACTTCAGTCCTGGAAGCTCTGGCTGTAGTCATGTGCCGCTGCAGCCAATCGCTGGCCTCAGTGATCATGTGCTATTCATGGCAGCATCACCGCTGAGGCCAGCGATTTGGCTTCAGCGGCACTTGACCGAACCTGAAGATTCCAAGACCAAAGCGGCCTCAAAAGGCTATGTCTGCATTGGAGTGAGAGTGTTTAAAAGTAAACCTCCCCTGCTGTAAAATTTTAACTCCCGGATAACCCCTTTAAGGACCAAGTTATTTTTGGACTATAGGCAGAAAATGCAAATGCAGTTGGCCAAACAAAAAGCTTCTCTTTCATGTACCTGTTCTAGAAATCAACCCACCCCTGTGCTGCCCTGTATTAAGCTGTAATAAAGTAGTATTTCCTATGATGACTCCAAAGAAGCTGCAACGATCAACTGCATCAAACAATTAGGCATGTATTTGTGTACTCTCAGAAGTTTACGTTGCACTATGCTGTGGGCTGACCACCTGCATAGCTGCTTTTTATTTATAAGGTCTGCCTTCTCTGACATGTATGATTGTGGAGCTGCAAGTTCAGAGCACAGCGTGTGTGTACAGATGTAGGGAACTTTACTTGACTGTCAATTTATTAAATTAAAATTTGGCAAAAAAGTAACATTACATTTACTTTTTCAATGGCTTAAGTGGGAAGTTATTCCGATGCAGCAAGTTACCGGACTCGGGATAAGGACTGCTCCATATGTGTGTGTGATAAAAAATAATATATATATATATATATATATATATATATATATATATATATATATATACACACACTGCAGTGGGGGAAAAAAATAAAATGTGCTAGCGCTCTATCCGGATCAAGGATACATAAAGTCCAATAAGTTGAAGCATTCCCCAAATGTTCAATTATAATTTTTTTTAAACTCATTTTATTGAATAGAGTAGTAAAATGCTGCATAGAAATAGAAGTTACAGGACAACAGCATCTCATTAAGTTCAGCAGAACATATACAAGTATCAATTATGACAAAATGATGTGACGGCATTATGAGAAAGTACTTATAGCAAGTGAAATACAACGATAACTAAACAATTCTCTTTTGTTTTGTCCATAATAGCTTTTTATCATGCAAGAGATCTGGGAGTACATCAGGTGACCATATGAGCATGTTATATATGTATACCACCACTAAGGTAATTTATAACGGAATTCAGATCCCGAGGGGAGTAGATGGTATTTGGGGAGCTACGCCACGAACCCCATGCTTTTTATTATTTTGTCTGAGCAGTTTCTATGCTTAAAGATGATGCGTTTGTATGAGACTGTGTAGCATTAACCATTCGATTCTGAATCGAAACATGAGGTTGTCTATCCCTCCACCTTATTGCGATAGCCTTTCTGCTAGGAATAGAGTCTCTCTTATAAATATTATGGTGTGATGAGGCCACAGCTCTTCGTCCAGATTGCCGAAAAAACAAATGTCAGGTGAACACGGAATAGGTAAGTATGATATTGAATTAAGAAAGTCGATAATCGTTGACCAATAATTCTGTATCAATGGAACACATTCACACCATATGCCAGAAATCAGCTGGGGCGTAGGAACATTTGGGAAATAAAGCTTCTGGGATATGATGCATTTTGAATAGCCAAAGAGGAGTCAGGTATACATGGTGTATGACGTGCATCTGGATGAGCTTCTTCTTGACTGCAGGTGAAACATGTAACTGAGATTCGAGTATTTCTTTGGTGGTGTTCTCTGTAAGCATAGGAATCCGTTAAGCCCAATTTGAGGTGGTGGACAAGGAGATACTTGAAGCTTTTGCTTCAATAAGGTGTGTGTAAATAGTTGAGATGAACCCTTTGGGGCCCTGGGATCTAACCACTCCAATGAGCGGATAGGAGGAGATGGGCTGGCGTGGCTCCGGGAACTGCGGGGAGTGTAAATGCCTAAGTTGGAGGAATCTAAAGAAGTGATTCCTAGGTATTTGGCTTGCATTTGCTCAAAAGATAGGGAGATTTTTTTCTTCATACAAGTCATCAAGAATTCTAATCCCTTTATGAATCCAATACTTAGCATCTGAATAGTTATAAAGGAAGTCTAACACTTCGATATGCCATAGGGGAGTCTCTGCAGGTGTATCAGTGACTGTTCAGATCCGCATAGCCGCTTTCCATACTCCCCTGGCCGTCTTATGAATAGGTAGTAATGGACATCTAGGATTCTGTGGATGAAATAATAAAGGCCATAATAGCGTATGCTCAGAGTAATCCATAAGTGTGCTTTCTGGTCTCTGGAGACTACCAGTTGTAGTCCAGGAGCTAAGATACTTAAGTTGTCCGGCCATATACACCGCGTTCCAAATTATTATGCAAATGTTATTTTTCGCTGATTTTCCTAATTAGTCGATGCAAATGACAGTCAGTATAATCTTCAAGCCATCAACCGTTGGAGTATAATGCGAATTTTATTGAACAAATCTCCTAATGATAACAGATTTTTTTTAGAAGTAAACTCAAAATGCACGGTTCAAATTATGCACAACAGAGATCAAAACATTTTAAAGGTTGTAAAGAGAATTAAAATGGTCATTTGTTGAATGTGCAGCATCAGGAGGTCATATTTACAGAAATCAAAAGCTCTTTCAATCAAAAAAACTTAGCAGGCCAAGTTACATGTTAATATAGGACCCCTTCTTTGATATCACCTTCACAATTCTTGCATCCATTGAATTTGTGAGTATTTGGACAGTTTCTGCTTGAATATCTTTGCAGGATGTCAGAATAACCTCCCAGAGCTTCTGTTTTGATGTGAACTGCCTCCCACCCTCATACATATTTTGCTTGAGGATGCTCCAAAGGTTCTCAATAGGGTTGAGGTCAGGGGAACATGGGGGCGACACCATGAGTTTCTCTCCTTTTATGCCCATAGCAGCCAATGACACAAAGGTATTCTTTGCAGCATGAGATGGTGCATTGTCATGCATGAAGATAATTTTGCTACGGAAGTCACGGTTCTACTTTTTGTACCACGGAAGAAAGTGGTCAGTCATAAACTCTACGTACTATGCAGAGGTCATTTTCACAACGTGAGGGATCCTAAAGGGGCCTACCAGCTCTCTCCCCATGATTCCAGCCCAAAACATGACTCCGCCGCCTCCTTGCTGACGTCGCAGCCTTGTTGGGACATGGTGGCCATTCACCAACCATCCACTACTCCATCCATCTGGACCATCCAGGGTTGCACGGCACTCATCCGTAAACAACATGGTTTGAAAATTAGTCGTCTTGTATTTCTGAGCCCACTGCAACCGTTTCTGCTTGTGAGCATTGTTTAGGGGTGGCCGAATAATAGCTTTATGCACACTTGCAAACCTCTGGAGGATCCTACACCTTGAGGTTCGCGGGACTCCAGAGGCACCAGCGGTTTCAAATACCTGTTTGCTGCTTTGCAATGGCATTTTAGCATCTCCTAATCCTATTAATTTGTCTGGCAGAAACCTTCCTCATTATGCCTTTATCTGAACAAACCCGTCTGTGCTCTGAATCGGCCACAAATCTTTTCACAGTACGATGATCACGCTTAAGTTTTCTTGAAATATCCAATGTTTTCATACCTTGTCCAAGGTATTGCACTATTTCATGCTTTTCGGCAGCAGAGAGATCCTTTTTCTTTCCCATATTGCTTGAAACCTGTGGCCTGCTTAATAATGTGGAACGTCCTTCTTAAGTAGTTTTCCTTTGATTGGGCACACCTGGCAAACTAATTATCACAGGTGTCTGAGATTGATTACAATGATCCAAAGAGCCCTAAGACACAATACCATCCATGAGTTTAATTGAAAAACAAATAATTAAATGTTTATGACACATAAATCCAATGTGCATAATAATTTGGAACACTGTGTAGTAAAGATAAATGTCCGGTAGGGTAATTCCAGCCATGTATTTTGGCCTTTGTAGTTTGTGAAAGGCTAGTTTAGATCTTGATCGCCCCGAGATAAATGATATGACTAAAAGAGTCTAGGGTTTTAAGAAAGGATTGCGGAATAGGAGTAAACACATGTTGTAAAACATAGAAGCATTTTGGGAGGATTGCCATCTTCACTAGGTTAATGCGCCCCATAACTGATAGTGGAAATGCCACCCATATCTTGAATTTATCCTTGAAAATTGGTAACAGAGGAAGGACCTTCAGAGGAAGGGTCTGCTTTACCTGTCTGGCAATGTGCATTCCCAGATAAATGAATCGATCTACCGCTCTAAGACCTTCCAGGATAGAGGCGATAGGTTGTGGTTCATCAGAAACATTAAAGCCGATATCGTCCAGTTAATTCGTAGTGTGGAGTAGTCTCCAAATATATTAATTAGGCTTGTGGTAATGAGACGTGTATATGGAAAATAAAGTGCATGATATCGTCTGCATATAGGGCTATGCCCTCTACACCATATCTATGGGAGATACTGCAGAATTCTGCATCTGTACTTATTGTGATAGCCAATGGCTCTATCGCAATAGCGAAAAGAAAGTGTGACAGGGGGCACCCCTGTCTCATTCTTCTGCCAAGTGTAAAGGAGGCTAATGACATGCCGTTAAGAGCTATGGCAGCTCTTGGTTGTGTGTGTATATGATTCATATCCAATTTATGAATGTAGAGCCGAAACCAGCACTTGAGTGATAAAAGGCCATTCGATGGAGTCTAATGCCTCAGCGGCGCCCAATGAGGCAAAATTAATTCAAAAACAGTCATGTTTTCTGCTCTCTCCCATTTGCGCCACAGCTTGAACCCTTCAGATGGATAAGACAAGGGGTTACTGTAGTCTAATTGCAAGTACTTTGGTTCGCAGTTTATAGTCCACATTAAGCAGGGAAATGTCCGGTTTCAAAATCGCAACAATGGTGACATCATAAAAAGAGGTTGGTAAAATTCCCTTTGCCAGAGATGTATTTAGGGTTTCAAGCAGAGCTGGTATGTGACATATACTTCTAATGGAATACCGTCTGGACCCGGCGACTTGCCCTTAGCCATTAAAGATAAGGCTGTCGTCAATTCTTTGATTGAAATAGGAGCGTCCAGATGATCTGTTTGCACAGATGTTAAAGTAGGTATATCTATCTCCATTAGGTATTTTTGGATATCTGTAGATGAAACATTTTTTGATTCATTATAGATCTCTGTAGAATTCAGAAAAGCAGGTAAGTATGTATGAGTTAGGCTGTGTTCATGTCAGCGTTGTCTTTCCATTGAGGGGTTCCGTCTGAGGTTTCCATCGGCGGAACCTCTCAACGGAAAGGCAAACGGAAACCTTAGCTTCCGCTTGCATCACCATTGATCTCAATGGTGAAGGAAACTTTGCTAATGGTTTCCGTTTGTCACCGTTGTGACAGGGTTCCATTGTTCTTGGCGGAATCAATAGCGCTATCTTTCCTGTCAAGGAGGAAGTGGAGTGCTGGATCACATCTAAAAGCCTGGAAGACACTTGCGCTAAAGTAAGTTCAAGTCCCGTATCAGGTGGAGGATCCATCACCTCTCCTTCAGACGAATAAGCTTAAGAGGGCGCGGGACATTCAGCGCCATCTTGGGGAGCGCCCTATGCAAACCCCTTGAGTCACTCAGCCACCAAGGATTGACGTGTATGGTTCGTTTTATGCCAAATTTTAAATTTTTCAATTTAAGTGATATTTATTCAGCCATGTATGTACATCACAATGTTTCATCCTACTTGCAGGGGGCTTTTGAATGTGGTGAATGGACTACATCAGAGAAAGGTCCAGGCTTTTGCACTACCGCAAGTGATGCCATGAACCACATCAAGATATGAAGATGATGATGTATAGCTTGAAGAATGTTTTTAAAAATAAATGTCTACAAATGATCCATTTGTCTATAGGATCATAAAATGGGGAATTATTGGTGAAACACGTGATTTGTAGACACATTAATTTTAAAATAAATTAGTCGGGCTATACTCCTCATCTTCATCTCCTGGCGAGATTCGTGCCGTCACTTGAGGTAGTGCAAGAGCCTGGATCTTTCTCTATAAGGTAGTCCACTCGTTGTTTCCAGCTGTGTGGTCCGTACACAACAGAACAAGGTGAGTGCCGTTGATCAAATCAGTGACAAGTAGAAAACCCCTGTTTAGAAACACTATCGAAGGAAGCGCTCTGTCCTTTTGGTTTTTTTTTTCTTCTCGAGTTCTCTTATTTGCAATGAGGCAGACCCCCAGCCAACTACTTCATCCGTTCCGTCAGTGATCAATCAATGGTTTGCCACCTAAGGCTCTAGCCCCTCCATCCGGTCTCAAACTGATGTGTTTTTGCAAGTTGTGATTTCTATGAGGACATTCAGCTCAGAAGCTAGACAATGTTTACTAAGGCCTCATTCAAACCGCAGTATTTTGCATAAGTAATTGTAAGCCAAGACCAGGAGTGGCTCCATAACATTCAAAAGGGGCAAATCTTTCCATTGTACTATTTCTCTGTGTAGCACTGCTGGATTTGGCTTCCAAACACTGATACAAAATTAGGTATCGCTCAGACCGAAATTTTGTATTTTGCATAGTACTTTTGGAGGTTTTTCCAACTTATTAAAATCGGCCATGGACAGATGGAAAAAAAAAAGGAGTGACTAAGTATAGAGTACAGCTGGTTCCTACCTATCCTGAGTTTACTATGTAGTCGTAGGCCTAAGGTGAGTCTCCTGTTTGTATAGGTAGAACATCTAGACCTCATGCACACGTCAGTATTCTGGTCAGTATTTTGTTTCAGTATTTGGAAGCCAAAAGCAGTAGTGGAACATAAACAGAGAAAACCTGTAATGGAAAGATTTGTACCTTTTACGTGTTTTGTACCCACTCCTGGTGTTGGCCTCCAAATACTGAGCAGAATACTGATGTGTGCATGAGGCCTTAGTGTAGGGACCCATCTGCATTAGGTTGCCTTGTCATGGCCGATGGGCCCACAAAATGGGCGCACATTCTGAATAAAGTATATTTCAACCCGAGTACCCTTTGAATCTAGTTTGTTGTATTTTCATGTACAAATAAAGATTTCTGATTTTCTACCTTCATATCGTTGATAGTCCATGACTCCTTGTGTTCTTTTGTTGTGCCCATGATATTTTGGAGTTTTTATCCTTTTGATATTTTGGGGGTGACATGCCATATGCGGGAACCACCTAACCTTTGACCTATTGTCTTGTGAGACTAATGTTTATCATATTGCTTTCTGTGTTGTTCACAGCTTCTGGCTCCAAGCCCACTATGGATTTCAGGACGCGAGATCAGTCCTGGCTATCTCATTTAAATTAGGTTTTTAAAGAGGATTCAAACAATTTGGTGGAACAAAGCCTTCTTGGACAAATATCTAAGCAGGTCCTTAATACCCAGGGGGTTGAGAATTCAGGTTTTTCCTCGATTGGGAATGAGGGGTTCAAAACCAAATGGGAGGAATTAGCATCAGGTTGCTCCAAAGGCTTCATGGAGCTTCTGATTCAATCTATTTAGACTGCGCTGACAGACCTGGAGATTGAGATCAAGGAGATACAGACAAAAATTAAAAAAGACCGCTCTAGTGATGCACTTGTGAAACTAAATGCTGATTTGGACATTGAGTTCCAGAAATGGGAACAAGAGATATGTTCGATCAAAACAAAAAAATTCCAAAGAGATACTCAAGATTTACAACAAGACTGGATATACAGATGGCGCAATATACGGTCACGGTCCCTCTCCCGGTCACGATCAGGCTCAATTTAGTCTATGACCTCAAACGACGAACATACAAGAGCTAGACGGATTGGTGATACAGTCCAAAAAACTCTGGACCCCTGCTACCCACTTAGAAACAGAAAGAGACAAGCGGCCAAATGAAAAATGACTCCTCCTTACCAGCAAGGGAAAAAGCCAAAAGGCAACCTAGAGGTAATTAATTTATCCTCAACTACCCTCTCTAACATCCAGTGTGACATTTTGAGTAAGGGTCTTACCTTTTCTCCCTGTAACCCTTTCAATTTCTTTACAACATTGAAAGATTTGTATTTATTTTCCCGCAAACTGATTCTAAAAAAGCTACACAGCAGGGGAGAAACAGATTTGGGATTAAACAGTGAGATGGAAAATGAAGCCTTGAAGGCTCTTGAAGATCTCCTGCAGGAGCAAACTGTTACTGAGCAAGGTAGGTTCCCAGGGTCAGTACTACCGAGTTATACAAAGTTTCCTCCCTTATCTATATGCCCACAGGTGGAGATATTCACCAAAATAGTGATCAATGAGTTCAAACAGATTCCTAAAAATAAATATAATGACAACCTAACAGCAAGTCAACATGGAGCTCTAAGAGAATTACAATCATACGACGATGTCGTCTATAAAGCCACTGACAAGGGGGGAACATTGTTATCTGGCCAACCAACAAATATGAGCAGGAAGCGTTTCGGCAATTTAAAGATTAATAAACATATACCAAATTACAGTATAATCCAGTGGGGGCCTTTGCAACGGAATTACATCGTATTTTAAATGTGGCCCATGAAAAGGGTATCATTCCTAAAAAAAAATCTTAGATGGTTTGATAGTGAAATACCCCAAGATCCCGACACTATACCTTCTCCCTACGGTTCACAAAAACATGATAGACCCTACGGGACGCCCCATCATATCTGGTCTTGGAAGTTTATGTGATCCAGTCTGTAAGTTTATTGACTATTATTTGAAGCCCCTAGTCGAGTGTCTCCCCTCCTATGTTAAAGACACAACAGATGTATTAACGAGACTGGATGGCATCTTTTTAGATCCAGATGTGTTTTTGGTCACGGCCGATGTAGAATCCCTCTACACTAACATTAAACAAGGATGGAGGTGATGCGGTTCGCCTCTTTCTGGGGATGAACAACTGGGACAGTCATGTTTGTGATCTTATACTTGAATTGTTACAATACATAATGACTCACAACCTTTTTGTATTCAAGGATGTGTTCTACTTACAAAAGCAAGGCACTGCGATGGGGGCGGCGAGCGCGCCATCATATGCAAACCTGTTTCTTGGCTTTTGGGAGAGGCAGGTTTTCATGGTGATGGCGTCTGCACCGCTAACCATGTGCAGTGCTGGTTGAGATACATTGATGATGTATTTTTAATCTGGCAGGGCACTGAAACCCAGCTAGCATCCTTTATGGAACAACTCAACATCAATTATCTCAATATCAAACTGATCTACACTTTCGATAAAGGTAAAGTGGACTTTTTGGATGTTGCTATTGAGGTGGATGACGGGGGAACTATACAGACCGATGTCTTTAGGAAACAGACGTCTGTTAACTCCCTTCTACATGCCATATCGGGTCCACGATTAGGGCTGTCCCAGTTGGTCAATTCTTCAGAATGAGGTGAATCTGCACATCAGAGACCAAATTTGAAAATCAGTCGAGGGATTTAAAGGATAGATTTCTGGACCGAGGTTATAGCCACAAATGTATAAAACGTGGCTATAGACGTGCTAAGGCCACTGAACATAAATCCCTATTACATCCATCAGATAGGAAACCCTCTGATAAATATACGACTAGATTTATATCGACGTTTAAAAACCAGTGGCAATTAATGCGGACCATCTTAAACAGGCATTGGCCGATATCACAGACTAAACCCACTCTTGCATCGACTGTAAAAATCTCGGAGATTTTTTGGTTAAAAGTCACTATGTATCCAAAGAGAAACACACTTTTTAATCAAGGGGCCCTATCGAGGGGTGTTACCCTTGTGGTGAGTGTGTGGCATGTGCTAATATCAAACAAGCAAACACCTTTGAATCATTGAGTAACCGACGGGAATTAAAAATATTGCAGTATATATCCTGCAGTACCACATTTGTGATTTACTACGCGACCTGTGGCTGCCCTAAAGTATATGTAGGTTTGACATCTCGACAATGACGGATCAGAATTAGAGAACATGTGTGGGATATTATTGCACCAAAAGAGGTACTAGATCTAACCCTGTTAAAAATAATCCCTAAACATTTTAAACTTTATCATGGTTGTGATCCCCGGACCTTTATGGCATGGGTTTGGCTCAAAAACCTGAGCTAAAAACAGTCACAATAACTGCAATTAAATTTGTACATTTCACCTCCACTTTGCTTTAATTCGTGTGAAATGCCTAAAGGGTTAAGAAACGCTTTTTTGAATACTTTGTGGGGTGCAGTTTATAAAATAGGGTGATTTATGGGGTTTTCTAATATATGGGCCCCCTCAAAAGCCCCAAAGCTGCTTCAAAACTGAACTGGTCCCAAAAAAAAGCGTTTGAAATTCTTAGAACTTTAGCAGCAATTTCTCATATTTTTAAGACTTGTAATATCCTAGAAAAATAAAAGGATGTTCAAAAAACGATGCCAACATAAAGTAGACATAGCTGAAACGTTCATTAGTAAATATTTTTGTTTGGTATTAGTATTCGTCTTACAGGAAGAAACACTCAAATTAATAAAAATGCTAATTTTTGCAAATTTTCTCAAAATGTTGGTGTTTTCCACAAATAAACACTGAACGTATCAACCAAATTTTACCACTAATATAAAGTACAATGTGTCACAAGAAAACGATCTTAGAATCACTTGGGTAAACAAAAGCATTCGAAATTGATTACCCCGTAAGGTAAAACGCCATATTTGAAGAAATTGGCCTGGTCCCTAAGGCCAAAACAGGCTGAGTCCCCGAGGGGTTAAAGGCCTTCACATTGTTTTTTTCATTGTTTTAAACCGCATGTTAAAAAAAACAAAACCCGCCAGCTGCTTTTGAAGTTTTATAGAGTAGCTTATGAAGAAAAGCACAAGTATAACCGCATACCTAGAGCACACCGCGCTTTGATAAAACCGCCACAAACTAAAACGTTGTGTATGTAGACATTTTTTTCGATTTTCCTATAGACTTTAAACTAGTCGCTGGCTGCAGACTTTTATTCCTCCTTCCCTCCAAACCCGAGTAAAAACACCAATGAAAGTGCTAATAAACGAATGTGTGAAACCAGCCGTTGACTGTAAGAGCAGCCATATATGTAGCAAATTACATGTGGATTCACTGCATATTTCTCCCCCAACTACATGGAAACAGAATGAGCACGCTGCAGATTTTTAAATCCACAGAATTCTCCTATGTCTGTGTGGAAATTTCCACAGCAAGTAGATGGGATTTGATCAAATTTCATCCACATGGCAGATACTGTAATCCGCAGCATTTCCACCCTGCGTGGACCCGGTCTAAAGTTGTTGCCCCGCCTTAGAAAAATATGGCTTCTTTCTTCCAAAAACCTGTACACAAGTTGTATGGTATTGCAGCTCACCCTCACTCACTTAATTGACGCCGGGCTGTAATACCGGCCACAACTCAAGGACAGAGGTGGTGATGTTTCTGGAAGAAAGCAGCCATCTTGTCCTAATCCTGTACAACGCCTTCCCACCCCATGACGTACATTTACATCATAGGTACAATACAGTTAGCGGACCAAGGCATCCAAGTGGTTAAACAGAGGGGGGGGTGCTCTGAGTCCATTGCCCCCCCTCAACACGATTAGCTGGGTACCAGTGGGTTGCTATGGCAGCTGGGGACTAACAATGGCTCCCAGGTCTGATATCTTAGTACAGTTATTAGGCCCTGCCCATGAGGCATAATAAACTGTGATACAGAAGTAAAATAGTGTATTATATGAGCTTTCAAGAGATCGTATAGTTCCCTAGTGGGTAAACCAAAAATCTAAATAAGGGCCTGTTCACATCAGCATTCGGTTTCAGTTGATGGGTCCATCAGACCTTTCTGTCAGAGGAACTCATCAATGGAAAAGCAAAAACCATTTGCAACAGAAGCATTAGAATTGAAATCAATGGTAATATAAACAGAAGCGGTGGTTTCCATTTGACTTTTCATTCATCGGTTCTGCCGACGGAAAGGCCTGACGGAACCAATCAACTGAAACCAAACAATAACGTGAACAGGCCCTAAAATGATTAAATTATACAGAAAATCGTATTAACAATAAATTGTCACGTTACCCAGCACCGTAAAAAAAAAACAGAAATGCTGTTTATTGTTCATCCTGCCTCAAAAAGTTGTATGTACCACAAATGAAACCATCAACTAACCCCGCAAAAAAAAAAAAAACAAGCCCTCACACAGCTTCATGGATGGAAAGTTTAAAAAAAATAAAAAAGTGGTATAGCATGGTTTTTTTTTTTTTCTTTTTTTAGTGCGACCCATCCAGATGGATTTGCGGACTCTACATTATTCCATCCTCCATAAAAGCGGCATAGCGATATATACCAGCCCAACGATGAATGAATGTAGAGATGGTCCAAGCTAAATTAAATAAAATAAATGTGCACAAGGCTCCGGGACCAGATGGGTTACACCCTAGAATTCTTAAAGAGCTTAGTTCAGTTATTTCTGTCCCCCTTTTCATAATATTCAGAGAATCTCTAGTGACTGGTATAGTGCCAAGGGACTGGCGCAGGGCAAATGTGGTGCCTATTTTCAAAAAGGGCTCTAGGTCTTCCCCGGGTAATTATAGACCAGTAAGCTTAACATCCATCGTGGGGAAAATGTTTGAGGGGCTATTGAGGGACTATATACAGGATTATGTGACAATAAATAGCATTATAAGTGACAGCCAGCACGGTTTTACTAAGGACAGAAGTTGTCAAACTAACCTAATCTGTTTTTATGAAGAGGTGAGCAGAAGCCTAGACAGAGGGGGCGCTGTGGATTTAGTGTTTTTGGACTTTGCAAAGGCATTTGACACTGTCCCCCATAGACGCCTAATGGGTAAATTAAGGACTATAGGTTTAGAAAATATAGTTTGTAATTGGATTGAGAATTGGCTCAAGGACCGTATCCAGAGGGTTGTGGTCAATGATTCCTTCTCTGAATGGTCCCCGGTTATAAGTGGTGTACCCCAGGGTTCAGTGCTGGGACCACTATTATTCAACTTATTTATTAATGATATAGAGGATGGGATTAATAGCACTATTTCTATTTTTGCAGATGACACCAAGCTATGTAATATAGTTCAGACTATGGAAGATGTTCATGAATTACAGGCAGATTTAAACAAACTAAGTGTTTGGGCGTCCACTTGGCAAATGAAGTTTAATGTAGATAAATGTAAAGTTATGCATCTTGGTACCAACAACCTGCATGCATCATATGTCCTAGGGGGCGCTACACTGGCGGATTCACTTGTTGAGAAGGATCTGGGTGTACTTGTAAATCATAAACTCAATAACAGCATGCAGTGTCAATCAGCTGCTTCAAAGGCCAGCAGGATATTGTCGTGTATTAAAAGAGGCATGGACTCGCGGGACAGGGATGTAATAATGCCACTTTACGAAGCATTAGTGAGGCCTCATCTAGAATATGCAGTTCAGTTCTGGGCTCCAGTTCATAGAAAGGATGCCCTGGAGTTGGAAAAAATACAAAGAAGAGCAACGAAGCTAATAAGGGGCATGGAGAATTTAAGTTATGAGGAAAGATTGAAAGAATTAAACCTATTTAGCCTTGAAAAAAGAAGACTAAGGGGGGACATGATTAACTTATATAAATATATTAATGGCACATACAAAAAATATGGTGAAATCCTGTTCCTTGTAAAACCCCCTCAAAAAACAAGGGGGCACTCCCTCCGTCTGGAGAAAAAAAGGTTCAAGCTGCAGAGGCGACAAGGCTTCTTTACAGTGAGAACTGTGAATTTATGGAATAGCCTACCGCAGGAGCTGGTCACAGCAGGGACAGTAGATGGCTTTAAAAAAGGGTTAGATATTTCCTAGAACAAAAAAATATTAGCTCCTATGTGTAGAAATTTTTCCTTCCTTTTCCCTTCCCTTGGTTGAACTTGATGGACATGTGTCTTTTTTCAGCCGTACTAACTATGTAACTATGTAACGGAGGCCAAAAGGACACGTATTTGGTTTCCGTGAAGCAAATGGAGCCCTATGGACACGTTTGTTTACGGCACTTTCCCGACGTACATGATAAACGTAGGGCAGAAACGAGATGTCATGTAGGCCTGTTTTACAAGTTACATTTATTCTTGTAGCATTTGTTTTTTTGCACAGAGACACTAAAATAGAAATCATTTGTTCGTTCGCCATACTCCGAGATCCATAACTTTTTTTTTTTTTTCTTTTTTAACATGGAAGCCTATAAGTGACAGATGTCACTATATGGCATTTGTCAGAGGTATACATTGGACATCTCAGGGAGCTTCTTTGGAATGGAAATCTTTTGAAATCACTGTCCATATATGGAGCCCCTTGACAGAGCACCAGTACCACTCTGGCCAGGGACTCTGTATATGGACAGGGGTGTCTCCAGTCCCAGACCATGACATCAGTGGCTGCTCCAGGAGCAGAATCCCCAGCCAGATCATTGCCGATTCTCCAGGTGGGAATACCAGGCTCGAAAATATATTGACATTGCCGTCCTGGGCCAGAGCGCTTGCGATGTTCTGGCCCGAGGACTCCGTAGTTGAAGTCCTTATATGGACAGTGACATCAGCGGATTCGCAGCATACAGCGCCTAAAGTATCCCTGGGGAGTTTCGGCAATGTATGCCTGTACAGTGGGATAAGTCACTACCTTCCATCGGAGGTATACGTCAGGACTGCTCCCGACATACCTCTCATGGAAGGGATAAAACGTGATGTGAATAAGCCCTTATACTGCAGGGTAAAAACAAAACCCAAAAAAAAGAGAGAGTGCTGAGAATTGCCATTTTATTCCACCAAGAATATATTTTAATTTTTTTTTAAGTTATACAATACATGCGTAACCTAAAATTGTCAACGAAAACACAACTCATCCCACAAAAAAAAAAAAAAGTCCTCAGGTGGCCTTTTCTCGTGTGACATTTAAAAAAAAACAAAAAAAAACTGCATCTTTTAAGGGGTTAAAGCTTCAAACATTGTGCTATATAAGACCATGTTACTGGTTTCTTTTTGAGATCTTCAGTACAGCCAGAGTCATTTTACCAATAACAATTCCATAGACAACAGCGGCTTGTTTTAACTCATGACACCGAATCAGAATAAAAGACCAAAGAACATTCTAGAAAGACTAAAAATAAACACACACAAGAATAAAATATCAGGTAACTGTGGGAGCCCCCTAGTGGTCAAAATAAATAAAACTACTGAGCATATTTCTCATTACTAGAGGTCACTGAAAGCAGCGTCAATATATGCCCTTTAAGGCTGGATTCACACGTGTGTTCGGAACGTAAAGGACGGAACGTATTTCGTCCGCAAGTCCCGGACCGAACACACTGCAGGGAGCCGGGCTCCTAGCATCAGTTATGTACAACGCTAGGAGTCCCTGCCTCTCCGTGGAACTACTGTCCCATACTGAAAACATGATTACAGTACGGGACAGTTGTCCCGCAGCGAGGCAGGGACTCCTAGCGTCGAACATAACCATGATGCTAGGAGCCCGGCTCCCTGCAGTGTCTCCGTTCCGGGACTTGCGGCCGAAATACGTTCTGTCATTTACGGACCGAAAATGCTCGTGTGAATTCAGCCTTAGGACTCATGCACATGGCTGTGCCCGTAATCACAGTCCACGACTACGGGCACAGCCGGCCACCTGCATTTTCAGCCCACGCTCCCATACAAAATATGAGAACACTGCCGGTAAAAAGCAAAAGACAGCACATGTCTCTTTTGCAGAGGCTTTCTACAGCCCAGACACCATCCCACAAATATACGGGAAGGTTCCGTGGTCAATAGAAAATGAATGGGTCCGTAATTGCGGATGAAATCTACAGTCGTGTGCATGGGGCCCCAAGCTGGATTGTACACCAGACAGCCATTGTAATGCACAGGCCAAGTCGGTCAGAGCCTCCGCCACCCTGTAATCAGCTTGTTCTCCAAGGGACTGACAGGGCAAAGTTCTCTGTGATCAGCTTCTATTAACCCCCGTGCTCCCGTCACTCGCAGAGCGCAGCCTCGTCCAATACCCAACAATGCGACAGCACAGAGGGATCCGCAGATTAGATGTAGGAGAACAGAGAGGCTGCAGTTTGGCTCATCACATACACAGCAGGCCTTATGTCTGACAGCAGCCGTATATATGACGGAACTAGAATTCCTCCTGGAAACGTATGAATACATTGACAACTGGGTGTTACCATTCCGCTGGTCAATGTGGAGTATCCCTACACACTGACTCTCTCCAATCACTGCTGACACCATCACAAGTTCTTTAAAATCCTTTAATTAATAATTACATTTGTCACAGCAAAATGGAGCAGTTGATTTTCACCGAAAATTATTTACACCTTTTTTTCCCCCTCTCTTTAATTCTACAAGTTCCATGAGCTTGTCTGAGGAGGCAATTAAATCATCTGGTATTGTCATCCAGTCTTAAAAAGGTTCTGCGTTCCCGTAAATCCCAGTGACCGTGTGCTGCGAGCGTTCCCATTATACAAATGAAAATCTTGTAAAAAGCAGAGAACCGTTTGTATGACGAGCGGCGCCCTCTGTCTCCGGATCGGTGAGCGGTTGTTAGGATAATTTCACTCCGATTTTGTTCTGCTCTTTCTTCATTTGCCTCTGCACCTCTTTCTCCATCTTCTTCCTTTGTTGCTCTGCCGTTCGTTTTTCCCTTTCGGCCATCTTCTGCTGCCTGGTGAATGAAACCAAACAATTAGTGAAACTTACGGGAACACTTGGCATACAAAAACAAAAAAACCTCAGTTAGGGTATGTGCACACACACTAATTACGTCCGTAATTGACGGACGTATTTCGGCCGCAAGTACCGGACCGAACTCAGTGCAGGGAGCCGGGCTCCTAGCATCATACTTATGTACGATGCTAGGAGTCCCTGCCTCGCTGCAGGACAACTGTCCCGGACTGTAATCATGTTTTCAGTACGGGACAGTTGTCCTGCAGCGAGGCAGGGACTCCTAGCATCGTACATAAGTATGATGCTAGGAGCCCGGCTCCCTGCACTGTGTTCGGTCCGGTACTTGCGGCCGAAATACGTCCGTCAATTACGGACGTAATTAGTGTGTGCACATACCCTAATTCTACAGAGTTTTTTGACGAGTTTGACGTGGAAACCGGCCGAAAATGCCTCCCATTGATTTCAATGAGAGGCGGAGGCTTTTTTTTTTTTTTGCCCACGAACAGAAAACAGTCTCGTGGGAAAAAGGGACATGGCCTATTTTCAGGCGTTTACACCTCTGACCTCCCATTGACATCAATGGGAGGCAGAGAAAGCGTATTTCGCAGCGTTTTTAACCTCCTCCTTTCTGAAAGCGGAGACATATAAATAATTTTTCTGTATGTGTCCCAGAGGATCAGTAATTTCCCATTCTTCCTTCTCACAATCCTGTATTTGGCTGTAAGAAAACTGTCTGCAGCAGGAGCCTCCCACTGGGCCCGGTCTGTAATGAGAGAATGTTAGACGGGTTGTGCAGGATTAGAAAACCATGGCTGCTTTCCACCAGACACCTGTCCATGGGTTGTGTGTGATCTTGATATACGGATAGTCTGTCAACTGTATTACTGGACCAACCACCGTTCAGGAAGCTGGGCTCCTACCATCTATGATGCTAGGAATCCCTGCCTCGCCACGGGAATACTGTCCTGTAATCATGTTTTCAGTAATCCCACGAGAGGCAGGGACTCCTAGCATCATAGATACCTACAATTCTAGGAGCCCGGTTCACTCAGCTGTGTGCGGGCCGGGAAATATGGCCGACAAACGGTCCTTATATCATGGACTGAACACAGCCATGTGAATAAGGCCTTACTTAAGTGAATGGGGGCAGAGCTGCAGTACCACAAAACTGGTGGACCGGTGAGGAACTATTTTTTTTTTTTTTAAGAAAGCAGCCATGTTTTCTTAATCGTCTACAACCCCTTTAAGTCTCAGCCCTTGGCCAAGCCCCTTAGCTGTCGGTCAATCAAAAATGGAAGAGATCAGAAGGAAACTAACTTGTGTTATCTGCAAGATCTCAATATGTCTGTATGATTCTAAAACACCCAAAAATGTTGCTGACCAGTGGGTTAGATGGAAAGAGGTGCGCTGATGAGGCGCCAGGTAGTCCCACCCGTGCTGGCAGTTTTTTTTTTATTCTGTGCCAACATATGATAATACAGACCCAAAGTCTGAGGCGCACTAGAGATTCTGATCTGTTCAAATCACCAAATATCTGCGCTGCCCCTGCAGTACCATTTGTTTGTGTATAAGTAGGGACATTGATGTAGATTATAATTTAGACGTTAAATTTCTCACGTTTTCACGTTGCGGATTATGGTGCGATTTTCCACAGCACTAGGCAGATACAATTCACAAGCGGAAACGCAAGATAAACTGACATGCTGCGGATTCCGAAAGACGCACCGCAGGACAATTTCCGCCATGAGAAAATACTACAGCGTGTACATGAGATTTCCTGGAGTCCCATGGACTATGCTGGTACTGTATTATGCGGTGCGCAAATCCGCACGTAATACGCATAGTGTGCATTGAGCCTTAGACAGGTCAGGAGTGGTGACTGATCCTCTCTATTTTGGTAAATACTTGCTCCACAATGGTTATTGCCAGGGGAATGCATCTTTCCTTAGAACTCTGCGTTATGCCGTTAATTTGTTGTTCCTCCTAGAAATGTATAAATAAATAAATTGACAACTGGGTGTTACCATTCCTCACTCAGTCACCGAATGGACAGTGTCAGTCTGTGTAGGGACACACCCCAACTGGTAACACCCAATTGTCAATTTATTCATTTATTTCTAGGAGTAATAACAGAGGAACGGCACAATGCAGAGTTAAGAGAAAAATATGCTCCAGAATGGTTATGTAATGAGGAATACAATTATTTACTAAAAACAGACACGTCAGGAGGTGACCGGTCCCTTTTAAAGAGTATTTTTTAGGATTAAATAAACTATTCGTTTGTAGACGACCACCTTGTGGGCTTTCAGTTAAACTGGGTCTGACTATTTTAGGGCGTAATTATTAGCCATTTTTGGAGAAAAAAATAATTGACTCCATGAGACAACCCCTTAAATACAAGCCCTTGTTATAGTAATGGTTCCGGTCATCAAGCTTTCTGAAAACCACATTGTAGTCAAGATTCTGAGAGATAGTCAGGCCTTGTAGTTGCAGCCATCAAGGACTATTTTCGCCAGTTTTAATACGGCCTTGTAGAAGAGAATGTGTTTTATATACTTGAATGCAAGTGTAACTATTATCCTTCTATACGGAGGGCTTCTCTTTAAAGCGGTTGGCTTAGAATCAGACCTCTGGCACACCACTATCGTTTTCACCCGTAATCGCAGGTGAAATTGCGGACCCATTAATTTCTATTGGCCAGACACCTTTCCGTATATTTACGGATGTGTGTCCGGCCGTAGAAATGATCCGCAAAATATAGAACACGTCCTATTCTTGTCCGCAATTGCGGCATTGACTCACCCATAGCCTATGGGCGCTTCCGCAAAGGCGGACAGCTACAGAGTTTTTACGGCTTACTTTATTTTGTGGCTCGGATACGATCACTGTGATATCAAATTTATATAGTTTTTTTTTTTTTATATTTTCTACTTAAATGTATTTTTTTGTAAAATTTTTTTTAAAGGTATTGTTTTGTTTTACCATATTCTGAGAGACATAAGTCCCCCAGGTCGGCCATCTTTCTACACCTACGAAGCCCTGCTTCCGGCAGGGCTTCATAGCAGAAGGTCAGTAGAACGATATACTGTAATACATTAGTATTTCAGTATATCATGCAAATGATCCAACCAATGCTGGTTCAAGTCCCCTATGAGTTTCCACATTTTTTCCGAAGCACGGTGTAAAAATAAACATGCATACTGGTAACATAACTGAACTATTACAATATAACATTTAGTGCCTACGGTGAATACGTTTAAAAAAAAAAAAACACAACACAACTCGCACATACCCCAAAATAGTACCAATAGAATCTACAGCTTGTCCTGCAAAAAAGCAAGCCCTCATACCAAAGAGACGAGGAAAAACAAAAAGAAAAAAAACCGCCACCATAAAAGTTTGGCAGAATATTGACATGCAGAATAAAGTTAAAGCGGCTCTGTCACCACATTATAAGTGGCCTATCTTGTACATGATGTGATCGGCGCTGTAATGTAGATTACAGCAGTTTTTTATTTAGAAAAACGATTTTTGACGGAGTTATGACCTATTTTAGCTTTATGCTAATGAGTTTCTCAATGGACAACTGGGCGTGTTTTACTATATGACCAAGTGGGCGTTGTACAGAGGAGTGTATGACGCTGACCAATCAGCGTCATACGCTTCTCCATTCATTTACACAGCACATAGGGATATAGCTATATCGCTATGTGCAGCCACATACACACTATAACGTTACTGCAGTGTCCGGACAATGAATATACATTACCTCCAGCCAGGACGTGATGTGTATTCAGAATCTTGACCACTTCTGATTGGTCAGCGTCATACACTCCTCTGTACAACACCCACTTGGTCATATAGTAAAACACGCCCAGTTGTCCATTGAGAAACTCATTAGCATAAAGCTAATATAGGTCATAACTCAGTCAAAAATTATCGTTTTTCTAAATAAAAAAAAACCACTGCTGTAATCTACATTACACCGCCGATCACATCATGTACAAGATAGGCTACTTAGCATGTTAAAGAGGCTGTCACCACATTATGTTTTTACTGCACAGTGAACTTTTGAGATGAAACCCTCCAGAAGATTGAGGAATCCGTTTTTTTCCTATTCCACACAAAGATTTTTCCAGTTTCCCACTACATTATACTGTACAATAAATGGGGCCGTGAAAATCTACAACTCATCCCGCCAAAAAAAAAAAAAAAAAAGCCTAAAAGTCAGGGATTTTGGAAGGTGGAGAGGGAAAAAAATACTAAAGCAAAAATCTGAAAAATAGCTGTGGCGTGAAAGGGTTAAATCAATTTTGGCTTTTGCTTAAAACACAACGCTGGTCTGGATGTGACTGGAGTAGAATTAGGATTTCATTTAAAGATCAGTAAAACAAAAGAACTTGCACTCTTTACTGATTTACGTGATATTTTTGCACTTGAATGTAAGCACGCTCTCGGGCACATTGCTAAACTAGAACATGATGGGCAGAGCAGGGGTACATTTCCAGCATCGCAGACTACAGCCGGTTACGTGGCCACGCTTCTCCCAGCCGCATGTGGACAGCACTGGAAAACAGGCTCCGTTTACCCAAAACAAATGGGAGCCGTCCAAAAAATCTCCACCTTTATTTACATTAAGAAACACCCAGTGGCCCAAATAGACAAACTAATGCTTGTAAAACAAGTTAAACGTCTAACATAATATAATATGTGCACGTGATGAACAAAGGCAGAACCTGGCACAGGCACCCGCTATATGGACTGCATTGGTTCTATAGGTGAGAATCCATGCTGAAGTACGTTCCATTATTGTAGGGGGATATGCCAGTTACATATAGGACTGATATTATTTACCTTAAAACTTCATCAGCCTGCCAGCCAGCATCTTCCTCTTCCTCCCAAGCATTTGAATTTTCTTGCCATGTTTCCAAATCGCCCAATTCTGCCTAGAAATGTGTATTGTACAAAAGGTTAAATATATGCAATCTGAGTGTGATCCAGATATAGGTCACAGCACCATGATCATTTCTGAGCAATAGTGAACGTCCAACCTTAAACACCTCCCACCTTCCTAAAAAGGTCCAAAACTTGTGCTGATAAATTTCATAATATATCTTCGGAGTGGTCAGAAGTCTTATAGAGCTACAAATCAGCATAAGAGAGAGTGTGAGAGACTGACAACCTGCACATACAAGTCTATGGAGAGGGGAGGGGAGGGGAGGGGGAGCAGAGTGAAAAAGATAGACAAACGCTGAACCTGCTGGTAAGATTTGTTTCACCCCAGTGCTGGATTCTCAGCTACACCGCTCATTACTGCTGTATAACCTCCTCCATGCTGCTGCATCTATCTATCTATCTATCTATCCAGACACAGTAGTGATAAAAAAAAAAAATTAGCAGGGAGTTAAAATAAAATAAAGCGCAAAATATGGCTTGAATTCAGTGCTCGTGGGTCATCTGACAGTGTGGCCACTAGACCTAAAGAGAACAATTTTGCCTTCATCAGTCCACAAAACTTTGCAACATTTCTTAACCTATTCAGGACATGTTTTTTTGCAGTGAGTTCTTGCTGGTAACTTGGCTTCACTTAAAGAGGCTCTGTCACCAGATTTTGCAACCCCTATCTGCTATTGCAGCAGATCGGCGCTGCAATGTAGATTACAGTAACGTTTTTATTTTTTAAAAACGAGCATTTTTGGCCAAGTTATGACCATTTTTGTAGTTATGCAAATGAGGCTTGCAAAAGTCCAAGTGGGCGTGTATTATGTGCGTACATCGGGGCGTGTATTATGTGCGTACATCACATCGGGGCGTTTTTAATACTTTTACTAGCTGGGCGTTCTCATGAGAAGTATCATCCACTTCTCTTCAGAACGCCCAGCTTCTGCCTGATCACGCTGTGACGTCACTCACAGGTCCTGCATCGTGTCAGACGAGCGAGGACACATCGGCACCAGAGGCTACAGTTGATTCTGCAGCAGCATCAGCGTTTGCAGGTAAGTAGCTACATCGACTTACCTGCTAACGCCGATGCTGCTGCAGAATCAACTGAAGCGACACGATGCAGGACCTGTGAGTGACGTCACAGATCTGCACTGCCAGAAGCTGGGCGTTTTGAAGAGAAGTGGATGATACTTCTCATCAGAACGCCCAGCTAGTAAAAGTATTAAAAACGCCCCGATGTACGCACATAATACACGCCCACTTGGACTTTTGCAAGCCTCATTTGCATAACTACAAAAATGGTCATAACTTGGCCAAAAATGCTCGTTTTTTAAAAATAAAAACGTTACTGTAATCTACATTGCAGCGCCGATCTGCTGCAATAGCAGATAGGGGTTGCAAAATCTGGTGACAGAGCCTTTTAAAGGGGTTATCCTATCTTTGACAATTATGGCATATCCACAGGATATGCCATAAAAGTCTGATAGATGTGGGTCCCACCTATCTCTAGAACGGGGCCCCCTAAACCCTGTTCTAACTTACTTGGCTCTCGGCTTCCTGGCCACATCCTAGTCGGGTGGTCAGGAGTTCTGGTAACAGCCAAGTGCTCGTGAGCTACGCGGTTTCTGTAACTTCCAAAAAAAGGTGAAGCTCCAAAAACATGGCACAGCGAGCTATGCGGTTTCCGTAGCAACTGACCACCCAGCCAGTAAGTGCCTGGGAGGAAGTGGAGCAGAGTAAGCTGGAAGGGGTTTAGGGGGCCGAAGGCGACAGATGAAAAGCAGAACTTCGACTGGGCAGAGTGAATTTGAAGAGGTGTTCAGAAAAAAAAAAAAAAAAAAAAAAAGTATATATTAGGAACTTTATTCAATATTTACATAGAGTATTACTTAAAAAAAAAAAATATTGTGTACCTGGAAAAGCCCTTTGACCAGTTAGTGACCGGCCCATAGTGTTTTCACGGCGGTCACTAACGGGCTTTATTCCAATGCAATACTTTTTACGTTACTGCATCGGAATAAGTAAACAGAGCAGGGAGCTGACAAATCTCCCTGCTCTCGGCTGCCAGAGATAGCTGAGGGCCGTCCCTGCTCGAACGGGTGAGATCGATATAAGTATCGATCTCACCCGTTTAACCCTTCAGATGCGGTGCTCAACAGCGTGCGCCGCATCCGAGTGGCTTTGTAGAGAGGGAGGGAGCTCCCTCTCATCCCACCGACACCCGGCGATAAGATCGCTGAGTGTCTGTCTCCGATGGCAGCCGGGGGCCTCATAAAGGCTCCCAGGTCTGCCTGTGGTAAATGCCTGCTAGATCATGCCTCTGGTTAATGTTATTTATACCACACGGTAAACGGCATAAATTTAGGATGCAAAAAAGCGTGACGAAATTGCTGTTTTTTTTTCCATTTCTCCCCCAAAAAAAGTTAAATAAATTCTATGTGCCCCAAAATGGTGCTATTAAGAAAAAAATAAAATAATTTGTCCCGCAAAAAACAAGACCTTAGGCCCCATGCACACGAACGTGTTTTTGCGTCCGCAATTCCCCCACAAATCCACGGGAGAATTGCGGACCCATTCATTTCTATGGGCCCATACACACTATCCGTGTTTTCACGGGTCTCCGCAAATCCGTGCCGCAGAAACTCAGGACATGTCTTATTACGGCCCACAAATTCGATGCGGACATGCCCATAGAAGTCAAATGCGGGTGCACCTCCGTGTGTCAACCGCAGTTTGCGGAAGTGTTGCTAGGCGACGACCGGGAATGAGTTCTGTCGTCATCCTGTTTTACCTAGGCTTTTTTTTTTATCCGCATTTTGCGGATTACATACGGATGAACTGCGGAGGACATTTCACGGAACACGGTCCTGGAATTTGCGGACCAGAAAAACACTACGGTCGTGTGCATGAGACCTTATACAGCGATGTCGACGCAAAAATAAAAAAGGTTATAGCTCTTTGAATGAGACGATGGAAAAAACATAAAAAATAGCTTGGTCATTAAGGTCTAAAATAGGCTGGTCCTTAAGGGGTTAAGTAGAAGATCTGCTTGGGTCATACACACCAATAATACCATGTATCCAAAACAAACAGAGCGTGGCATAAAGTGAATGGGACTTTTCCCAAGTCTTTTTTACTTCACTTATCTAATCAAAAATTAAGTAAAGACATTAGCAAATTTAGTTTTTTTTGCACTGAAGAAAACAAAAATTCCTTTTTTTCTACCCGATTCTCACCCATCCCTGCAATATCAGTCTCCGAGGATCCCACTTTGGGCAGTTTTTGTTTGGTGCGATGTGAGGTCTCAGCTCCCTGCCAGATATAAATCACATCAAGTGACTGCGGAGGCCAACAACCTCCTGCGACATCGCCACAAACACCACATCACCAGGGATGACCAGCGGAGGACTGAAGAGACCAGAGGAGCAGATACGGGTGAGAATCGGTAAGACACTTTCTTGCTACGTTTGTGGTGCAGCTTTGCTCGACACCTCAATGTGAACCTGGCCTGATACAGACACAATCGGAGACAACGCCGGTCCGATGAATAACTACGTCATGTCAGACATCAAATACTCACAGATTGAACAAAATTAATATCCTGTGTAGCTGCCAGTCTGCTTGAAAATCCTAGGCTCCCATCTGGGATGATATAATTGATTGGTTCTCTTTTCTTAACAATAATCTGCAAACAAAAGCACGGCGGAAAGAAGAAGAGATCAAGAACTGCAGCCCATGGACAGCAATGACAGACAAGAACCTGGAAAATATTATTCCTGCACTCACAATACACAATCACTTCTACAATGATCTGCATTACTGAATACTGTGCATATATCGCCACCTGCTGGCAGGAAAGAGAAACTGAAATCAATCTACCAGGTTCTTGGCGGCAGTAAACCAACCATTTGACAAGCACAGATGTAGCAGAGCTGCATTGATTTGTGCATGGTGATTACGGACAGCTATACAGTTGAAAAACGTAACCATGTACAAGAGGTGTGTCTAGTATTTGACCGCATCTAGTTCATGCACTGACTTTCTGGGTTTTCCTGATGGTTGGCGTCATGTCTCTGAAGTAATCGGGTTCTTCTTGCGCCAAAGTCCCATTTCCACCTTCAATTTTTACACTTGTGGGGACCTCGTCATCCCAAGAGCTCCACTCCTCCACCTAAGTGATATTTACAAGAGTTAGCGAGTGCTAAAAACAAGAACCTTTATATAGCCGACATTTTATAGTATTTAACCCCTTAACTGCTATGGAAACACTTGCTAAGAACTTTTCTAATATACATAGATTTAAAAAAACATGCTTAAGTTTTAGCGCTGCAGCTTCTATGTATCCACTGTCCATAGAAGCTGCAGAACGCAGTGAGCTGGACTGGCGGCAGCTCCTGTATAACTGACCCCTAATCGAACCCCAATACTGATCAAATCTAAGTCAGTAGCCTATCAGTCGAGCAGTCAGTCCAGCTCACTGACAAATTTGGCTTACAGCAATGTAGGGAATAAATGTGAGGGGGGGTATAATCTCTCTATTTTAAGGGGGGGGGGTGGTACGATTACAGTGATGCCAAATATTTTACTACTTTTGCACAATAGCACATTTCATGGGGGGGCGGGGGGGGGGGAACCAAAAAACTTCTCATTAGCACATTCCAAAAGCTATAACTTTCTAAAAATGTTTCCCCGTCAGAGATGTACGAGCGCTTGTTTTTTGTGGGAGAAGTTGTATTTTTTAATGGCACTATTTTGAGGTAGGTTTTTTAATATTTTTTGGGGTAAGATATGGAAATTGGGAGAAAAAAAATAAAAATTCTATATATATATATATATATATATATGCGTATTTTTGTGACTTATTTTTACACTTTACTATACTGCATGTCATACGGGTCGTTAAAAACCCTAAATAAAAATACATATTTAGTATTGCCACAAGCTTAACTGTTTTGCACAACAAACCTATTTTTTTTTTATTCTTTAAAAACACTTTTCTCAACTTTTTTAGACAGGTGAGTAATTTACGGAAAAGCAATCTCATCATAGGGGGCAATTTGGTGGCAGTGGATGTCCCCTCCCCTCGGGGTCTAACCACTTAGCTGCCGCAGCTGCTATTGATTGCGACGGGGTTAAACATCCTGGATCGGCGTCCTCCCCAATCCCTGCAGCGGGAAGCTGCCTGTATGGAACAGCTGCCGCCCATTGATAATGGAGCAGTGCCCCACTCCGAATACGGTCACATACTAGATCAGTCAGAACTTGGCAATTAGGATGTAATAGTATGTCTAAATGCGGGAAGGGGGCTAATGGGGTATTCCCATCTCTGGCATATCCAATAAACGTCTGATTGGTGCGAGTTCCAGAGGTGGGACCCGTAACTCCCTCTAGAACAGGTAGGTCAGAGGGAGCCCAGTCCTACCTTCTGCCACGGAGATACGAGGCGTCTTTTATTGGAAACAGACGAGCACGTCTTGCTGATCCATATGTGGTAAGGTCAACATTAGCCACATACAGATCTGCCACCTAGTGGTGGTAACATGCATGTCATTTTTTTATTTTATTTTTCATAGGTATATTTTTAGGAAATAGAAAAACATTGATCTTAACCCCTTCGCCGCCACAGCCATTTTTTAGATTTATTTTTCATTTTTTTCCTCCCCACTTTCGAAAAGCCATAACTTTTTTATTTTTCCGTCGATAAAGTCCTAGGAGGGCTTGATTTTTGTGGGATGTGTTATAGTTTCTCGTAGTGCCATTTATTGGATCATATAATGTACTAGGAAACGGGGGGGGGGGGGTGGACATAAACATTTTTTTGGGGGGTAAAAAAACAGCGATTCCTCGATTGTTTTTGGGCTACGTTTTTACGGAATTCGCTGTGCAATTCAAACAACATGTTAACTTTATCCTGCGGGTCAATACGATTACGGCGATGCCAAATATATATAGTTTTTACTATATTTTACTACTTTTATAAGTAAAAAAACTAGGTGTAAAAAATTACATTTATTTTGTGTCATCAAATTCTGAGAGCCATAACTTAAGCGGTCGTTTTTAATGATACCATTTTGGGGTACATGCGACGTTTTGATCACTTATTTAATTTTGTTGTTGTATATGAGGTAAAAAAAAAAAAGAAAAAGATTCTGGCGTTTACATTTTTTTTTTTTTTTACGGCGTTCACCGTGCGGGTTCAATAATGATATATTGTAACAGTTCAGACTTTTACAGATGCGGCGATACCAATTAAGTTTATTTATTTTTTTACTATGCTCTAGGGGCAAAATGTGTTTTTTTTTAACTTTCAATATTTATTATTTTTTTTACATAAAAAAAAAAAAACACTTTATTTTACGAATTTTAACTTTTTTTTTAAATTATTAGTCCCCCTAGGGGACTTTAACCAGCGATCATTAGATTGCTTGCACGATATACTGCAATACTAATGTTTTGCAGTATACCGTGATTCTGACCGGTATCTATTAATAGGAGCACAAAGATGGCGGACCTGGCCCCCAGGCAGCCATAGCAACCATCACCACCCCGCGATTGCATTGCGGGGGGCGCGTAATGAGCTGTTCGAGGGGGTCGCCCCCCTCTTTCTAACGATTTAAAAGCCGCGGCCGCTATTGACCGTGGCATTTAACAAGTTTAAAGAGCAGAATCACGCTCGAGCGCGATGCCGCTCTTTACTCTGAAGTGTCGGCTGTAACATACAGCAGACACCCGCATCGTATGGAGCGTGTTCACTCAGTGTGCCCGTTCCATACTTCCCCTACCCGACTAGGACATATGGGTACGTCAGATGTCGGGAAAGGGTTAAAGAGGTTGTCCAGGGGTTGGAAAAACCATGGCCGCTTTCTTCCAAAAACAGCGCCACACCTGTACATGGGTTGTGTCTGGTAACGCAGGTCAGCTCTATTGAAGTTAACTCGGCCTGAGCTAGAATAGCACACACAGCCCACGGACAGGCGTGGCGCTGTTTTTGGAAGAAAGCGGCCATGTTCTTCTCCTCCTTATATACTTGTTAAAAGTTATTCAAGAGAACAGTTCAAATGAGAGATGCTAAAGATAGATCAGTGCGGGCACAAAGTAGTCACCAGTGTAACTCACGCCTATTAAACAGTGCACAGCGATCATATACATGGAAGGGAGGTAAAGACTAACGTAAAGATACATATGTGGGAAGCGGTAACTGACCTGCTTAGGAACAGAATAGTCTACACTTGTCGGCAAAGTGATCTGATCACCACTTAACTTTCTGCCACGTCCAGACCTTTAAAAAACAAAATAAAAAAAATAGACAATAGATCAACCAAAATAACACACAAGTAAAAGACATCAAGCTAAAATCTAACATTAGAAAGTAAAATTCAAGAGGATATGCCAGGATAAATATATTGACTGCAGCGGTCACATGGGATGCAACGTCCTCCCAGGAGGCCGTACTGCAGGAAGAAAAAGAGCGCTCTCTAAGTACGCCCCCCGCCCCACCGAGTTGAAATTTTTGCGGCGGAATTGATGCGAATACGGCGCAAAAGTTGCAACCCAACGCAGCATAAAGTGACATGTTGCAGATTTAAATGCCGCACCGCGGGTCAATTTACTAACGTTTACGCTGCGGTGTTCCTTCCGCAGCGCGGACATTAGACTTTCTAAACCTCATCCACTTTGCTGCTACTGTAAATGCTGCGGAGTATGCGCACAGTTTTCCGTTGCGGATAATTCTGCAGCTTTTACGCTACGTGGGAAACTGGCCTTAGGGGAAAGGTGAAACATTTTAATGATAATAAACATTAATGTTCTAAAACCTAAAATAAAAGTGTTCAGACGAGGATGTATTTTTTTTATACCTGCAAATTAATCTCTTGAAAAAGGTGAGAATGGAAGCGAGACAAGTGCAAATCTTAAAGAGGCGGAACTGTGTGACCGCCATCCTGACCGCTCTTCACCTACAAGAAGAACACAGCGTTAGAGTCTCTGTGACACATAGTGAGGACAAAACAAAGCAAATAAAGCCGCCATAGTAGTGTCCGACCTCCCAGCCCTCCACTATTCACAATGGGAGACTATGAGGCTGCACTGGAGAGGGGGGTCAGCAGAGAAGACCCTGACTTATCTTCACAAGTCCTTTATAATGTATAGATCAGTGGTCGGCAACCGCAGATCGAGGGGCACAGACTCCTCCTATTGACTGAATTTGGCATGCAGGCAGCAATACGTCAGTGGACATCGTACCATCTCAGGCTCTCGGGTGGTCACCAGTGACGTGCGTTGAGGAGGAGTGAAGAGCTCCGGTCTCAGGACCCCTACACATTCGTATTTATACTTCTATTACTTACAAAGAACAGAACATTTTTTGCTTTTCCCAGGACACCAGATCTCAGTTACACCGTCAATGTAATGTAATATCTGCTCATCAAAGGGTCAAGTAGTAATTTGCAGCATTGTCCATGCACCCCCCCCCCACACCGCAGAATGAAGCATTGTGGTCAGTGCGGTGAGTAATGAACGTCAGGTCCAGATCACACACAGAGCGCGGGAAGACTGACAATCCGTGTCCTGTTCCTTTATCCTGTGGTCAAGAAGCGTTCTCCCAACCATGCCCCCGGGTCATGTGACAAGTAACGCCTACCGATGAGCTGCGGCTCCTTTAAGCTTCATTCAAAGGTCTGTGCAGATCGTAGATACCGGCTCTCAGTCACTGGAAATAGAGAAGAATATAAAAATAAAAATAAAAATTGAATATATATATATAGTTCTTTTTTTTCTTTTTCCGAGGGGGGGGGGGGGGGAAGAGGGGTCCTCAAAAGAATGGGGATGTAAAATCTGCAGCATGTCCTGAACTCTGCAGCGTATGTGAACAGGGTTGTGTAGAGTGTTATTTACATGCATTCAGAGGTCGGAATAACATCTCTGCAGCCATTATTAACGCTCGTAGCGCCATCTGCCCACTGACGGATAACTCTTTAGGTGGGTGACGCTGGCGGCTCAGTACCAGAATCCCAGAACCTCTCCTGTTTGTTTTTTATCTCTCATACTGATCCGCCAGCGAGGGACTGCTGGGCGGCTCCAAGTGGCATCAGGTCACGCGCTGGTACGCGGAGGCTCTACATGTGTGCCCGTGTCCTGAAGATGCCCTGTGGTCCCTCGTGACAGCTCAGTAAAGCTGGTCATACACATTAGATGTATGTAGGACAAACCCACCAATCTCTGCGGGACCGGCTGATAGTCTAACACTTATGGGGGTGTCCCGACTCTACACTGATGGCAGATGTTGGGGGAGAGAAGGGTCCAGCATGTTAAACCTCAACATGCCTAATCCGTCTGTTAGTAGAGGAGCCACTGCCTGATGAGTCTACATCGGCTCTCTCCCCTCTCCCTACTGAAATCACACGAACGCACAACCAAGCCGGGAACGTATGGGGGGTCCGGGAGGAACAGCGGACGGGTGAACGGAAAGTGTATGACCAGATTAAGAGTTAAGAAATTATCTTCCTCCTTAGCTAAAAATTCTCCAAGAAAACGTTGCAGTATTTTTTGCTCTATTGAAATAAAATTTAGTGCGACCGCGCCATACATTATACTGAACGCGAAGGATTTTATGGTGAGTAATCAGCACCAATATCCACCATGTGTGAACGTGGCCATACAACGCCCGAGCACATAGTGTCCATAACCTCTACGTATACAACCCGAGACAAAAAGTTTCATTTATTTTATGTAATATTAAACCCTGTATTTTAGATTCATTGTGAACAGTCGTCCTCATAAGGCTCTGTTCACACCTGCGTCAGCTCTTTCCGTTCTGCCCCGTCAGAGGAGAAGAACAAGGGAAAACTGGAAGCGCCAGTTCCATTGCACCGCAGATACCACCGGCGGCCAACAGAAGTGATTGATTTTAATGGGTCCTGCTGGCTTTCCGTCGGGGTGCAAGTGGTTTTACCAGAAACAATATAAGCATGCTCGCACTATTTTTCACCCCCAAACTTACACAGCCGGCCCGGCATCGTGAAAAGCCTCGTCCTCGCTTTTATTACACGTCCCGTTTTCTTTCAGAACTGCAAAAATCAACTTTAACGTCTGCACGCGCCGCACGCGAATTAGAAACGGAGTCCTGCACGTTAACGCTTCCCCTCCCTCAGCCAAGCTGCTGCATCACACAAGTCCCATGTCACGAGTCAGGACTGGAAAGAGATCGCTGGACTGAGATTGGCGCACGCAAAGGACGCCAGTGAAGCCGATGCCCTTAGCGCGGAAAGTCACTGCGCACGCACCACATCCTGACCGCACAGCAGCTTGGTAGAGAACGGGGAGCCATTAAATAGGACACTTCCGGCTGTGGAGAAACAATTCGCATACAGCACGTGGGAAAATTAAAGTTGATTTTCGCTGCTTTGAAAGAACTAAGAGGTCTAATAAAAACGCAGGCAATGCTTTTCTCAATACCAGACGTGGAAGCAGAATCGTGGCACAAAAAAAACTGGTGACAGGCCCCTTTAAACAAAACATAAAATTTAACCAGATCACCACTTGTACAGGTCCCGGCACCACCACGGCCCAGCTGGGAAGGAGTCAGTTAGCACCTGGTTGTTGGTAGTGGAGGGGCCACCATAAGTCATGGTGGCACCACAGATCCCAGCACACTGACAGGTAGTAGTAGAGTGACCGGAGCCTTGTGATGTCATCATCCCTGTCTGTTCCCAGGAGGGCTGGGTGACCACCAATATGGGCAGTAATACAGCCACCACCCAGCTCACCCACAACCCTGCATGGTAACCTGCCTGCAAGAAAAGCAGGAGGATATATCACTATAATCTACCGTGCAGGTAACGTGGAGCGGTCATGATGGCGGTCACTCAGCTTTCCCGGGAACAGATAAACAAAAACTAAACTAGATCCGGAGTGCTCTCCTATCACGTGACTATGTCCTGCACAGGTGACCTGCCCCAGGTGTCTGATCCAAGCACAACCAGCTCTCCCCGTTATAACAAGAACACCCACAATGCACCTGCATGGGACAAACTCCAGGTCAGCGTGTGCCCGGCACCGGGTGTGGAGCGCCCATCAGGCGGCAGCATGCGAGGCAAGGTCCCGGCATACACAGGAAAGACGAGCACTTCTCTTTCTACACTCTGCCCAGGATGACGTCGACGTAGCAGCGCACGTTCTAAACGTCATTGCGTGGCTACGTGCTGACGAATCACAGGTAGATGAATGCTGGCATGTGACAGGAAGCGGTGCTCCCTGGGAATTGTAGTAACTCGAGAAGATTAAAAAAACAAAAAAAAAAACTACATCTCCCGTCAGTCTCTTTAGCCCGGTGAGGAATAGCTGTAGGGCTCCCATACAATAGATTATTACGTGCGGTGTCATGTCGTCTTCCTGATGTTTGATGAACTCTTTGGAGACGCAGGCAATTTTCGGTTTTTCATGTTTTAACCTTCTCTGCCTTCCAAAAGCCATAACTTTTTTATTTTGCCGACGGTATAACGGCTTATTTTTTACGGGACAAGATGTTGTTTTTAACGGCAGTTTATTGTACTGGGAAACGTCAAAGAAAATTATTTGTCGGTGAAATGGACAAAATACAGCGATTCCGACATTGTTTTCTGGGTTTATTTTTACTGCGTTCACCGTGCAGTACAAAAAACATGTTACCTTTATTCTACTGTTCAAAAAGATTACGGCGCTTGTAGGTGTGGGAGGGGGTTTAGGCCCTGTTCACGCAGAGATTTTTTTGGCAAAACCGCATAGAAAACCGCGCCAAAAAATGTCCAAAAATGCTTCCCATTAATTACAAAGGTATCTGGAGGCGTTTTTTACCGCTCGTGGGGGAAAAAAAGCTGCATGACCCATCAAAAACCCCATTGAAATCAACGGGAGTAAGAAAAAAACTGTCGCTTATGGTTTTTCCTTTGCCTGTTGAAAAAAAAGAGGTAAAAAAATACTTGACAAGAAAATGCGGCAACAATCACGGCAAAAAAAACGGAGCTGATCTTTTCAGGCAGAATTTTCTGCCTGCAAAAAAAATTCATTGTGAACTAGGCCTTAGGATGGTTACTGCCCCGCAGAGGAAATTGCACAGCAAGAACTTCAGACGACACAGGTATAAGATGCTGAACTGAACTTCACTCCAACAGAGGCACAGTCTTCATGGTTACAATATTTGGTACATAAGCTTGACGGTTTCACTAATAAATAGGCGCTATACTTGGCAGTTTCTGATATAACTGGTGAGAACGGAAGATCGCGTTTGCTAATGGTTCAGTCTCAAGTTAAACATGTGGCGCTGGGGATCTTTGTTCTCATGAAGTGCTGAGCTAGTGATACACCATTCAGCCTAGCAATACAGTCTGTTTGGTGGATCAGTCACTTGGTAGCTCGCGCCCTACCTGGCAATCTCAACTGGCAGCTCTCGCCCTGCCCGGCAATACAGTCTGGCAGCTCTCGCCCTGCCCGGCTATCCAACAGCGTCCCACGCTACGCTCGGCAAGTCCACCCACTCTGTAGTGACTTCTTCCTCCCTCTCCTGCATGTCCCACACACATCGCTCTAATGCCTCATGCACACGACCATTGTGCCACTCGGGCCGTTTTTGACGGCATCCGAGTGGCACCCGATAGTCTTCACGGACCCATTCACTTTAGCGGCTGAATCGGGTCCGTGAAAAATGGTCCGGACAGCACACACGGTCGTGTACATGAGGCGTTAGGCTAAATGCACAAATTGCGTAATTTGATGCGGAAAATCTGCATCGAAACCACAGGTATACGCACGTAATTTTCCACTGCTAAAACCAAACCCATCTTTTGATGCGTTTTTAGGTGTATTTTTTACATTTTGATGCGGAAATAGGTGCGGTTTTATGCTGCAGATTTTGTTGCATTTTTCTGTAAAACTAGTCAGATACAATTCACAAGCGGAAACACAAGATAAGGGAGCCATTCGTTACATCCGGTGCTTCTGCCGTCTCCCTCTGTACTGTGCATGCGCAGTTCACAGCGATTCAGCATAGAAGCTGGTTTGTATGGGGAAAGTCGATGCCATTTTGGAGAAGACCGGCTGCAGGTAAGGTGTGTGTGCGCGTGGGGGGGGTTTGTGTGTGTGTGGCGCGGTTGCATGTTTGGGGGGGTTTGTGTGTGTGGTGGGGGGAGCTCAACGAAGCAGCAGTGCTCGCCACTGCTCCTTCAAAACAGCTGATTGGCGGCTATGAAGGATCAGCGGCACACGATCCGCTTATCAGCTGTTTTGAAGGATCAGCGGCGAGCACCGCTGCTCCGACCAGAGCCTCCCCCCACAAATCCCCCAAACATGCAGGTAAGGTGTGTGCGTGCGTGGTTTTGTGTGTGGCGCGGTTTGGGGGGGTTGACGGAGCAGCGGTGCTCGCCGCTGCTCCTCGCTGCTGTTCCTTCAAAACAGCTGATTGGCGGCTGTTTTGAAGGATCAGCGGCGTGCACCACTGCTCCGTCGTGCCTTGCTCCTTTTGTGAACCGCCGTGTAACTACATGGCGATTCACAGTAGACGCAAGGAATGAAGAAGCAGCGGCATATTACGAACTTTTATTTTTTTGTTTTGCAGCTTCCACTGGACCGCTTGGACTACGTCGTAGATTCGTTGGACTACTTCGATGATCTACTTTTTTTTTTTTTTAAATAAAGTGGTTAGCGAGGATTGTGTGGGGGAGTGTTTATTTCAATAAAAAACTATTTTCTTATGTCTGTGTTTTTTTTAATACTTTATTACCACCTTAGTAATGTCAGTTGTTTGTCTGACGACGTCCATTACTAAGGCGGGGCTTAGGGCTTATTTACACGAACGTGTTATACGTACGTGCAACCCGCGTGGTTTTCACGCGGGTTGCACGGACCTATGGAAGTCTATGGGGCAGTGCAGACTGTCCGTGAGTTTTGCGCAGCGTGTGTCTGCTGCGTAAAACTCACGACATGTTCTATATTTCCGCGTTTTTCGCGCATCACGCACCCATTGAAGTCAATAGGTGCGTGAAAATCACGCTCACCACACGGAAGCACTTCCGTGGGACGCGCGTTATTCGCGCAACAGCAGTAAAATAATGAATGTAAACAAAAGCTCCACGTGCTTTTCTGTTTACAAACATCCAAACGGAGTGTCATAAAGATGGCGGCTGCGCGAAAAGCACGCAGCCGCGCATCCATATGAACAGGGCACATGGAGCTTTTAAGTGCCTTTTGCGCACGCAAAACGCAGTTTTTGCGCGCGCAAAACGCACACGCTCGTGTAAATCTGCCCTTAGTGTTAGCCAGTAATAAAGCTAGCACTAACCCCCCCATTATTACCCCGGTACCCACCGCCACCAGGGCTATCAGGAAGAGTCGGGTACGATCCAGTACCTGACCATCTGTAGTGAAGGTCTGGCACTGGGGCGGCCGCAGGTTTTTATTATTATGCTGGGAAGGGCCAAAAACAGTGACCCTTCTTACCCTTCTAATGTAAGGGTATGTGCACACACACTAATTACGTCCGTAATTCACGGACGTATTTCGGCCGCAAGTCCTGGACCGAACATAGTGCAGGGAGCCGGGCTCCTAGCATCATACTTATGTACGATGCTAGGAGTCCCTGCCTCTCCGTGGAACTGCTGTCCCGTACTGAAAACATGATTACAGTACGGGACAGTTGTCCTGCAGAGAGGCACAAGGACTCCTAGCATCGTACATAAGTATGATGCTAGGAGCCCGGCTCCCTGCACTGTGTTCGGTCCGGTACTTGCGGCCGAAATACGTCCGTCCATTACGGACGTAATTAGTGTGTGTGCACATACCCTAAGGCTGCTGCTGTTTTATTGTATCTGGCTGTCAACTGAAACAGGGTCTTCCTTCTTGACTTTCATTCTTAGCCTTTTGGTGTCTCCTGTTGCTTCCGCCAAAAACACTCCTAAAATGGGAGCTGGACACTGCTTATCAATTTGAAGACGCCTTTTCCTGGTTTGTAGCCAAAAATAGAGAAGGGGGTCAGTCTCCCTCCCACATTTACAGCAGCTATAAGTCAGTCTGCTTTGCCTGATTCACCTTGCTGTAATTCTGGGAAGTGCTCCCTCTGGTGGTCAACATAGGAAAACGTCAAATTATTATTTAATTTTTAATACTTTCCACCTTGTGGGAAAAAAATAAAATACCGCAAAAAAACGTAAAAAATATAATAAAAAATAAGTAACTTACTTTAAAAAAAAAAATTATTTGGTGACACATTCCCTTTAACATATATACATAAGTGGGTTCGGAGCACACCCTACACGCTACCAAATGTATATATTTTTTTATGTTTTACTATTTTTACAAAGAAAAAATGAATTTGTTTTGTGTCGCCACATTCTGAGAGCCATAACTTTTTTATTTTTCCATCGATTGAGCGGTGTGAGGGCTTATTTGCGAGGCGGGCTGTAGTTTTTACGTTTTTTCTCCAGCGTCCACTATGCGGATTAAATAACATTATGTTAGAAAAGTTTGGAATTTTACGGACATGGTGATACCAATTATATTATTTTTTTTTTTACATTACTTTAGGGGAAAATAGGAAAAGGGTATTTTTGAACTTTTAAGATTTTTTTTTATGTTAAAAAAAACCCTTTATTTAACTGTGTATACCATTGACCTTTGTTGCCACGTTCTTGTGATGCCAATGCAATTACTAAACTGATGGCCTATCCTCAGGCCATCAATTAAATTATTTTTCTCCTCAATATCCTACAGCGTCCCGGTATGTTGGGAACCTCCACCTGGATGTTACAGAGTTGATGCTACTTGAGAAGTTTCCCATTTGCAGGGACAGGATTACTCTTCAGTCACTTAGCAGTTATCTGATCCACTTTGCTGCTACTGTGAAACGCTGCAAATTTACCGCAATGAAGTCTGTTGTGGCGAATCCGCTCCGTGTTCACATACCCTTAGGGTACGTTCACACAGGGCGGATACGCTGCATAAAAGTACACAGCGTATTGGCCCTGTTCGCCGCAGGGAATTTCGGACCAAAAAACGCACATAACTGTTCGCTGCAAAAATTCCAATGAAATTTTTTTTTATATACTTACCATGGCGACGCGTCCCTCCTCATTCGAGGAGGCTGGCCTAGACCAAGAACACAGAATTCTGGGTAAGTATAAGATTTGTTTCATACGTTGCGATTTTTGCAGCAAAAATCGCAACATCTGCTATTTGTTGCAGGTTTTTCCTCCTCATTGAATTCAATGGGGAAAACCCGCAACCAATAAACAGCGATATTGCAAATACAATTGACATGCTGCGGATTAAAAAAACAAAAGAAAACGCACCGCAGGTCAATTTCTGTTTTTTTTTAAGCTTATCATTTACGCAGCGTGTGGATGAGGTTTGTTCAAATCTCATCCACTCTGTTGCTACAGTAATATGCTGCAGATTTTCTGTAACGCAAAGCCGCAGTATTTGCGCTATGTGTGAACTTACCCTAAGGATGGCTCTTTCAATGGTATTGTCATTTACATATAGTTTGCTGCTTCAGGCACAGGCATACAGTGTATTTTCAACGGGGGTGTGAGCTCCGGAGTTACGGGGACACATTGTTATATCAGCTTCTACTTCTGTGACTGATTCTCTTTAACCCTTTCGTGTTTTGTGCCTTAATGCCCAAAGCAAAACTCCACCTTTTGGAACGCTGCAATCTAAGGGCTTATTCACATGAACGTGGGGAAACTTGTGGGACGCGCTTGAGTCTATGGAGGGATCCGTGAAAGCAGAAGAAAATAGGACATGTTCTATTTTTCAATGTGAAGGGTCCGTTGCATCAAACTATTACAGATAGACCTAGATAAGCTGGCAGCATGGCCAAAGACATGGCAGATGAAATGTAATGTTGATAAATGTAAAGTAATGCACTTAGGACGCAATAACAGCATGAATTCATATACATTAAATGGAATAAAACTGGGGATAACATAACAAGAGAAGGACCTGGGTATTCTGGTAACAAATAAGCTAAGCAGCACTCAATGTCAGGCAGCAGCTGCAAAAGTAATAGGATTTTAGGGCGTATAAAAAGAGAGATAAAAACCTGTGATTCAAATGTAATCTTACCCCTGTATAAATCCCTTGTAAGGCCACATCTAGAATATGGAATTTCGTTTTGGGCTCCACATTGTAAAAAGGATATAGGAGAACTGGAGAGGGTTCAAAGGCGGGCAACGAGATTATTAAATGGGATGTGAGGTGCCGCTTACAATGAAAGGCTAGAAAAATTGGGCTTGTTCAGCTTGGAAAAAAGACATTTTAGAGGGTGAATAAGCGGGAATAAGGGGAATTTTTTGCGGGGATTTTTTAGTTTAACCGAAAAGTTTTGCTTCTTTTATTTGCGGGATATATAGGACTTTCTAAATATTTAAAATTGGAGTGGATATCAATTAATTTTATAGGAAATATAGTCAGAAACAGGACAAAAATACATTTTTTCATTATTTTTTCATTCTACGTTTTAACCCCTTCAGGACTGAGCCTGTTTTGGCTTTCAGGACGAAGCCGATTTTTCAAATCTGACATGTGTCCCTTTATGTGGTGATAACTCCGGAATGCTTTTGCCTATCCAAGTGATTCTGAGATTGTTTTCTCGTGACATATTGTACTTTATGTTACGGAAAAAATTTGGTCGATAAATTCAATATTTATTTGTAAAAAACACCAAAATTTGAAGAAAATTTGCAAAAATTAGCATTTTTCTAAATTTAAATGTATCTGCTTGTAAAACAGATAGTAATACCACACAAAATAGTCACTAGTTAACATCCCCCATATGTCTACTTTAGTTTGGCATCGTTTTTTGAACATTCTTTTATTTTTCTAGGACGTTACAAGACTTAGAACTTTAGCAGCGATTTCTCATATTTTCAAGAAAATTTCAAAAGCCGATTTTTACAGGGGCCAGTTCAGTTCTGAAGTGGCTTTGAGGGTCTTATTTATTAGAAAGTCCCCATAAATCACCCCATTTTGAAAACTGCACCCCTCAAAGTATTCAAAACAGCATTCAGAAAGTGTTTTAACCCTTTAGGCGTTTCACAGGAATTAAAGCAAAGTAGAGGTGAAAGTTACAAATGTCATTTTTTTTTTACAAAATTCATTTGTAATAAAAAAAATTCTATACCACAGAAGTTTTTACCCGAGAAATGGAACTTATTATTTATTGCCCAGATTCTGCAGTTTTTAGAAATATCCCACATGTAGCCCTAGTGCGCTAATTTACTGAAATACAGGCCTCAGAAGCAAAGAAGCACCTAGTGGATTTTGGGGCCTCCTTTTTTTTAGAATATATTGTAGGCACCATGTCAGGTTTGAAGAGGTCTTGTGGGGCCAAAACAATAAAAAAAAACAAAAGTGACCTCATTTTGGAAACTACACCCCTCAAGGAATTTATCTATGGGTATAGTTAGCATTTTGAACCCACAGTTTTTTTGCAAAATGTATTTGAATTAGTATGTGAAGATGAAAATCTACTTTTTTTCTGAAAAAAACGTAGAATTTTTTATTTTTTCAAGGAATAAAAGAGAAAAAACACCCCAACATATGTAAAGCAATTTCTCCCGATTACAGCAATACCCCATATGTGGTAATAAACTGCAGTTTGGACCCACAGCAGGACTCAGAAGGAAAGGAGCACCATTTGGATTTTGAAATTCTGATTTTGCTGGAATAGTTTTCAGTGCCGTGTCGCGTTTGAAATGCACTGGAGGGAACAAAGTAGTGGAAACCCCCGGAAAGTGACCCCATTTTGGAAACTACACTCATCAAGGAATTTTTCTAGGGGTAAAGTTAGCATTTTGATGCCACAGTTGTTTTGCTGAATTCATTGGAATTATTCTGTAAAGGTAAAAATCTACTTTTTTTCTGAAAAAAGGTAGCCATTTTTAATTTTTACAAGGAATAAAGGAGAAAAAGCACCCCAACATTTGTAAAACAATTTCTCCCGATTACGGAAATATGCCATATGTGGTAATAAACTGCTGTTTGGACCCACAGCAAGGCTCAGAAGGGAAGGAGCGCTATTTGTCTTTTGGAGATCAAATTTAGCTGAAATGGTTTTTGGGTGCCATGTTGCATTTGCAAAGCCCCTGAGAGGCCAAACAGTGGAACCCCCCAAAAGTGGAAATTACACCACTTAAAGAATCTATCTAGGGATATAGTGGGCATTTAGACCCCACAAGTCTTTTGCAGGATTTATTAGAATTAGGCCGTGAAAATGAATATCAACATTTCTTCCACTAAAATGTTGTATTTTTTCAATTTGACAAAGGATAAAGGAGAAAATGCTGCCCAACATTTGTAAAGCAATTTCTCCCGAGTATGGCAATACCCCACATGTGGTCATAAATGGTTTTTCATTAGAAAGTAATTAACCCTTTCTGGACTGATCCATTTTTTTCTTTTCCTTTTTAGTTTTTTCCTCCCCGCGTTCCAAGAGCCACAACTTTTTTATTTTTCAGTCAATAGAGCGGTGTGAGGGCTTATTTATTGAGGGACGAGCGGTCGTTTTTATTGGTACCATTTTTTGGTACATACAACTTTTTGAGCACTTTTTATTACATTTTTAGGTAGAGCCAAGGTGACCAAAAAACAGTGATTTTGCCGTTTTAAATGCTTTATTTTTCACGTGGTTCGCGCAGGGGTTAATGTGCAGCGGATGGTGCAGAGTAAAAATTAAAATTTTCCACTCATATGCCATTTTAGTACACTACATGTTATGCCCAGTTTGTGCCACTGAAGACGAATACCTCATAAAATATTAAGCGGGTTCTCCTCGGTATGGCGATGCCATATCTATGGGCGTAAACTGGTGTTTAGGCACGCTGCAGGGCTCAGAAGGGAGGGAACAGCATTTGGCTTTTGGGGCGCAGATGTAGCTTGGTAATAGTTCTGTTTGGGGTTTTACTGGTGTCTCAATAAATAATGTGGGGGCATATGTAATCTGTGCGGGGTACATCAGGGTATAATAAGAGGGTATAATAATGCAGTAAATAAATAATAATCGGCAGATATGGGGCCGGTGTCGCACTGATAAAAGGCGCCCGATCTTATCTGCTTTTGGAACACTCCGCACATTTTGCATCGCCATATTCTGAGAGCCAGAACGGTTTTATTTTTTTTCCACCGGAGCTGTGTGAGGGTTTATTCTTTGCGGGACAATCTGTAGTTTTCATTGGTACCATTTTGGGGTACTAGAAATTTTTTTGATCACGTTTTATTCAATTTTTTGGCAAGCAAGGTGACCAAAAACCATCAATTCTGAAACTGTTTTTTATGGCGTTCACCCTGGGCTATAAATTACCATTATATTTTATACTGCGGGTTGATACGATTACGGCGATACCATACGTATATAACTTTTTGATGTTTTGCAGCGTTTGTGCAATAAAATCACTTATTTATAAAATAAATTATTTTTTGTGTCACCATATTCTGAGAGCCATAACGTTTTTATTTTTCAGTCAAAAAAGCTGTGTAAGGGCTTGTTTCTTGCGGGACGGGTTGTAGTTTGTATTGGTACCATTTTGGCGTACATGCGACTTTTTGATCACTTTTTATTGTAGATTTTGGGAGGGGTGGTAACCAAAAAATTGTGATTCGGGCACTGTTTTTCGTTTATTTTTTTTCCGGTGTTCACCGTGCGGGAAAAATAATATTACAGTTTTATAGTCGGGGTCGTTACGAACGCGGTGATACCAAATATGTGTACTTTTTTTATCGTGTTAATTTTTTTCCTATAATAAAAGACTTATTATAGGAAAAAAAGCATTCTTTGTTTATGTCACTTCTAACTTTTATTTTTACACTTTTTCAAAACATTTTTATTATCTTTTTTTTACTTTTTTTACTTGTCCCACTAGGGGACACTTAGACTTGCAGCTCTGATCGCTGCTGGAACACATTACACTACACACGTAGTGTAATGTGTTCTAACTGTCATTGTGACGTAACTGTCACACTGACAGGAAGCAGAGGAGGAACGGCCGGAGGCTGATCCTCCGAGGCTTCCGTACATGGCAACCCGGAGGTCATTGTCTGGCCTCTGGTTGCCGTGAGAAGGATCGCCAGCCCCCGCAAATACATGTGGGGGGCTGCCGATCCGCTGTAAACCTCTTCAATGTGGGGATCGCAATCGACCACCGCATCGAAGGGGTTAATTGCCGATTTCAGCGGCGACAGGCCGCTGATCGGCAACGGGGAGAGCAGGGCTGACACCCTGCACAGTTAACCGCCTCTGCGGTGTAGCGCCGCGCGGCGGTTAACTGTCAAAGCACTGACGTTAGTGAACGTCAAGGTGCGCGAAGTTACTGCACACATTGACGTTCATTAACGTCAAGGTGCGGGAAGGGGTTAAGCAAGTTTGTTCAATGAATAATATTTACCCAACAAAACATATGACGTGTAACATGAAGTCGCTTTAGCGCCGAGAACATCCTAGACCCTATCTTAGCTTTAGGCCTCGTTTACACGAGCGTGATATACGTGCGTGCGACGTGCGTGCTTTTCACGAGTGTCGTACGCACCTAGATTATGGGGCAGTGCAGACAGTCCGTGAGTTTTGCGCAGCGCGAGTCCGCTGAAAAAAAACTCACGACATGTCCTATCTTTGTGCGCTGTTCGCGCATCACGCACCCATTGAAGTCAATGGGTGCGTGAAAACCACGCATGCCGCACGGAAGCACTTCCGTGCGAACTGCGTGATTCGCGCAACAGCTATCAAACTCTGAATGTAAACAGAAAAGCACCACGTGCTTTTCTGTTTACAAACATCCAAATGGAGTGTCATGGCAGCTGCGCGAAAATCTCGCAGCCGCTGATGACACACGGAGCTGTTAAGTGCCTTTTGCGCACGCAAAACGCCGCGTTTAATGGTGGGGATCAGAGCTAACTTCGTTCCCCGCCGTTATAGCAGGATGTCAGATGGCCTCGAGTCAGCTTCTGAGCCGGTGCCAAGCATTTGGCGTAAGTATACGACATTTTGCGGGAAGCACTGGCTTTCCATGTCGTATACTTACGACAAATGTCGGGAAGGGGTTAAACGTAAAAAATAATAAACCATACCAGAATCTCTATTATTTGGTCACTTCACCTCCTAAAAAATTGAATAAAAAGAGATTAAAAAGTCGCATGTACCCAAAACTACAGTTTGTTACGCAAAAGTCCTCACACAGCGTTCTTGATGGAAAAATAAAAAAGTTATTTGTCTTAGTATATGGCAACACGAAAAGTAAATGAATTTTATTAAAAAGTATTTTATTGTGCAAACATAAAAAACTATAAACATATTGTTAAGGATCCGCCAGGCACAGCTTCTGTATCCACGCCCATAGGTAATCAGTCTGCACCTGCTTCTATGTCTGTGAGACTGACTCCATCTTCCACCACTCAGGATGGCAGGCTTAGGAGTGGGAGAGCCTATCACAGCCTGGCCAGACGGAGCTAGCTCCCGCCCTCTGTCTATTTATACCTGCCTTTCCTGTTCCTCCTTTGCTTGTGATTCTTCTCGTTTGGTTTCCTGGCCCTGCTGCAGCTTCTGTACTATTTGACCCTGCTTCATATGACCCTGGCTTACTGACTACTCTCCTGCTCTGCGTTTGGTACCTCGTGCACTCCTGGTTTGACTCGGCTCGTTCACCACTCTTGTTGCTCACGGTGTTGCCGTGGGCAACTGCCCCGTTTCCCTTTGTTCTGTGTTTCCATGTCTGGTTGTCTGTCGTGCACTTACTGAGTGTAGGGACCGTCGCCCAGTTGTACCCCGTCGCCTAGGGCGAGTCGTTGCAAGTAGGCAGGGACTGAGTGGCGGGTAGATTAGGGCTCACTTGTCTGTTTCCCTATCCCTGTCATTACACATATGGTGTCGCCGTAATCATATCGAGCCGTACAATAAAGTGAATATGTAATTTATAACACACGGTGAATGCTGTAAAAAAAAATGAATAGAGAACAGTAGTAGAATTGCTGTTTTTTAGTCACCGCGCCTCTTAAAAAATAAAATAAGAACTGATCAAAATGCCACATGTACCCCAAACTGGTACCAATGAAAACTACAGATTGTCCCGCAAAAAATAAGGCCTCACACAGCTCAGTGGGAAAAATAAAAAAAGTTCTTGCTCTCAGAATATGGCGACACAAAAGGCGCAGAATGTTCCAAAAGCGGATAAGATTGGGCACCATTTATCAGTGCGACACCGGCCACATATCTGCGGATTATACTTTATTTACCCCATTATTATACCCTTTTATTATGCCCTGCTGTATTCTGCACAGATTACATATGCCCCACATTATGAACTGAAATACCAGGGAAACCCCAAACAGAACAACTACCAAGCAAAATCTGCGCTCCAAAAGCAAAATGGCGCTCCCTCCCTTCTGAACCCTACAGAGTGCCCAAACTGCAGTTTACTTCCACATATATGGCATCACCATACCCGGGAGAACCCGCTTAACAGTTTATGAGATATTTGTCTTCAGTGGCATAAACTGGGCGCAACATATTGTGCACTAAAATAGAATATCAGTGGGAAATCCACCGCACATTATTTTCTAGTAAAAAACACCTTTTGGGACAAAATACTGACTGCACCCCTTAAAAATGCCTTAAGGTTGCGGGTTTGTTTTACTATTTGACTTCAGAGCCTCTCTAAGGCATCATTAACACGAGCGTAATATACGCGCGTGCTTTTCACGCGTGTCATACGCACCTATATTAGTCTATGGGGCAGTGCAGACAGTGCGTGAATTTTGCGCAGCGCGAGTGCGTTGCGTAAAACTCACGACATGTCCTTTCTTTGTGCGCTGCTCGCGCATCACGCACCCATTGAAGTCAATGGGTGCGTGAAAACCACGCATGCCACACGGAAGCACTTCCGTGCGGACTGCGTGATTCGCGCAACAGCTGTCAAACTCTGAATGTAAAGAGAAAAGCACCACGTGCTTTTCTGTTTACAAACATCCAAACGGAGTGTCATGGCAGCTGCGCGAAAATCTTGCAGCCGTGCATCATACACTGATGACACACGGAGCTGTTAAGTGCCTTTTGCGCACGCAAAACACGGCGTTTTTTGCGTGCGCAAAACGCACACGCTCGTGTAAATGAGGCCTTAAATGCATCTCCTCCCTTAGCTTTAGACGCAGCATCTGTACATGTAATCATTCAAGTACAGAAATTTTTTAGTAAAGGCACAAAAGTATATAAGGCCGGGGTAGAACAGACTTAAAGGGTTTTTCCCATGAGGGACTATCATGACATATTCACGGATATGTCATAAATGTCAGATAGATGAGGGTCCCACCTCTGGGACCCGCACCTATCTCTAGAGCGGGGCCCCCTAAACCCTGTTCTAGCTTTTTGTGCTCACGCTGACTCCGACCACTTATTGATTACATGATCGGGAGTTACGGAAACAGCGTAACTCACTGAGCTACGCTGTTTCCGTAACTCCCATAATAGTGAATAGCAGTTATGGAAGCAGCGTAGCATGCAAGCTATGCTGTTTCCGTAACTACTATTCAGTTCTATGGGAGTTACGAAAACAGCGACGCTGTTTCCGTAACTCCAGACAATGTAATCAGTAAGTGGCCGAGAGGCAGCGTGAACACAAAAAGCTAGAACGAGGTTTAGGGGGCCCCCGTTCTAGAGATAGGTGCGGGTCCCAGATGTTTGACCCTCATCCACAGGATATGTCATAAATGTCCCTCATGGAAAACCCCTTTAACTTGGTCGCCGGGGATATTACTTTATATTTTGGGTAACATACATTCTGCCGGGCAGGACCATATTACTGTCTGAGCACCTGACGCCCATGCAAAATGTGTATGTGTCATGCAGAATGTCTAAAATGTATCATTTTGGGTTTGGAGAGGTGTGCACTTTTTGGGTGAGGGAGCTTTTTTATTTTTATACTTTTTTTTTACTGTATTTATTAATTGAGAAATAATTTTTTACTATGGGGCACTGGTTAGTAGGGAACACATTATCTGTGTGGTTCCCTGCTGTTCCCATATACAGTACAGATCACTGATAACAGTGATCTAATGGTAGCAGCCAGTGATCTCTATACAAGACATGCAGAGAAGACAAAGATTGTGACTTTTCTGCATGGTTTTAAGCCCTCTCTGTTTTTTTAACTTATAACTTTATATACTTTTTATTTTTTATGGTCCCACTAGGGAACTTTTACTTTAAATTTGTATTTTTTATTCTTCTAGTGCTTTGGAACACCTACTGTATCTATTCCAATGCATTACTGCCTGAACATGTAAAATGCACAGGTAGCAATTAGGGCAAACTTCAGGTTAGGCCCAGCGCTGTCCCTTAACCCCTTCCCTCTCTGCGCAGTACTATTACGTCGGGCTGAGCGCATCGTTCGTGCTCCGCTCAGTAATAGTGTGTTGCGGATAAAACTCGGCGCCATTCCCTCCCAACACATTTTTATGAGCTGTGATAACTGCTGTCTTGTACAGCAGTTATCACAGCTCAGACCAAGGGGACCAATCGCGGTGGCCCCCGCCGAACACTTTAAATGCGGTGGTCAATAGCGATCGCCACATTTATCGGATTACAACACCATCGGCTGCCGATGGTTGCTATGGCAAACGTAGGCAGAACAATTGCCTCCGGATCTGTCATCTATGGAAGCCTAGTCGATCCTGCCAAAGGCAGGACCCACTATGCTTGCTGTCAGTGAGTAACTGACAGGTCTAATACACTGTACTACGCATGTAGTGCAGTGTATTAAAATAGCGATCAGGGCCTCCTGCCCTCATGTCCCGTAGTGGGACAAAAAAAAAAGTAATAAATGTTGTATAAAAATAAAAATAAACATTTTAAAGTAAAAATCCGCCTTTTTCCCTTATCAGTCCTTTATTATTAACCCCTTCCCTCTTTAGCCACTTTTGACCTTCCTGACAGAGCCTCATTTTTCAAATCTGACATGTTTCACTTTATGTGGTAATAACTTCGGAATGCTTTAATCTATCCAAGCGATTCTGAGATTGTTTTCTCGTGACACATTGAACTTTATGTTACTGGCAAAATTTGCTCAATACGTTCAGTATTTAAATGTGAAAACCACCAAAATTTAGCGAAAAATTGCAAAAATTAGCATTTTTCTAAATTTAAATGTATCTGCTTGTAAGACAGGCAGTCGCTAATTAACATCCCCCATATGTCTACATTAGATTGACATCGGTTTTTGAACATCCTTTTATTTTTCTAGGACGTTACAAGTCCTAGAACTTTAGCAGCAATTTCTCACATTTTCAAGAAAATTTCAAAAGGCTATTTTTACAGGGGCCAGTTCAGTTGTGAAGTGGCTTTGAGGGCCTTATATATTAAAAACCTCCAAAAAGTCACCCCATTTTAAAAACCTCACCCCTCAGAGTATTCAAAACAGCATTTAGAAAGTTTCTTAAACCTTTAGACGTTTCACAGGAATTAAACCAATGTAGAGGTGAAATTTACAAACTAAATTTTTAGTTGTTGCAGAAATTCATTTTTAATCCATTTTTTTCACTAGAGAAACGCAACTCAATATTTATTGCCCAGGTTCTGCAGTTTTAGTAAATATCCCACATGTGGCTCTAGTGTGGTACTGGACTGAAGCACCGGCCTCAGAAGCAAAGGAGCACCTAGTGGATTTTGGACACTCCTTTCTATTAGAATATATTTTAGGCACTATGTCAGATTTGAAGAGCTCTTGTGGTACCAAAACAGTGGAAACCCCCCAAAAGTGACCCCATTTGGGAAACTACACCCCTCGAGGAATTTATTTAGTGGTATAGTAAGCATTTTGACCGGACAGTTTTTTTGCAGACATTTTTGGAAGTACGCCATGAAAATGAAAATCTACATTCTTTCAAATAAAATGTAGTTTTAGCTAATTTTTTTAATTTCCAAAAGGACTAATAAAGAAAAAGCACCACAACATTTGTAGAGCAATTTCTCCCCAGTAAAACAGTACCCCACATGTGTTCATAAATGGCTGTTTGGACACACGGCAGGGCTTAGAATAGAAAGAGTGCCATTTCGCTTTTAGAGCTCAAATTTTGCAGGAATGGTTTTCGGAGGCCATGTCGCATTTCCAAAGCCCCTGAGGGACCAAAACAGTGGAAACCCCCCACAAATGACCCCATTTTGGAAACTGCACCCCTTGAGGAAATGATCTAGGGGTATAGTTAGCATTTTGACTCCGCAGATTTTTTGTAGAAATTATTGGAATTAGGGCGTGAAAATGAAAATCTACATTCTTTCAAGGAAAATGTAGGTTTAGCAAATGTTTTCTCATTTCCACAAGGACTAAAGGATAAGAAGCACTGCAAAATTTGTAAAGCAATTTCTCCCGAGTAAAACAGTACTCCATATGTGGTAATAAGCGGCTGTTTGGACACACGGCAGGGCTGAGAAGGGAAAGAGCGCTATTTGGCTTTTGGAGATCACATTTAGCAGGAATGGTTTGCGTAGGCCATGTCACATTTGCAAAGCCCCTGAGTGGACAAAACAATGAAAACTCCCAAAAAGTGACTCCATTTAGGTAACTACACCCCTTGAAGAATTCATCTATGGGTGTAGTGATCATTTTGACCCCACAGGTGTTTCATAGAATTTATTAGAATTGGGTAGTGAAAATAAAAACAATCCTTTTTCTTCAATAAGATGAAGCTTTAGCTCAAAATTTTTCATTTTCTCAACAAATAAAGGAAAAAAAGAACCCCAACATTTGTAAAGCGCCTTCTCTGGAGTACGGAAATACCCCATATGTGGTCATAAACTGCTGTTTGGGCACATGGCAAGGAACAGAAGAGAGGGAGCGGCATTTGGCTTTTGGAGCACAGATTTTGCTGGATTGGTTTCTTGACACCATGTCGCTTTTACAAAGCCCCTAAGGTACCAGTACAATGGAAACTACCCAAAAGGGACTCCATTTATGATCCTACACCCCTTGAGGAATTAATCTAGGGGTGTAGTGAGCATTTTCACCCCACAGCTGTTTCATAGATTTCATTTGAATTCGGCAGTGAAAATAAAAAATTTTTTTCCAATAAGACGTAGATTTAGCGCAAAATTTTTCATTTTCTCAAAAAATAAAGCAGAAAAAGAACCCCAACATTTGTTAAGCAATTTCACCCGAGTATGGCAATACCGCATATGTGGTTATAAATTCATTTTTGGGCACACGGCAGGGCTCAGAATGGAAGGAGCACCATTTGGCTTTCGGAGTACAGATTTTGCTGGATTGGTTTTTGGTCGCTATGATGTAGCATTTACAAAACCCCTGTGGGACCAAAACAGTGGAAACCCCCCAAAAGTGACTCCCATTTTCGAAACTACACCCCTCAAGGTATTCACCTAGGGGTGTAGTGAGCATGTTAACCCCGCAGGTGTTTTGTATAAATTAGTGTGCACTCGATATTGCAGAGTGAAAATGGGATTTTTCAATAGATATGCCAATTATGTGGTGCCCAGCTTGTGCCACCATAACAAGACACCTCTCTAATTATTATGCTGTGTTTCCTGGTTTTAGAATCACCCTACATGGGGCACTAATCTTTTGTCTAGACATTTGACAGGGCTCAGGAGTGAAAGAGTACCATGCGAAATTGAGGCCTAATTTGGCGATTTAAACAGAATTAGTTCACAATTGCAGAGGCTCTGATGGGAAACAATAAAAGAAACCCCCCAGATGTGACCCTATTTTAGAAACTATACCCCTCAATGCATTTATTAAGGGGTGTAGTGAGCATTTTCACTCCACAGGTCTTTTCCATAAATAAATGCGCTGTGTATAGTGCAAAGTAAAAATTAAAATGTTTCCCCAGAATTGCCAATTCAGTGGCAAGTATGTCGTGCCCAGCTTATGCCACTAGAGACACACATCCCAAAAATTTGTAAAAGGGTTCTCCCGGGTATGGCGGTGCCATATATGTGGAAGTAAACTGCTGTTTTGGCACACTGTAGGGCTCAGATGGGTGGGAGCGCCATTTGGCTTTTGAAGCGTAGATTTTGCTTGGTAGTAGTTTTGTTTGAGTACTACTGTTGTTTCCTTTTATAATGTGGGGGCATATGTAAGCTGGGCAGTGTAGATCAGGGGCATAGTCAGGGGGTTTAATAATGGGGTAAATAATAAAATAATCCATAGATGTGTATTACGCTGTGAAGCAATCCTTTCTGCACAGGCCGGTGTCACACTGATAAACGGTGTCTTTACTTATCCCCCTTTTGGTCCACACTCCGCACCTTTGCAGTTTGGGGAATTTTGCTAGATAGTGTTGTCCTGGTATAATACGGGCACCGTCGCTTCTAACAGATATGTTTGGGCCCCCCTTCCTGTTTCCCTAATTTTAGGGCCCCGATAAATCGCCTCTTGAAACAGACGAAATGTTCCCCTCTGATCTGCACAACCACATATTTTTTATTTCCTGACTTATGGAAGCCTTAACTAATTTTATTTTTTCATAGACGTAGTGGTATGAGGGCTGTTTTTTTGTGGGACGAGCTGTAGTTATTATTGGTACTAGTTTGGAGTACATGCAACTTTTTGATCACTTTTTATCCTATTTTTTGAGAGGCAAGGTGACCAAAAAAGTCCAATTCTGCCATAGTTTTTTAGAGCTTTTTTATTCGGCATTCACCATGCGTTATAAATTACATGTTAACTTTATTCTGCGGGTCAGTACGATTCCGGCGATACAACTTTTTGCACAATAAAATTACTTTTGTAAAAAGAATGTATTTATTCTGTCGCCATGTTGTGAGAACCATAACTTTTTAATTTTTTCGTCGATGGAGCTGTATGAGGGCTTGTTTTTTGCGAGACAAGCTATACTTTTTATAGGGACCATTTTTGGATACAAGCGACTTTTTGATCACTTTTTATTTACATTTTTGTAGGGCAAAGTGACCAAAAAACAAAAATTATGCCATTATTTTTTAAGGTTTTTTTTATGCCGTTCACCGCATGGAATAAATAACATAATATTTTTATCGTTTAGGCCGTTTTCGGTCGCGGCGATACCAAATATGTATGGTTTATTTTTTTTTTCAATAATAAAGGACTTGATAATGGAAAAAAGGCGATTGTGTTTTATTTTATTATTTAAAACTTTTATTATATTTTTTACAACTTTTTTTTCACATTTTTTTAAACTTTTTTTTACACTTTACTTTAATCCCACTAGGGGACTTGAAGGTCCAACTGTCAGATTTTTTTTCTAATACATTGCACTACCTACGTAGTGCAATGTATTAGATCTGTCAGTCATTCACTGACAGCAAGCTGATTAGGCTTCGCCTCCGATCGGGGCCTAATCGGCCTCCGTAATGGCAAACAGAAGGCCATTGTTAGGTCTCCTGGTGTCATAATAGCAGTCGGCAGTCGTGTGATTGCAGGGCACAGCTGGCGATCTGCTAGCAACCACAAAGATGCAGTGATCGTATCCAATCGCTGCATCTAAGGGGTTAATGGCAGGGATTGGAGCTAGCTCCGGTTCCTGCCGTTACAAGTGGATGTCAGCTGTAACATACAGCTGATATCCACCGCTGATGACGCCAGCGCCATCTTGCCGGCAGCTACGGAAGACTTTCATGCTCCACCTCCGGGCGGGGGCTGGAAGTTTTCCGTGCTAGGCACACCGGGAGGCCAGTATTAGGCCTCCGGTTGCCATTGCAGCCACCGACACCCCGGCAATTTCATTGCTGGGGTGTCGATGAGCTGCAAACACCTTAAGGGCATGCCTACACGTGGCGGTTTTCCTCCGCAACTGTCCGCATCAATGCCGCACAGAATCTGCGTTGCAGATTCTGTGGCGGATCTGCCCAAAATGTGCAGTAAATTGATGCGGATTAGCTGCTGCGGACTGCGGTAAAAGTGCTTCCCTTCTCTCTATCAGTGCAGGATAGAGAGAAGGGACAGCACTTTCCCTAGTGAAAGTAAACGAATTTCATACTTACCGGCCGTTGTCTTGGTGACGTGTCCCTCTTTCGGCATCCAGCCCGACCTGCCTGGATGACGCGGCAGTCCATGTGACCGCTGCAGCCTGTGATTGGCTGCAGCCATCACTTAGACTGAAACGTCATCCTGGGAAGCCGGACTGGAGACAGAAGCAGGGAGTTCTCGGTAAGTATGAACTTCTATTTTTTTTACAGGTTGCTGTATATTGGGATCGGTAGTCACTGTCCAGGGTGCAGAAACAGTTACTGCCGATCGCTTAACTCTTTCAGCACCCTGGACAGTGACTATTTACTGACGTCTCCTAGCAACGCTGCCGTAATTACGGGAGCCCCATTGACTTCCTCAGTCTGTCTGTAGACCTAGAAATACATATATCCAGCTAGAATGAAGAAATGTCATGTCAAAAAAGCAAGACGCATCCGCAGCACACATAACATGTGCATGACAGCTGCAGACTTCATTGCGGAATTTAGAATCTCCATTGAAGTCAATGGAGAACTTCCGCAATGAATCCGCAACCAGTCCGCCACTGGTCCGCAACATCCATTGTATGCTGCGGACACCAAATTCCGCACCGCAGCCTATGCTCCGCAGCGGAATTTTCAGCCTCGTCTAAACGAAGCATACTAAAAAGAAGTGGAAGGCAATGGAGAAACGGCTCCGCTGCGGATTAACGCTGCGGAGTGTCCGCAGCGGAATTCAAGAGCAATTCCGCCACGTGTGGCTTTGCCCTAAATGTAGCAATCACTTTTGACGGCTGCATTTAAGGGGTTAATGGTGGGGATCAGAGCTAACTTAGTTCCCCGCCGTTACAGCAGGATGTCAGCTGTCAGATGGCATCGAGTCAGCTTCTGAGCCGGTGCCAAGCATTTGGCGTAAGTATACGACATTTTGCGGGAAGCACTGGCTTTCCATGTCTTATACTTACGACAAATGTCGGGAAGGGGTTAAACGTAAAAAATAATAAACCATACCAGAATCTCTATTATTTGGTCACTTCACCTCCTAAAAAATGGAATAAAAAGAGATTAAAAAGTCGCATGTACCCAAAACTACAGTTTGTTACGCAAAAGTCCTCACACAGCGTTCTTGATGGAAAAATAAAAAAGTTATGTCTCTTAGTATATGACAACACAAAAAGAAAATGAATTTTATTAAAAAGTATTTTATTGTGCAAACATAAAAAACTATAAACATATGGTGTCGCCGTAATCATATCGAGCCGCACAATAAAGTGAATATGTAATTTATAACACACGGTGAATGCTGTAAAAAAAATGAATAGAGAACAGTAGTAGAATTGCTGTTTTTTAGTAACCGCGCCTCTTAAAAAATAAAATAAGAACTGATCAAAATGCCACATGTATCCCAAACTGGTACCAATGAAAACGACAGATTGTCCCGCAAAAAATAAGGCCTCACACAGCTCAGTGGGAAAAATAAAAAAAGTTCTTGCTCTCAGAATATGGCGACACAAAAGGCGCAGAATGTTCCAAAAGCGGATAAGATTGGGCACCATTTATCAGTGCGACACCGGCCACATATCTGCGGATTATACTTTATTTACCCCATTATTATACCCTTTTATTATGCCCTGCTGTATTCTGCACAGATTACATATGCCCCACATTATAAACTGAAATACCAGGGAAACCCGAAACAGAACAACTACCAAGCAAAATCTGCGCTCCAAAAGCCAAATGGCGCTCCCTCCCTTCTGAACCCTACAGAGTGCCCAAACTGCAGTTTACTTCCACATATATGGCATCACCATACCCGGGAGAACCCGCTTAACTATTTATGAGATATTTGTCTTCAGTGGCATAAACTGGGCGCAACATATTGTGCACTAAAATAGAATATCAGTGGAAAATCCACCGCGCATTATTTTCTAGTAAAAAACACCTTTTGGGACAAAATACTGACTGCACCCCTTAAAAATGCCTTAAGGTTGCGGGTTAGTTTTACTATTTGACTTCAGAGCCTCTCTAAGGCATCATTAACACGAGCGTAATGTACGCGCGTGAGACGCGCGTGCTTTTCACGCGTGTCATACGCACCTATATTAGGCTATGGGGCAGTGCAGACAGTGCGTGAATTTTGCGCAGCGCGAGTGCGTTGCGTAAAACTCACGACATGTCCTATCTTTGTGCGCTGCTCGCGTATCACGCACCCATTGAAGTCAATGGGTGCGTGAAAACCACGCATGCCGCACGGAAGCACTTCCGTGGGACGTGCGTGATTCGCGCAACAGCTGTCAAACTCTGAATGTAAACAGAAAAGCACCGCGTGCTTTTCGGTTTACAAACATCCAAACAGAGTGTCATAATGATGGCGGCTGCACGAAAATCACGCAGCCGCGCATCATACACTGATGACACACGCAGCTGTTAAGTGCCTTTTGCGCACGCAAAACGCCACGTTTTTTGCGTGCGCTAAACGCACACGCTCGTGTAAATCAGTCCTAATTGTGGGACAATGCTGTAAAAATCACCGAAATAGGCCTCAAATGCACAGGGTGCTCTTTTACTCCTGAGCTCTGGTGTATGTCCAGGAAAATGATAAATGCCTTTGGAGATGTCGTTTACAAAATTGGGTCACTTTTGTGGTGTTTCCACTGGACTCTGGTACCTCAGGGGCTTTGCAAATGCAACATGGTGTTGGAACACCAATCCAGCAAAATATGCGCTCCAAAAGCCAAATGGTTCTCTTTCCTTTATGAGCCCTGCCAAATGCCCAAACAGCCGTTTAGGGCCACATATGGGATATAGCTGTACCCTGAAGAAATGGAGTAACAAATTGTGTGGTGTTTTTCTCCTATTACTCTTTGTGAAAATGAAAAATTGTGAACTAAACTACATATTTTTGAAAAAATACAATTTTTCATTTTCACTGCCTAATTCTAATAGTATGTATGAAACACCTGTGGGGTGAAAATGCTCACTACACCGCTAAATTAATTCCTTAAGGGGCGTAGTTTCCAAAATGGAGACACTCTTAAGTTGTTTCCCCTGTACTCAGGGGTGGGATCCTGCTGGTTCACCCCGGTTCTCCCGAACCGGCTGTTAAAATTACAATTGGTTCGCAGAAATGGAGTGAAGCGGGAAACCGGAACCGGTCCCCTCCCCCCAATTCTATCCACGTCCTTAGGACACGGATACAATTGAGTTGACTAGCGCTGCCCTGGCGAGGCACAGGATGCCTTGGCATTCAGCGCTTTAGTGATGATGCAGTTGGCGCGATGACGTCATCACGCCGCTGCGTCGCCAGAGCGGGAACGGGACAGGTAAGAATATAATGTTTGTTTTTTTCCTTCTACTGTGGGCATCGTTGGGGGCCTTATCTATAGGGGGCACTAACTACAGGGGAGGACTATATAGGGTACATGAACTAAAGGGGACTATATAGGGAACACTAACTACATGGAGGACTATATAGGGAACACTAACTACAGGGGACTACATAGGGGGCACTAACACTAATTACAGGGGACTATATAGGGAAGACTAACTACAGGGGACTATATATGGGGCACTAACTACAGGGGACTATATAGGGGGCACTAAGTACAGGGGACTATATAGGGGGCACTAAGTACAGGGGACTATATAGGGGGCACTAACTACAGGGAACTATATAGGGGCCCTAACTACAGGGAACTATATAGGGGCCCTAACTACAGGGAATGCCTCAGGGGGCACAATCTACAGAGAATGCTACAGGGGGCCCTATTTACAGGGAACGCCACAGGGGGCGCTATCTACAGGGAACAACACAGGAGGCACTCTCTACAGGGAACAACACAGGGGGCACTTTCTACAGGGAACGTTACAGGGGACCCTGTCTGCAAGTAATGCTACAGGGGGCCCTGTCTAAAGGGAAAGCTACAGGGGGCCCTATCTACAGGGAATGCTACAGAGGGCCCTATGTACAGGGAACACTACAGGGGGGCCTTATCTACAGGGAACGCTACTATCTACAGAGGGCTCTGCGGGGAGCACTATCTACAGAGGGCTCTATAAGGGGCACTATCTACAGGGGGCTCTATGAGGTGCACTATTTACAGGGGGCTCTATGAGGGGCACTATCTACAGGGGACACTGTGTGTGCATTCTGCATTACTTTACAGCGTTTGACACAATTTTATTCATGGTCACAGTGTATGGTACTATTATATTCGCACTATTATATTCAAAATATACTTGATATGTTGGAAATGTTGGAAAAGTGAGGAGCTGAAGACATCTGTGCGGCAAACTCTGCAGAAATGGGTCGTGGTCAGGAGAAGTCATCATAGAGGTCAGGACCAGATGGAAAAGTAAAGTGTAAAGGATCTGCCAGGCACAGCTTCGGGGTTAACTCCCATAGGTAATCAGTCTACACCTGAATCTACATCTCTGAGACTTACTCCATCTTCCACCACTCAGGATGGCAGGCTTAGGAGTGGGAGAGCCTATCGCAGCCTGGCCAGACGGAGCTAGCTCCCGCCCTCTGTCTATTTATACCTGCCTTTCCTGTTCCTCCTTGCTTGTGATTCTTTCCGTGTGGTTTCCTGGCCCAGCTACAGCTCCTACTATTTGATCCTGCTCCATACTGACCCTGGCTTACTGACTACTCTTCTGCTCTGCGTTTGGTACCTCGTGCTCTCCTGGTTTGACTTGGCTCGTTCACCACTCTGTTGCTCACGGTGTTGCCGTGGGCAACTGCCCCTTTCCCTTTGCTTTGTATTCCCTTGTATGTTTGTCTCGTGCACTTACTGAGCGTAGGGACCGCCGCCCAGTTGTACCCCGTCGCCTAGGGCGGGTCGTTGCAAGTAGGCAGGGACAGAGTGGCGGGTAGATTAGGGCTCACTTTTTCATTTCCCTACCCCCGTCGTTACATAATCACAAGCCCATACCTAGTCTACCCTGGTCCCTGACACCACTATGGACCCCCTTGAGACCCTGGCTCATCAAATGCAGGGTCTCTCCCTACAGGTCCAGGCCCTGGCTCAGAGGGTCAACCAACCTGATGCTACCTTGGTAGTTCCCCTCACCTCACCTCCTGAACCCCACCTCAAGTTGCCCGACCGGTTCTCAGGGGACTGGAGGGCTTTTCTCTCCTTTCGGGAGAGTTGTAGGCTTTACTTTCGCTTAAAGCCTCATTCCTCAGGTTCTGAGAACCAGCGGGTGGGTATAATTATGTCCCGGCTCCAGGAAGGGCCCCAAGAGTGGGCCTTCTCCTTGGCTCCTGACGCCCCTGAACTTTCCTCCGTTGATCGTTTCTTTTCTGCTCTCTGACTCATTTATGACGAAACTGACAGGACTGCCTTTGCCGAGAGTCAGCTGGTGACCTTACGTCAGGGTAAGAGACCTGTTGAGGAGTATTGTTCTGACTTTAGGAAGTGGTGCGTAGCTTCTCGGTGGAATGACCCTGCCTTAAGGTGCCAGTTTAGGTTGGGTCTGTCGAATGCCCTGAAAGACCTGCTAGTTAGCTATCCCTCTTCTGACTCCCTAGACCAGGTTATGGCTTTAGCGGTACGACTTGACCGACGTCTCAGGGAATGACAACGTGAACGTTTATGTGTTTTCTCCTCCGACTCCCCCATGATGCCTCCCGAGGTTCCGTTGCTTCGTTCCTCCCCGGAAGACTCAGAGGTACCTATGCAACTCGGGGCCTTCGTGTCCCCCCAACAACGTAGAGATTTCCGCAGGAAGAATGGTCTCTGCTTCTACTGTGGGGATGACAAGCATCAAGTGAACAACTGTCCTAAGCGTAAGAATGCAGCCGGAGAACTTCCGCGCCTAAGTGATCATCGGGGAGGTCACTTGGGCGCACAGGTAATTCCTGTAAATATGAAACGTAATAAGATCTTGCTTCCCTTTCAGGTCTCTTTTGGTGGTAGGTCTGCTACCGGCAGTGCCTTCGTGGATTCAGGGTCCTCTGCTAATATCATGTCTGTGGAATTTGCTATGTCTCTTGCTATGCCTTTGATTGATTTGCCTAAACCTGTCCCGGTAGTGGGTATCGACTCCACTCCTCTTGCTAATGGTTATTTTACTCAGCATACCCCTGTTTTTGAACTCCTTGTTGGCTCCATGCATTTGGAGCAGTGCTCTGTACTGTTGATGCAGGGATTATCGTCCGATTTGGTTTTAGGCCTTCCCTGGTTGCGGTTGCATAATCCCACTTTTGACTGGAATACTAGGGAGCTTACCAAATGGGGTAATGAATGTTTGACGTCATGTTTTTCTGTTAATTCTATTTCTCCCCCTGAGGAGGTGAACATGCTACCTGAGTTTGTTCAGGACTTCACTGATGTTTTCTCTAAGGAGGCCTCCGAAGTGTTACCTCCTCATAGAGAATACGATTGCGCTATCGAATTGGTACCAGGAGCTAAGCTTCCTAAAGGTAGGATATTTAATCTTTCTTGTCCCGAACGTGAAGCCATGAGAGAGTATATCCAGGAATGCCTGGCCAAGGGTTACATTCGCCCCTCTACTTCTCCGGTAGGTGCTGGCTTCTTCTTCGTAGGGAAGAAGGATGGTGGTGTTAGGCCATGCATTGACTACCGTAACCTGAATAAGGTCACTGTAAGGAACCAGTATCCCCTTCCTTTGATTCCTGATCTCTTTAATCAGGTTCAGGGGGCCCAATGGTTCTCTAAGTTTGATCTACGGGGGGCGTATAACCTTATCCGCATCAAAGAGGGGGATGAGTGGAAGACTGCGTTTAACACGCCCGAAGGTCATTTCGAATACCTCGTCATGCCCTTTGGGTTGTGTAATGCTCCGGCGGTCTTCCAGAATTTCATAAATGAGATTTTGAGAGATTACCTGGGGATATTTCTTGTAGTGTACCTTGATGACATACTGGTGTTTTCCAAGGACTGGTCCAACCACATTGAGCATGTCAGGAAGGTGCTCCAGGTCCTTCGGGAAAACAAACTGTTTGCAAAAACCGAAAAATGTGTGTTTGGGGTACAGGAGATACAATTTTTGGGTCAAATCCTCACTCCTCATTAATTCCGCATGGACCCCGCCAAGGTTCAGGCTGTGGCGGAATGGGTCCAACCTGCCTCCCTGAAGGCGTTACAGTGTTTTTTGGGGTTCGCTAATTATTACAGGAGATTTATTGCTAACTTCTCGGTCATCGCTAAGCCTCTTACGGACCTCACTCGCAAAGGTGCTGATCTCCTCCACTGGCCTCCTGAGGCTGTCCAGGCTTTTGAGGTCCTTAAGAAGTGCTTTATCTCAGCCCTGGTGCTGGTTCAGCCCAACCAAATGGAGCCATTTATCGTGGAAGTTGACGCATCCGAGGTGGGAGTGGGGGCTGTCTTGTCCCAGGGTACCAGGTCCCTCACCCATCTCCGCCCCTGTGCCTACTTCTCCAGGAAGTTTTTGCCCACTGAGAGTAACTATGATATTGGCAACCGCGAACTCTTAGCCATTAAATGGGCATTTGAAGAGTGGCGCCACTTCCTGGAGGGGGCTAGGCACCAGGTAACTGTCCTTACCGACCACAAGAATCTGGTTTTCCTGGAATCTGCCCGGAGGCTAAACCCGAGACAAGCTCGATGGGCGCTATTTTTTACCAGATTCAACTTTTTGGTTACTTATAGGGCTGGGTTTAAAAATATTAAGGCCGATGCACTGTCGCGTAGCTTCATGGCCAGCCCTACTTCGGAGGAAGATCCTGCTTGTATTTTGCCTCCCGGTATAATCATTTCTTCTATTGATTCTGATTTAGTCTCTGAAATTGCGGCTGATCAAGGTTCAACTCCTGGGAACCTTCCTGAGGACAAGCTGTTTGTTCCCCTGCAATACCGGCTAAGGGTACTTAGGGAGAATCATGACTCCGCACTATCTGGTCATCCAGGCATCCTGGGTACCAAACACCTCATTGCCAGAAACTATTGGTGGCCTGGGTTGCCTAAAGACGTTAAGGCCTACGTCGCCGCTTGTGAGGTTTGTGCTAGGTCCAAGACTCCCAGGTCCCGACCAGCGGGCTTACTACGTTCGTTGCCCATTCCCCAGAGACCTTGGACACATATCTCCATGGATTTTATCACCGATTTGCCTCCATCCCAAGGCAAGTCGGTGGTGTGGGTGGTAGTAGACCGCTTCAGTAAGATGTGCCACTTTGTGCCCCTCAAGAAACTACCCAACGCCAAGACGTTAGCTACCTTGTTTGTCAAACACAACCTGCGTCTCCATGGGGTCCCTGTCAATATTGTTTCGGACAGAGGGGTACAATTTGTTTCTTTGTTTTGGAGAGCCTTCTGTAAGAAGTTGGAGATTGATCTGTCCTTCTCCTCTGTCTTCCATCCTGAAACCAATGGCCAAACTGAGAGGACTAATCAATCTCTAGAACAATATTTAAGGTGTTTTATCTCTGACTGTCAATATGATTGGGTCTCATTCATTCCCCTCGCTGAATTTTCCCTTAATAACCGGGTCAGTAACTCGTCAGGGGTCTCCCCCTTTTTCTGTAATTTTGGGTTTAATCCACGGTTCTCCTCCGTTTCACCTGGTAGTTCCAACAATCCCGACGTAGAGGTCGTTCATCGGGAACTGTGCACAATCTGGGCCCAGGTTCAGAAGAACCTAGAGGCGTCCCAGAGCGTACAAAAAACTCAGGCTGATAGAAAACGTTCTGCTAACCCCTTGTTTATGGTCGGGGATCTGGTGTGGTTATCGTCTAGGAACTTGCGTCTTAAGGTCCCGTCCAAGAAGTTTGCTCCCCGGTTTATTGGGCCGTATAAGGTCATTGAAGTCCTCAATCCTGTCTCCTTCCGGCTGGAGTTACCCCCATCTTGTCGTGTATACGAAGTGTTTCATGCCTCCCTCCTTAAACGCTGCTCCCCGTCCTTGGCTCCCTTGAGGAAACCTCCTGTTCCCGTTCTCACCCCTGTGGGGGTAGAATTCGAGGTGGCCAAGATTGTGGACAGCAAGATGGTACAAGGCTCCCTCCAGTACCTGGTCCATTGGAGAGGATACGGGCCTGAGGAGAGGACTTGTGTGCCCGCCCGGGATGTTCACGCTGGGGTATTGGTCAGGAAGTTCCACCTTTGTTTCCCCAGTAAACCAGGTCCACTTAGAAAGGGTCCGGTGGCCCCTCATAAAAGGGGGGGTACTGTAAAGGATCTGCCAGGCACAGCTTCGGGGTTAACTCCCATAGGTAATCAGTCTACACCTGAATCTACATCTCTGAGACTGACTCCATCTTCCACCACTCAGGATGGCAGGCTTAGGAGTGGGAGAGCCTATCGCAGCCTGGCCAGACGGAGCTAGCTCCCGCCCTCTGTCTATTTATACCTGCCTTTCCTGTTCCTCCTTGCTTGTGATTCTTTCCGTGTGGTTTCCTGGCCCAGCTACAGCTCCTACTATTTGATCCTGCTCCATACTGACCCTGGCTTACTGACTACTCTTCTGCTCTGCGTTTGGTACCTCGTGCTCTCCTGGTTTGACTTGGCTCGTTCACCACTCTGTTGCTCATGGTGTTGCCGTGGGCAACTGCCCCTTTCCCTTTGCTTTGTATTCCCTTGTATGTTTGTCTCGTGCACTTACTGAGCATAGGGACCGCCGCCCAGTTGTACCCCGTCGCCTAGGGCGGGTCGTTGCAAGTAGGCAGGGACAGAGTGGCGGGTAGATTAGGGCTCACTTGTTCGTTTCCCTACCCCCATTGTTACATAAAGAGAAAAAGAACGACACCAGTCTGAGAAATCGTCACCGGTGAGTCACTAAATGTAAATGTTTAGGCCCCATGCATACGACCGTAAAAAATGTCTGTAAATTCCCGTTTATTTACGGGAAGGTGTCTGGGCCATAGAAGTGTATTGCAAAAGATAGGACATGTAGGATATGATACTTTGTATGGGAGCACAGGTCAAAAATGTGCGCCGCTACCCGTGGGCCAGGGGCCATGATTACGGGCACGGCCGTGTGCATGAGGCCTTATTCTCCATGTGACTGATCAGATCTATAGTCTCTGTATGATCTGCAGCGAGATGATGGGTGTATATTTTTTTTCTTGTGAAACAGCAACTCCCAGCATATCCTTACCATTGTTCTGGCTATACTGGGAGCTGTAGTTTTATGTTGTACAAACTTATATGGCAGGGATTAAACTGAATTTGCAAATGATCTCTGTACTGAGCTGTATTTGTGCTTGTGCTGTATATATGTACTGAGCTTTGTTCTGGTGCTGTATATATATATACAGAGTTTGGTTCTGGTGCTGTATATATGTACCGAGCTTTGTTCTGATGCTGTATATATGTACTGAGCTTGGTTCTGGTGTTGTATATATGTACTGAGCCTGGTTCTGCTACTATGTATATGCACTGAGCTTTGTTCTGGAGCTGTATATATGTACTGAGCTTGGTTCTGATGTTGTATTTATGTACTGAGCTTTGTTCTGGTGAGTATATATGTAGTGAGCTTTGTTCTGGAGCTGTATATATGTACTGAGCTTGGTTCTGGTGTTGTATTTATGTACTGAGCTTTGTTCTGGTGTTGTATTTATTGTCACAAAGCGGGTTAGTGGACCCACTAGGCCGTACCGCCGTAGGGAGAAGGCAGCTGGCCAAACCACAGGAAACCACAGAAATACAATGTCCCGCACAAGGGTACCTGAATAGTCCAGATGGTGGCCGCAGCTCTGGCACAGATGAGATTGGTGCAGCGGATGGCACCAAACGTGGCAGGTGACACAGGAGCCGCAAGTTGCGCCAGACGTGGCGGATTCCTCCGGATGTGGCAGATGACACAGGACGTGGCGGATTCCTTCGGACGTGGCCGATGACACAGGACGTGGCAGATTCCTCTGGACGTGGCAGATGACACAGGACGTGGCAGATTCCTCTGGACGTGGCAGATGACACAGGACGTGGCAGATTCCTCTGGACCTGGCAGATGACACAGGACGTGGCAGATTCCTCTGGACCTGGCAGATGACACAGGACGTGGCACGACTTGATACTAAGGCAAAGCACGGGAAACAGGAACGGGGAACACTAAGGGACCATTTGCAAGACAGACTGGGAAAACTAACAACGCTCAGGCAAGGATTAGAAGGCCAGGGGCCTTCTTATAGACCAGGAAATCGTGGCAGTTGATGATGATGACGATTTCCATATTGCGCGCACTGGCCCTTTAAGGCCGGGCGCAAGCGTGCGCGCGCACCCTACGGGACACAGCCGAACGGAGCGGAAGTGAGTGCTGGCGTCTCCTAGGAGGGAGACGGGGACCAGCGCTCACAGATCCATGGCTGCGAGCGTCGGGAGGTGAGTGAACCAGACGGCCCGCGGCCATGGACGCTACATTTATGTACTGAGCTTGGTTCTGGTGTTGTAGTTATATACTGAGCTTGGTACTTTTATGTACTTTGTTTGGTTCTGGAGTTGTAAATATGTACTGAGCTTGGTTCTGGTGTTGTATATATGTTATGAGCTTTGTTCTGGTGTTGTATTTATGTACTGAGCTTTGTTCTGGTGCTGTATTTATGTATGAGCTTAGTTCTGGTGCAGTATTTATGTACTGAGTTTGGTCCTGGCACTGTATCTATGCATTAGCCAGGAGATTTATTGTGCACACCGCACTGTCTTCCACCCTTCTGACAGTGCACTGCCTCACTAAATAGGCTGAGCACGCTTAGGATATTGAATGTGCTCACATAGGTCTATACGTAATGGGTGAGTTTAATATAATGTGTGGGTAGGTCGGTATGTATTCTTATGTAATTATATACATAGTGTTAAAATCCACACAAACATTCTGGACAGGGAATTTCTTTATTTAGAGTCCACTTTAATATAGGGTGTATTTGGAATATTGTAATTGTTTTATTTTATTATTAGAATAATTTTCCATGGCACGATTCACCGCAAAATACTACGCCCTCCCCCACGGAAAAATACTGTGCCCTCCCCCACGGCGTGTATGTCTTTGTCCGCAAAACAGGGAACCTGTTAAAAATTTGAATCCCACCCGTCTGTGCCACAGAAGCTCTGCAAATGCGTCATGGCGCCAGAAAAAAATCCGGCAAAATCTACATGCCAAATAGTGCTCCTGCCTTTCTGAGCCCTGCCGTTTGTCCAACCAGCAGTTTATGACCAAATGTGGGGTATTTCCGTTCTCGGCAGAAATTGAATTACAAATTATGGTGTACTTTTTCTCCTTTAACTCTTGTAAAAATGAAAAATAAAACATTTTAGTGGAAATAATGTTGATATTCAACTTCACGGCCTAATTCCATTAAATTCTGAAAAATACCTGTGGGGTCTAAATGCTCACTATAACCCTAGATAGATTCCTAAAGGGGTGTAGTTTCCCAAGTGAGGTCACTTTTGGGAGGTTTCCACTGTTTTGGTCCCTCAGGGGCTTTGCAAATGTGACATGGCACCGAATACCATTCCAGCTAAATTTGAGCTCCAAAAGCCAAGTGGTGCTCCTTCCCTATTGAGCTCTGCCGTATGTCCAAACAGCAGTTTATGACCACATATGGGCTATTGCCGTAATCGGGAGAAATTGCTTTTCAAATGTGGGAGTGCTTTTTTCTGCTTTATTCCTTGTAAAAATTAAAAATTTGCATGTTTATTGGAAAAATAGGTGATTTTCAATTTCCCAGCCTTATTCCACTAAATGCAGTAAAAAAACCTGTGGGGTCTAAACGCTCACTATACCCCTCGATAGATTCCTTGAGGGGTGTAGTTTGCCAAATGGGATCAGTTTTGGGGGCTTTCCACTGTTTTGGCACCACAAGACCTCTTCAAACCTGACAAGGTGCCTAAAATATATTCTAATAAAAAGGAGGCCCCAAAATCCACTAGGTGCTCCTTTGCTTCTGAGGCCGGTGTTTCAGTCCATTAGGAAACTAGGGCCACATGTGGGATATTTCTAAAAAACTGCAGAATCTGGCCAATAAAAATTGAGTTGCGTTTCTCTGGTAAAACCTTCTGTGTTACAGAAAAAAATGGAATAAAAGGGATTTTCTGACAAAAAAAATGAAATTTCACCTCCACTTTGCCTTTCATTCCCGTGAAACGCCTAAAGGGTTAAGAAGCTTTCTAAATGCTGTTTTGAATACTTTGAGGGGTCTAGTTTTTAAAATGGGGTGTTTTATGGGGGTCTCTAATATAGAAGGCCCTTAAAGAGGCTCTGTCACCAGATTTTGCAACCCCTATCTGCTATTGCAGCAGATAGGCGCTGCAATGTAGATTACAGTAACGTTTTTATTTTTAAAAAACGAGCATTTTTGGCCAAGTTATGACCATTTTTGTATTTATGCAAATGAGGCTTGCAAAAGTACAACTGGGCGTGTTTACAGTAAAAGTACAACTGGGCGTGTATTATGTGCGTACATCGGGGCGTGTTTACTACTTTTACTAGCTGGGTGTTGTGTATAGAAGTATCATCCACTTCTCTTCACAACGCCCAGCTTCTGGCAGTGCAGATCTGTGACGTCACTCACAGGTCCTGCATCGTGTCGGCCACATCGGCACCAGAGGCTACAGTTGATTCTGCAGCAGCATCAGCGTTTGCAGGTAAGTAGCTACATCGACTTACCTGCAAACGCTGATGCTGCTGCAGAATCAACTGTAGACGATGTGGCCGACACGATGCAGGACCTGTGAGTGACGTCACAGATCTGCACTGCCAGAAGCTGCGCGTTGTGAAGAGAAGTGGATGATACTTCTATACACAACGCCCAGCTAGTAAAAGTAGTAAACACGCCCCGATGTACGCACATAATACACGCCCAGCTGTACTTTTACTTTTCAACACGCCCAGTTGTACTTTTGCAAGCCTCATTTGCATAAATATAAAAATGGTCATAACTTGGCCAAAAATGCTCGTTTTTTAAAAATAAAAACGTTATTGTAATCTACATTGCAGCGCCTATCTGCTGCAATAGCAGATAGGGGTTGCAAAATCTGGTGACAGAGCCTCTTTAAAGACACTTCAGAACTAACCTGGTACCTTAAAAAAAAAGGCTTTTGAAATTTTCTTGAAAATGTGAGAAATTGCTGTTTATGTTCTAAGCCTTGTAACATCCTAAAAAAAATAAAAGAATGTTCAAAAAAACGATGCCAGCATAAAGTAGACATATGGGAAATGTGAACTAGTAACTATTTTGTGTGGTATAACCGTCTGCCTTACAAACAGATACATTTAAATTCAGAAAAATGTCCATATATGGACAGTGACATCAAGGGCTTTCCCAGGCTCAGTGCTTAAAGTAGCGCTGTACCAGGGGAGTCCTCGACCAGTGGAGGAGCTCCATGTACTCCTCCGCTCTGTATTAATGCTGAAGCAGGGAACTGATGGTTCAATACTTCAACATTGGGTTTAACTTTATCTGCATCCTCAGGGTATGTTCACACGTAGTCAACAAAAACGTCTGAAAATCCAGAGCTGTTTTTAAGGGAAAAAAGACCCTGCTTTTCAGTCGTTTTTTTACCAACTCGCATTTTTCGCTGCGTTTTCACGCCGTTTTCGCAGCGTTTTTTACGTCCGTTTTTGGAGCTGTTTTCATTGGAGTCTATGAGAAAACAGCTCCAAAAACGTCCAAAGAAGTGTCCTGCACTTCTTTTGACGAGGCTGTATTTTTACGCGTCGTCGTTTGACAGCTGTCAAACGACGACGCGTAAATAACAGGTCGTCTGCACAGTACGTCGGCAAACCCATTCAAATGAATGGGCAGATGTTTGCCGACGTATTGGAGCCGTATTTTCAGACGTAAAACGAGGCATAATACGCCTCGTATACGTCTGAAATTTGGCCGTGTGAACATACCCTTAGGACGCAGATACAGTTGACACAGTGACATAACACCGGTAGCCTGGGACCGCGGGACACCGCCCGGAATCTAGGACAGTCCCGCTGACACCGGGCCAGTTGGGTGGTATGGTTTAGTTGCTCTTTAGGCCAGGATCACACACCTAGTTTTTGAGGCAGTTTTTTGCTCCGTTTTTTTCAGCCAAAGTCAGAAGTGGATCCTGAGGCTGGGTTCACACGACCATGTTACGTCCGTAATGTACGGAACGTATTTCGGCCGGAAGACCCGGACCGAACTCAGTGCAGGGAGCCGGGCTCCTAGCATCATAGTGATGTACGATGCTAGGAGTCCCTGCCTCTGCGTGGAACTACTGTCCCTTACTGAAAACATGATTACAGTACGGGACAGTAGTTCCACGCAGAGGCAGGGACTCCTAGCATCGTACATCACTATGATGCTAGGAGCCCGGCTCCCTGCACTGTGTTCGGTCCGGGTCTTCCGGCCGAAATACGTTCCGTACATTACGGACGTAACATGGTCGTGTGAACCCAGCCAAAAGGAAGAATGTGAATAAAGACAAGACTGATACATTTTTTTTGTATCCACTCCTGTGTTTGGCTCAAAAACCTGAGCCAAAAACAGTCACAATAACGGCATAAAAACCATGTGTGTGATGCTGGCCTTAAGAGCAAACTTTTATCATTTAGTGGAGATGACCCCATAAAAAAAGATAAATTAATAGCACAGGGGTCCAACAAGCAAATCCCATAAGTAAATCCTCTTAGAGCTTCATATTTGCATAGTATTACTTTAGAGTAGTTGAAAATGGATCTGTGCTGTATTACTACAAAATACAGATGTAGCAGAGCTTAATTTGTTATAAAACAATGGGTGGGCTGTATTGCTGGTGCACAGTGAGGCTACATGCACACGTTGCATATTTTGCAGCAGATAATATGCACCAAAACCGCAGCAATACGCAGGAAATTCACAGGTAAAACCGCACCAGACCACGCGTTTTTTTTATGTGTTTTTCGTTGCGGTTTTTTTAATTTTGATGTGTAAATCGCGTAGTCTTCATGCTACATGTTTTGGTGCGATTTTCCTCTCCGCTAGGCAGATAGAATTTGCAAGTGGAAACGTAAGATAAATTGACATTCTGTGGATTTGAAAATCCGCACCGCAGGTCAATTTACGGGAAAATACTGTAGCGTGTACATGAGATTCCCTGGAATCTTATTGCCTATTCTGGTACCGTATTACGCTGCGGTTTTGCACGTAATATGCACGCAAAACTGCACGTAATATGCATTGTGTGCATAAGTCTTGATAGTTCTGGGAGTTAAAATAAGGCAGTAGGTTCGCCTGCAGTCGTATTGTGATCATTGACATCATGTGAGTTGTACCCAGAGGCGTAACTTGAAGCTCCTGGGCCCCAATACAAGATCTGTAACATAGCCTCCACCTACCAAGTGCCATTTATTATATTGGTGTATTTTGGGCCCCCACAGACACCAGGTCCCAGGTGTGACTGATATCTCTGCGTAGCTGCGACCCTGGTCCTACCAAATGCATAACTACTTCATTTTACAAACTCACCTCTACTACATTTGTATTACTTGTTTCAGTCTTCCTATGTAGGCACTCTGTTTTACCCTATAAATACCTTATTCAGTGAGTACCCTGCAACCAACAAGGTCATTGCTGGAAGCAGAAAGACAATTATAACCAGTCCCACTTTTTATACATTTAGGGTATGTGCACACACACTATTTACGTCCGTAATTGACGGACGTATTTCGGCCGCAAGTACCGGACCGAACACAGTGCAGGGAGCCGGGCTCCTAGCATGATACTTATGTACGATGCTAGGAGTCCCTGCCTCGCTGCAGGACAACTGTCCCGTACTGTAATCATGTTTTCAGTACGGGACAGTTGTCCTGCAGCGAGGCAGGGACTCCTAGCATCGTACATAACTATGATGCTAGGAGCCCGGCTCCCTGCACTGTGTTCGGTCCGGTACTTGCGGCCGAAATACGTCCGTCAATTACGGACGTAATTAGTGTGTGTGCACATACCCTTATTGCTGCAGTTTTACAAAAATTGTAGAGAATGATTCCAAGGCCAAATCTTACAGAATCCTATAAACATTCCTTACAGGAGGATTATAATCTACTACTTTTGCGCTTCTTTTTATTTAGGTTTTTAAATACAGAGAAAATTTACAGCACACGGAAAATATTACAATTCTAGAGCAAAAATGTCAAACGCCATCATTGACCATAAAATCCAGTCTTCTGGGAATGTTCTTATCTGTAGAAACAGAAAGATGTATATCAATGTTATATATATATATATATACTGCTCTCTACCATGTATAACAGAAGAAGCGATGATGTCAGTGACCTGGGATGGAAATGGGGAAGATGTTTAAAAATCCCCCCTTATGAGTATGAGTCCTCTGTGTGGCTATGTCGCCTGCCCGCGCTCCAGAGCGAAGTGACAGCTGCCTCTGTATAACGGTCTATAGCCAGCCATTATTTAGGGGTAAGGGGGGTAGCATTCTCCTGATCAATACAGCGGACTCATAAGCAATTGCGGTCTGATGCATTACTACGGGTATATATGAAACAAGCTACTGCATATTTTTTGTTCCATTTGGCACTGGCACATAGCAAACGTGTAGATATTCTATACTGGGGTTATATGAGATTAGGAAAACATGACTGCTTCCTTTTAGAAACAGCGCCACTCTTATCTATTGGCTATATCTGGTATTACAGCTCAGCCCTGTTCAAGTAAATGGGGTCCAGTCAGGGTTGACAACCTGAGTTTTTCTTTTTGTAAAAAAATTTATCCAAAAATCACGGACAGCCAACATTTGTTTACGAACCAATTTGAAAACCATAATGACTCATAAAGATTATAAGTAATAGATGTCTGTAGCTTAGAATATTGATATTGAGACATTAGTAGCATTTACTGTGACCTCTAAAATGATGAAAATTACAATCCTACCAATCTGTAGAAATCCCTCCAACTTTGAAAAGAATCACAGACCCACCATATTTTTATTACTGATGCTGGAAGGAAGTGCCGTATCTTTACGGACTGTCAAAGATGCTACGGATGGTTGGCAAACCTGGGCCCTGTGCTGAGACAGCAATGCTAAGCATTTGTACTTGTAGGAGCTTCTGGAAGGAGAAGTTCTCCATTGGTATCCACTTCCCTCATATATGTCTATTTTTCATCAGCAGTAGCATATGCAGAATGCAGGCTGTCATAAGCAGTTGCCTCTATTCTGCTAAAAGATTTACAGTGTAATGGTGAGAATTTTATTTCTATGCTGCTGCTTTGTTCTGTTACCAGGTCTCTACTGCTCCAATGAATTGAATAATATACATTTCTTAGGTAATTTCTGTATAGGCCTAATATGAAAATCGTATATTTAGCTTTGGCTTGGAAAAGGCAAACGTATGCCTTGAAGGGGTTAGCAGGGCTTTTCAATTGATGTTATATACTTTTATTCTGATAATCAGTAGGGGTCCCATCAACATCCCTAAGGACCTTCGAACATAGCAATGCTACTGGACCTTATCAATGTGGGCTCCCCGGGCCACAGAGTCCCCATGGGTCCCCTGTCTACTCCACCCTTAGTAAAAGGTAGAGAGCATGGAAGTCGCTGCCACAGGATGTGATGGTTGATTCATTGAATCAACCATCAAGATGCCTTTCTTGAAAAATATAATAATATTACAGGTTATGAGGACTAGATTCTGGAGATGGGACGGTGATCCAGGGACTTATTCTGATTGCCATAATTTAAAGGGGTTGTCTGAGACTTAATGACTTTGTGTTAATGCTTGTAATTTATAAATGTAAATACTGTACATTTGTAATATACTTAAATATTCCAAAGTGGCCCCATTTCCAGATCCTGCCGTGGGGTATTTGACGGGTGACGTCACTCTCTGCACTGGCTCTGGCCGCTTTGTTGATCTTGAATTCTTTTCCGGGTATACGACACGTCACTCTTGACGTGGTGTATATCGGCTTGTTCTGTTGTAATGCGCATGCGCGGCCCCTGCTGTTATCTCGAGAACAGCAGGGACTGCGAGAACAGCAGTGACAGCGCATGCGCGTTACGGGCTGTGAAGCAGAACAAGCCGATATACACCACGTGATTAGTGACGTGTCGTATACCCGCCAAAGAATTCAAGATTAACAAAGCGGCCAGAGCCAGTGCAGAGAGTGACGTCACCGGTCATGTACCCCACGGCAGGATCTGGAAACGGGGCCACTTTGGAAAATGTAAGTATATTACAAATGTATTTACATTTATAAATTACAAGCATTAACACAAAGTCATCAAATCTCAGACATCCCCTTTAAGTCGGGAAATAATTTTTTTCCCTAATATGTGGCAATTGGCATCCACCTCATGCTTTTTTTTCCCCTTCCTCTGGATGGATCTCTGTTTTTTTCAACTTTATCAATTATGTAACTATGTTTTCCCAGAATGTCATGGGCCCCCAAGTCCTGTGGGTCCTGACATCTGCCCAGGTTTTCTTGGTGGTGACGCCCGCCCTGTATCTTATATGTATATTGCTCAATTTTCTGCTTTCAAGTTGTTTTTAATTACAGTAGATTCAGCCATTCATTAGATGGATGATAATTATTGTGGTCAACATTACAGTTCTGCGAGGGCTGCCATTTAACTCTTTTAGACTTCTGAATGGTACGTCTTAATAATGCAATATATTATCGCAAAACTAAACAGACTTGCCATTAGAGAGTCTGGTAAAGCTGGGTTATAGCCCCTGTTGTATCTTTAAAGTGGTTGTCTGGGCAGAGAGGAGTTTTTAATACTGAAGTGAATAGGAGCAGAGTTGCAGTACTGCAGCATGGCCACTATACAGTGACTGGAGCCATCTGCTCACGTACCGAACACTGCATAACATCCGATACCTGGAGGCAGCCGGAACAGATGATCAGTGTGGGGTCGGGGTGTTGGACCCCCACCGATCATATACTGATGACCAATCCTGTAGATGGGTCATCAGTATGAACAAACCCTTTAATGGAGACATTCGTTTTCACCCCCCAGGGGCAGCTGTAAAAAAAAAAATCCTTTTTTTTTTAAGCACATTGACATAAGAAAATTTTAGGACATCGGGATGTTTATTGGTGGTTTTTTTATTTTATTTTAATGCAAAATTCTCTTTAACCCCTTGCCATTGCAGCCATTTTTAGTTTTTGTCTTTTCCTCCCCATCTTCCAAAAGCCCTAACTTTTTTTTTTTTACGTCGCTATAGCCGTTGTTTTTTGCAGGGTCAAGGTGTAGTTTTATCATGGCACCATTTATTGTACAATATAATGTACTGGGAAAGTAGAAAAAAAAATCCTGGATTCCTCCATTGTTTTTTGAGTTTCGGTTTTACAGAGTTTACCGTGCGGTAAAAATGACATGTTAAATTTATTCTGCGGGTCAATACGGTTACAGCGATTCCAAATGTATATTTTTTTATGCTTTACAAAGAAAATACGAATTGTTACAATTTGTTTTGTGTCATATTCTGAGACCCATAACTGTTTTATTTTTCCGTCAATTGAGCGATGTAAGGACTTGATTTTTGCGGGGGAAGCTGTCATTTTTATTGGTACCATTTTGGGGACTATGCCATGTTTGATCAGTTTTTTTTCCTTTTTTTTGTGTGACACGAATTGACCAAAAAACAGCAATTCAGTTTTTACATTTTATTTTTTTATGGCGTTCACTATTGGGGTAAATAATGTTATATTCTAATAGTTTGGACTTTTACAAATGTAGCGATATTAATTATTTTTATTTTATGTTTTTTTACATTACTTTTGATGAAAAATGGGAAAAGTTTATTTGAATGTATATAATTTTAACTACCTTATTTTTCGGACTATAAGACGCACCTGACCATAAGACACACCCAGGTTTTAGACAACAGAAAATAGGAAAAAAATTATTTGTTAAAAGATAATTTATTCTGTTTCACCACATTCTGAGAGCAATAACTTTTTTTTATATGTTTCATCGATTGAGCGGTGTGAGAGCTCATTTTTTGGTACATCCAATTTTATTTTTTGAAGCGCTAAGTTGACCAAAAAACTACTGTAATGTTTTAAAAAATTACGCCGTTCACCATGCGAGTTAAATAACAGTATATTGTAATAGATCGGACTTTTACGGATGCAGCGATACCAAATTATTTTATTTTTTACATTGTGCTTGGGGAAATATGGGAAAAGGTTGGTTTTCTTTGAACTTTTAATATATTTTTTTTTGTTTAAATTTCCACTCCTGAAAATTGATCTAACTTTTTTTGGTTTTTCTTTTACAATTTACTAGTACCCCTAGGGGACTTGTAACCAAGTGGTCGCTGGTTCATGTGCAGTTACTAAAACAGCGTAACTCACTGTGCTACGCGGTTTCTGTAACTATTATTTAGTTCTGTGGGAGTTACGGAAACAGAGTAGCTCAGCGAGTTACGCTGTTTCAGTAACTCCACATGTAGTCAAGTGGCCAGGAGAACACAGAAAGCTAGAACGGGGTTTAGGGGGCCCCATTCTAGATATAAGTGCAGGTCCGGGAGGTGGGACCCGCATCTACCAGACATTTATGACATCCTGTGGATATGTCACAAATGTCCTTCATAGAAAAACCCCTATAAATGCCACGGTCGCTATTGACCGAGGCATTTAACTAGTTAAAGGGGTTTGCCATAAAACACATGTATCCCCTATCCACAGGATAGGGGATACATGTGTGATCGCTGGGGGTCCGACCGCTGGGACTGAAAGCCACCCAGAGCGCTACATGAGAAGCTTGGACTTCTTCCGGGTTCTGTGTCCGGCTTATTTGTTCGGCAGCTCCATAGAAACCAATGGAGAGCCACTCACGCATGCGCAGAAGAATCCTATTCATTTCTATGAAGATGCCGGACACAGAACGTGGAAGTCAAATCTTCTCATGTACCGCTCTTGGTGACTTTCGGTCCCCGTTCTCCTTAACGATCACACATCTAGCGATCACACATGTTTCCCCTATCCCGTGGATAGGGGGATACATGTGTTTTATGGCACAACCCCTTTAAACGGCCAGGAACAGCGAAATTACTGTTCCTGGCCGTTAGAGCAGCGTGTCCGCTGTAAAACACAGCTGACACCTGCAGTGTATGGAGCGGGCTCAGCGCAGCGCGTGAGCCCGCTCCATACATCATCCCCTCCGCTCCATGCTGGCACGTCATGGGTCGGGAAGGGGTTAAGTAATGAGGCGATGCCGGTTCCTTTGACTGCGGATAATAAGATGCAGGGACTTTTTAGGAAGGATTTATTCCTGCTAAAAACTGCGACCTATAGTCCGAAAAATACGGTACTTTTACCTTTTTTTTTTTTTAAAAGAAAGGGTACCTTAGGGTACCTCAACTATCAATCGTTGGCTCGTTTGAATAGCGCTGTCTTCCTGATTCCAGCACGGTTTTTCGTTTTCTTTTCCTGGACCCCCAGGATTCCAGAGATATGGCCCACTGTTGTGCTGTCACCCTATATGCTAATTTGCTGTAGTTAGCCAACGGGGTGAAGCTAGGTTCCCTGTCTCTGATGCTGACCAATCAGTGTGAGGCAGCATGAGGATAGTTCACACCCTGTTGGCTACCTATAGCAAAATAGCACAGAGGGAGCCAACACAACAATATCTCTGGAATTGTGTGTCTAGGAAATTAAGAAAAACCGCGCTGGATTTAGGGAGACAGCGCTATTCACGTCAGTAAACCAGTTAAACTTATATGACCTAGTGACAGGTCCTCTTTAGTAGGAGCAGAAAGATGGCAGACCTGAGGGCCCCTTGGCTGCCATGGCAATCATCGGGATCCCGTGATTGCGCTGCGTGGGGGTGACGGGCTATCGGAAGCTTAATAATGGCTAAGATGCCACGGTTGATATTGACTGCGGCATCTAAGTGGTTAAACAGAGTTATCTCAGATCCCGGCTGTTGCAGTGGGGTGTCGGCTGGAACATACAGCTGACACTCGCTAAGTATGGAGCGGGGTCAGCCCGTGAGCCCGCTCCATACTCCCCCTTCCCGACTACGGCGTAATCCTACGACATATGTCGGGAAGGAGTTAAACAGAGAAAGAAATGTAAAGTTTACATTGCTGCTTACAAAAATAGAAGTGAAGACTATGGATGACTCACCTGTGAATTAGTCTTTACAGCGTCTTCATTAATAGATTCACAGTAATCAAGATGATGGTCAAAGTTAACAAAGCCTGGAAAGGACTGTACATGGCGATAGCGGCGCTTCCAACTTGGGAACTAGCTGAAGTAGAAGTAGTGGCGGAAGAGGCGGTGGAGGCTGTTACAGTTTTGGCATCAAATGACCTTGTCTGTGCATAAGCATTATTTAGCACAAATTCAAGCTTGTATCCTTTTCCTGCAATAAAGGTGACAACGTTTTTCTTTCTTTTTATTTGAGACAGGCAAAATTATATTATTGCCTCCAAAAGTGATATACAGAGAGTCAAAAGCAAGTTACCACCCATATACATTTAGGCCTTATTCACACGAACATGTTAAACGGCAGTGAAACAACGGCCGTCAGATGGACCTATATAATTCAATGTGGCCGTTCCGACATGTCCTATTTTTTCACGCTTCACGCATCCCTCCATAGACTCTAGTCTATGGGGGATGTATGATATCGCGTCCCGCAGCGCAGAGCACAGATGAAAAACGGCAGAGATGCGCAAAGCTCGTGTGAATCTGGCCTAAGGCTGAGTTTACACGGGGCGCATACGCTGCGTAAAAGCACGCAGCATACGCACCCTGTAAGCCGCAGGGTATTTCGGTTGAAAACCGCACCAAACTGTGGTACAGATTTTCGCCTTGAATGTCTGCTGTGAAAAACAGCAGCACTTACGTTTCATCCCAGGGGACCGCTGCAGCCTGTGATTGGGATAAAGCGTCATCCCAGGAGGCCGGCCCTCTGACGTCATCCAGTCCAGCCTTCTGGAATGATGTTTCATCCCATGTGACCGCCACTACAGCCTGTGATTGGCTGCAGCGGTAAGATGGGATGAAATGTCATCCCAGGAGGCTGCGCTGGACAAATAAACAGAGACTCTGTAAGTATTACGTTTTTTTTTTTTTACTGAGTTGCGTTTTTTTCTGGCAGATCGCTGCGATCCCACCGCGAAAAATGCAACAACTGCTATTTGTTGCGGGTTTTACCTCCAAATTGAATTCAATGGGGAAAACCCGCATCAAATAAGCAGCGTTTACACAAATACAGTTGACATGCTGCGGAATAAAATTCTGTACCGCAGGTCAATTTCTGAGCGGTTTTTCCGATCAGTATTTACGCAGCGTGCGGATGAGATTTGTTTTATATCATCCGCTATGCTGAAACTGTATTTGCTGCGGATTTTCCGCAAACAAATTCCGTTGCGGAAAATCCTCAGTGTTTACGCAACGTGTGAACTGACTCGTAGACATGTCAGCTGACAAAACCTAAAGGGGCACATCACTGTCTAGACTTTAAAGCATCACAGCCCCTCTCTTCTAGCGAGGGTCTTGGCTCATAGCTGCCCACTGATCACATCTTCTGACATGCCTTAGGCCATGTTTTCAGTACGGGACAGTATTCCCGTGGGGAGGCAGGGACTCCTAGCATCATAGATAACTATGATGCTAGGACCTCGCCACCCTGAACTGTGTTTGGTCTGGCAAATACTGCAGAAATATGGCCTGTATTTTACGAACTGAATACGTCTGTGTGAAATCGGCCTCATATATACTATAATGGAATTCAGACTCTACCTGGCAGCTTGAGAACAAGGTCGGTGTAGTTAGCCCAACAGCTATCGAATAAGATGGTCACATTTCCATCCAATCCATTGCTGACGATGGTGTTGTCTGAGTTTTTCAGGGTTGCGGTCAGTGACAATGAACTTGTGCTTACAGACACACAGTTCCCCTAGAAATGAAAGAGATAGAATGCTTCGAAATTAGCAAGCAAGAAAATACACTTAACTAAATCACGCAATCCACACTTGTGTAATTAATATTCAGAATCATGACTGCCACCATGCCTGTAGTGGGTTAGTGCCATCTGAGCATGGTTTTTTTTTTTTCATAACTAGCTATACCCAACCTATTATTACTAGTTGCTTCCAACCCTTTTAAGGAATTCTTCAAGAAGCAGCGCCACTCTAGTTCATGGGCTGTACCTGGTATTACAGGTTAGCCTCATCGAAGTGAATGGAATACCAGCACGTGGACATGAGTTGCACAGTTTCTGGGAAAAAGCAGTCATGTTTTTCTAATCTTATATTGCAATGAATTCCCAATAGATTAATCAATGGGACCAACAGAGACCAGTGATGTCCCCAGTGTCCCTGCTGCTGGACCCACAGAAGTGACACATGACATACGGCTGACATGTTGTAAAAGTTGTCAGAAAAGCCTTTTCTAGGGAACAGGATACAGATGATGAACTTGTTAAAGGCCCTGATTTATCAACTCTAAAAGTCTATGATGGAACCAGTATGAAGGATCTGCTCTTCAGAGTCATTAATAATTGTTGCCCGTGTAAGAGGGGTATTTCCATCTAAGATATTTATGGCATATCCAAGGGATATGCCATAAATGTCTGATAGATGCAGGTCCCAGCTCTAGGACCCGCATCTATCACCTTAACGGGGATCACCCGACCTCCGTCCCGCCTGGTGCGGTCCCCCAGCCGCATCGAGGAAGAGAATAAATGGAAAGGTAGCTCGGCTGTTTCCGTAACTTCCCTAGAAACCAATGGAGAAGTCAATGCACATGTGAGGCCACCTCCACATTGATTTTCCACCTGGATTCAGCGGCCGGCAAGCGCCCTGCCAGTCGGGAAGGGGTCAGGGGATCCTTGTTCAGGTAATAGGTTTGGGTTCCAGAGCTGTGACCCTCATCTATCAGACATTTATTTCACATCCCATGGGTATACCATAAATGTCTTAGATGGTTTAATTGTTCTTCAATCTGTAGAGCAATTCTACTTTGAAAAGATACGTTCACTAAATATTGGACATGGCTGGATCATTCAATCACTACTGTGGACGTCACTACTGCCTGCAGCAATTACAATAGGGGTTTTCCAGTCATAAGAAATTGATAGCCTATCCACAGGATAGGCCATCAATATCTGATTGGTGGCGGTCTGACTCCCGTCACCTCCGCCGATCAACTGTTTTAAACACTGTATATCGACACTACAAGTGTGTCCCCTTATTTCTTACTTGCTTGTCCTGTAAATCGCCGACACACTTGTAGCGGCGATTCCCAGCATTACAGTCTTCTCCCATTCAAGTGTAATACTGTGAATTGCCACTACAAATCAATGGCGGCTGCCCCTTCAAAATAGTTGAAGGGCAGGGGTGATGGGAGTCAGACGCCCAAGATCAGATATTGATGGCTTATCCTGAGGATTGGCCATCAACTTCTAACTAGAAAACCCCTTTAGATAGTAAGTTTATCCAAAAGGTTTTTTTCTTTTCTTTTTTCTTCTTCTAGTTTTATGCCACTTTGAGGAAATGTCAGATTTTCCAACAACCCCTTTAAAATTGTTATGCCTAAAGAGATATGTCCACCTTTGCAAATAGTTTTTATTATAAATCTCCTACTGTTTTGTGTCTAGTGCTCTACTCAGACTTGTGTCTCGAAGGTTACAGAATACAAATGCACCCTGGTTAGTCTGATCCTTTCATCTATCCCCTAAATAAACAAATAGGGACTGATGGAAGGGTGTCTGACAGCAGGATGAGACTACACAGGGTTTACTTGTAATCTGTAATCTTTGAGGCACATAGGTCTGCATAGGAACTGTATACACAAAACGGTAGGAGATTTTTAATGAAGACTATTTGCAAAGTTGCTTCATTATTAATTTTAGGTTAATTAAAACAAATAAAATAATGTTGCGAAGTAAAGCTCACGTTACAAGCCACTTACCATAATACAATTCCCTGATATAGTAGCCGAAAAACTGGAACTTCATGCATAAAAACCGTTCTAACGAAACTGTGACAGTGTTGACCATAGCAGCCACTCAGATCAATGCCGATATGTGTGACCGATCATGACCAGTTGTGATGCGTGCGCAGTACTTACGTTGGAATCTACAGCCATTATTGATGGCTGCTGTGAAAGTCTCTCTCCTGGGAGTCCGGCCACAGGTTCTAGGATGACCATGAGCTTAGATACAGTAGCCAAATAATTTCCAGAAGATGGCTGAGTTCTGTTAATGGACTGAGCTGCCACCTAGAATACATCACATCATGTCACTGTGTCGAGCTTGTAAATGGTACAATGAAATTTTATAATAAACAACTGCCTGCTGATTGTCTCCGTCAAAGGGTATGTGCACACGAGAACTGTCTTTTACGTCTGAAAAGACAGACTGTTTTCAGGAGAAAACAGCTGCGTCGTTTCAGACGTAAAAGCTCCTCCTCGCATTATGCAAGGCGTCTTTGACGCTCGTAAATCTTGAGATGCTCTTCATTGACTTCAATGAAGAACGGCTCAAATTACGTTGCAAAGAAGTGTCCTGCACATCTTTGCCGAGGCAGTCAATTTACGCGTCGTCGTTTGACAGCTGTCAAACGACGACGCGCAAATGACAGGTCGTCAGCACAGTACGTCGGCAAACCCATTCAAATGAATGGGCAGATGTTTGCCGACGTATTGTAGCCATAATTTCAGACGTAAAACGAGGCATAATACGCCTCGTTTACATCTGAAAATAGGTTGTGTGAACCCAGCTTTATAATACAGTGTAATGAGATGAGTATAACACCATAGCCTACTTTCTGATGGCTATGAAGTATGCCCATCTTTGGCAGAGTGGTACCTAATTTAAGTGTATACTGCAAACAATCCTGGTACCAATTTGTATGCTTTTCTTTCATTCTGGTGGTTGATTCAGGGAAGCAGTCATTACTTGCCGGTTCTGGCCTGCTTCTGAATCCCTTCCCAATACTTGATGTTGGGGCTGACATAAGTTACCTCATCGGATGTGGCAACGTCGGTTAGAAGCCCAGGGTTAGCTTGCAGCTTGTATTAAGTGCTTCTCAGGGACTTCTGTACACTCTGAGGGGCACCAGGGGCAGGCACTCAGGGGGTATCTAGGGGAAGCACTCTGGGGTGCATCTGTAGTTGGCATAGAAAGGGGCATTTAAAGTCTTGTTGGGGGCATCTGAGGTACCGATGGGGTAATCTGAAGCACACAGCGTTATGGGAACCTCTTTGACCTTTTATAAAGTAAGTAAAGTTCAGGTTAATATAAACAGCAAAAAATTATGTGGCTCCTTTCTTTTCCTGGGGAGGAGAAAAGAGAAGGGATGGTTGTACCGATTCTCAGTTTTAAAATGCTGTCGGTTAAGATAGTATATACTATATATAGCCTCATAGGCCTACAGGATATCACTACAACTGTCCTTTCGGTTGACTGGTGCATAGTTTATAGTAAAGCTGGTCTGGTTGTATGTACATCAGGTAGTTGCGTTTACAGCAATTCGCTTATATGCATGTAATGTTATATACTTGCCACCTTTATGAGCATGAATGGTCTCATAATAGAGTAGGACCGTGCGGGTAATTACCTGACTCCAGGCAGGATCACTAGGAGATGGAATTGGTTGAGAAATAGACAATGACGACACAGTGATGTTCAATTGCGAGCTGAGACTTCCATTAATTGCGGCAAGTGCCAGGTTTTTACTCATAGTCTGGAAATCGGTGAATGTCAGTGCACCTAAATATGAAGACCAGTCAGCAGAAGATCATTAGTGGGAAAACTGCAATACACTAAAGCTAGCAATACACTAGAAATTTTGTGTAGCTCTCCTCATAAAACATCAAGGCTAATCGATTACAGATTAGCCTTGATGAAGCGCGACGTCACATGAAACGGCCTTGACAAAGAGTGACCATACATAAAACGGCCGTAGGCTAATACTCTACATTCCACTACCAGGATAATGGGTCTCCTCCTTACCTGTTGAGTTAGTAGTGGAGTTAATTTGTTGCGTAGGTGGGTCAGAAATTTCTACTGAAACAGTAAGTCCACCTGTGGCTCTCTTTCTGCGTCTGGACCCCTCCTGAACTATCTTTGTAATGCGAATTTTGCTTGATGGGATCTTCAGGAAAAGCGCAAGGTTTCTGACAAGATTGTCACCATAAAACTGATCTACAGTCATTGCCGGTAGATTAAATGCAAGAACAATCAGAGGAGATGTATGTATTTCAACTGGAGTGGAGCCTCTGACCAGAACATACAGCATGTCATAGTCGTTGTCAAAGAAGTTTTCTCCCAAAACCGTTGCGTTGAGCTGAGGCATATACTGTCCTATCAGAAGAAGTGACAACATTTACATAGTCAACCAACTTCTCTTATATTTGGCAAGCCATAATACTGTTCAATTAAATGGCCAGAGCCAATCAATAGGCAAGAATTAGGTCATCTGTGGGGTAGATATGTAGAGGTTCTTGTCTGTGTGCAGGAGTGGACACATGCAGTATAGGGCCCCTAAGCAAAAAACATGATATGGGCCCCTTGGTCTGAGGCCCTGTGCAACTCCACAGGATGCACATATGGTATCTCTATCTATCTATCTATCTATCTATCTATCTATCTATCTATCTATCTATCTATCTATCTATCTATCTATCTATCTATCTATCTCATATCTATCTATCTCATATCTATCTATCTCATATCTATCTATCTCATATCTATCTATCTATCTATCTATCTATCTATCTATCTATCTATCTATCTATCTATCTATCTATCTATCTAATATCTATCTATCTAATATCTATATATCTAATATCTATCTATCTCATATCTATCTATCTCATATCTATCTATCTCATATCTATCTATCTATCTATCTATCTATCTATCTATCTATCTATCTATCTATCTATCTATCTATCTATCTATCTATCTATCTATCTATCTATCTATCTATCTATCTAATATCTATCTATCTAATATCTATATATCTAATATCTATCTATCTCATATCTATCTCTCTATCTATCTATCTATCTCTCTATCTATCTATCTATCTATCTATCTATCTATCTATCTATCTATCTATCTATCTATCTATCTATCTATCTATCTATCTATCTATTTCATATCTATCTATCTATCTATCTATCTATCTATCTATCTATCTATCTATCTATCTATCTATCTATCTATCTATCTATCTATCTATCTATCTATTTCATATCTATCTATCTATCTATTTCATATCTATCTATCTATTTCATATCTATCTATCTATCTATCTATCTATCTATCTATCTATCTATCTATCTATCTATCTATCTATCTATCTATCTATCTATCTATCTATCTATCTATCTATCTATCTATCTATCTATCTATCTATCTGTCTATTGACAGCTTTGATCACGTGGAAAATTTTGCCAAGAAGATCCTTTAAGTCAATAAATGAAGTAACAATGGTCTTAACCATCTTGTATTGTGTCACTGTAATAAACGTTCTAGAGACTATTTATTATTAGACCAATATTAGTCAAATACTAACATGAATCCTGTAGATGTGTTGAAGGAGATTGCTTTAACTTACCCTTATAAGTGGGTTCCTTCAAGATATAATCTGATCCCTTCCATTGTATATTTGTAGGATATATGTAGATATTATTAACATAGACATCCAATCGTTGAGGATTTGAGAAATAGATTCCCACAAGGACAGACTACAATAAGAGAAATGTAATGAAGTCAGTGGTGGGATGCTAAGACCCTGTATTGTGGCATATTCCAGTCTCTATTACAGACCCACAAGCTCTTAAAGATGTTGTCTCACTAAGACAAGCTCCTTCCATAAGTCCTTCTAGGACATATGGGCGTCATGGTGGGGGGTTTCCAGCTGCTAAGTATTAGTGGCTCTCACTCTGGCAAACCCAGCCTGTACATGTGTTACATGGACGGCCAATCGTTTGAATGCTCGCCATGCAATACTACATTTCTCCAGCGGGGCTGCTGCTGGGGAAATGTATGGCTTGCGTCAATGTCAGCTTCAGTTGTTATTGCCAGGGGTTTCAGAAGCTGGATCAGCTAATCGTCGGGCCAGCTTCATTAAAAAAAAGGGTTTGGCTTCATGAGACAAGCCCTTTAATGTGCTATAGCAATTATCCCCAGAAAAAAATGTAACACCATAGGTTAGGTAAAAAAAAATGTATGGGGGCCACAGTGCTGAGACCCCCACGATTATTAGAACAGGCATCCCAAGCCCATCGTTCCTCCTCAATGTACGCCCCGCAGTGAGGTGGATTTTAAATGGAGTGGCAGTCACACATGCGCACCGCCGATCCATTTAGTGCCTATGGGGCTGACGGAAACAGCCGAGAGCTGTACTCTTCTGCCTCCGTCGGCCCGCCAGTGAATATATATTTATAACCTATGCTGTGGACAGGTGATAATTGTTTATTGTGGGATAAATGGACTACCCAGAAATGATATTAATATGTGATGCAATGTTAATACTCCATAAATAATAGCCTTGAGCATCTATTTCAATATCTTACTTTTGTGTTGTCTGTGTTGAGCAGGTTCAGTCGCATTTTCTGGGGGCTCGTGCTGGTAAAATAAACGTCAAATGACTTGTTAGTAGCCACTATTGCGTGAAACAAGGAGACCCTCTTCTGACAGGTGTACCCAGAACACCAGCCATGGTCTTGGGGCCCTAAAATATAAAACAATATTATGAAACCATCAGAAAACAAACATGGAAGAAATATATGAATGGAAATAATAGATCATACATACCATTGATCAGGTCTACGTAGCCATCCCCCAGCACAGCCACCGGTGAGAGGCGTCTTGTCTCAGTGTCAATATCAAGACTCTCAATGACAAGCATCTCATAATTCAGACCACTGCATTTATAGCTCTCCCAGGCTGACATGTATACACACGTGTTATCCCTGATGATCCCTGAGGGAAGAAAACACAGCTTACTGAGGAGAAGAACGGACTTATAAATAAGAAGGATCCCACGTCCATGAGCAGGACAGTCAGTGTAGTTGTACACCCTGGCATCTGCTCTTGGGGTTATTTTTAGCAGAATATAATAAAATTCTTTAATCCATTTTCTTAGGGACCAGAAAGTTAAACTTCTTAATATATCTTCATAGCTGGCAGAGCTCAGATTTTTTTATGCAGAGCTCCAGATTTCTCCTGGTTACTTACAGTGCCATTGGGGTTAACAGCATACTGTTTTTATTGATTTCAATATATATGTAGATTGCAGAAAGCTCCTTAGTTCTTCTTGTGGCGGCTGCAGGTAGTCAGCAATAAATGATAAACTACCATGTCTATGCAGGGGATTTGGAGCTTGCTATGAGAAAAACAGTGCTCTGACTGCTATAAAGATATATTAAAGAGGCACTCCAGCAATTTTTTTTTCCTATATAGTGCAACATAGGCTATTATTAAAGGGCAACTAAACTTTCAGAAAACTTCTGATGTATCAGTGACATGTCAGAATTTTGATCGGTCACTAAAACGAAGAGGCCGAAGTGCTTGTCAGAGTGCTACTTTAATCACTGAATAAGCACAGAATGTTGAACCTAAAATAACATGGTGTAAAAAGCTGGTAATTGCCCCTTAAAATTATTAAAACATATTTTGTGTGAACATTTTATTTTGGGCTTTATTAAGGGTACTCTACCCTTACAAGTGAGCAGGGCCAGCTTCAGGTTTATGTGGGCCCTTTGGCCACACAGACTTAGTAGACACCACCTCCCAGGTAGTGCCACACGGCCACCACCTCCCAGGTAGTGCCACACAGCCACCACCTCCCAGGTAGTGCCACACAGCTCCCTCCTCCCAGGTAGTGCCACACAGCCCCCTCCCTGGTAGTACTACACAGCCCCCCTCCCTGGTATTACCACAATAGCATCCTCCCTGTAGGTAGCGATTTGGGGTTCCCTCTAGGAGTGGATTCTCCAGAAAGAGCATTGCCTATACTCTGGCTGGGGATTCCGCTTTAGGGGAAACTCCTGACATCACTGTCCATATATAGACAGTGTTGTCAGGGGCAACCCCAGAGCCATAGCACTACTAGTAACTCTGCCTGGGACTCCTGCTCTGCTCCTGACATCACTGCCCATATATGGATAGTGATGTCCGGAGCAGAGCTGAAGTCCCGGGCAGAGTGCTAGTAAAGACTCTGCTCCAGTACTTCTGCTCTGGGGTAGTGCCTGACATCACGGTCCATAAACGGCTAGTGATGTCAGGGGTAACCGCAGAGCCAAAGTCCAGAGCAGAGTGCTACTAGCTACATATATGGACAGAAAGGTAAAGGGCTTTCCCAGAGACGGAGTCCCGGAGCAGAGCTGCTAGCTCTCTGCCTGGAACTCCTTCTCTCCCTCTGACATCACTGTCCACATATGGACAGTGATGCTCCCAACGGTAGTGGGCCCCGGCACTTGCCCGGATTCGCCGGGTGCTGACGCCGGCCCTGCAAGTAAGTTTTACAGACTTTGTTATGACCATCCAATAATCTTACCAGGACCGTGTATAAATTGTGAAGGCGGCATGTACTTAGTTTAAGTTGCACACAATTTGATGCTAGTTTTTGATAATTGTTGTTTATGATGCTAAAATAATAATTTTCCACCAATGGAAATATGCTCGAAAAACACACGTGGGGCATTATATGTGTATTATATGTTCCATGATAGTAACAAATTTAAGTGGTGAATATAGTTTAGAAATATTCTTTCACGTATACCTCTATTCTCAACAGCAGCCCAGTAGCAAACTATTTTATTTGGGGGGAAAAAATGAAAATAAATAAAATAAATAATGGATTAATACATAACGTGAATATTACAACTTTTCTTTTTTATAATGTGTTTTTCTTTTAAAATAAACCAATAAGTGGTGCATATATTTCTACTTAAAATATTCAGTCTCATATTCTGAAAGACTGTAAGTGTTCTGTACAGTTGCTTGAGTCTGGGGGTATTTACCTTTGTATGGTGCCACTTGTGACACAGGGATGCGACTTCCATTCAGGGCAGTCAGCATGACTTTTGGAATCCTGTAGTCTCCAATACCGTGCCTTGTATCTCCATCCCACTGGTATTCTGACTGTGGAACTACAGCCCCAACCTTCCCCAGGAAAGAACCATCAAGATCCTTCAGCAATGTCTTCTTTTTAGCATCGCAGTCCATATCTACGCAGTCGGAGGGGTTGGCTTTGCTGTAGCAACAAGACGAAAATTATTAGTAATGTCACATTTAGATTCTAAACTACATACACAGGCTTTTATTAGTACTACACACCTTACAGGGAATTCTGCAGGGTGCGTTAACCAAGGGCACCTAACATTCACTTGACTTCCTATATATATATATATATATATATATATATATATATATATATACTCTCGTGGTATATATACTATAGAGGCAGACCAAGTTATTGCTATTGGGCCCTTGGAAAGAGGGACACAGCCCTGGTTCCTCTTTTCCTTATCGGGTACCGAAGCCGCGCAGAACTCCCCTCTACAGAGCAACTGCATTGTTAGCCAGCAAAGTAAACGGGAAACTGACCCAAGCGGCATGGAGAAGGAAATAAACATCAGGCCCTTCTGTCTAGGGTGAAACAATCTGGCACCATTTTAAGCTTTGCTATAGGGCCTCCTCTCTTTTACATATGCTACTGACTATTTGTGAATATGTAGCTAGATAGACGCAAGCGAATACAGAAAGGTCTATATACTATACAATAGACTGTCTATCCATGATACACAGGCTTGTTTAGGTGTCTCTTAAGGCCCTTTTGCACGGGTCAATTATCGATAACGAGCGTTCACAGCTCATTGTCCTGTCTAAATAGGGCAACAATCAACCGAAGTATGAGCAAATGCTCATTCATCGGCTGATCGTATAGTTTCACCATCTGAAAATATTATCGTTGTCGGCAGCACATCCCCCTGTGTAAACATGACAACGATCAGCCGATGAACGAGCAAATGCTCATTAATCAGCTGATTATATGGTTTCTGCAGCAGAAAATATGATCGTTTTCGGCAGCACATCTCTTAATGTAAACAGGAGGATGTGCTGCCGACATGATAGAAATGCATGGGGACGAACAATCGTATTAACGATCGCTCGTCCCCATTTATTGCTCCTTGTGGAAGGAGCAAACAAGTGTCGATCAGCGAGCTGTCGCGTTGATTGCCGCTCGTTGTTACGGCCAAAATGAGCCGCTGTAAAAGGACCCTAACCGAGGCAGCAAGAAGCATATCAGTTGTATATTATCTGTGTACTGGGAGGGAGAATTCCTAAAGGCTTTTAGGCATATTTATCCTCAATACTAAGACGTATTTTATTTTCGTACAGCTACATACACTACGTCTGGTCGATGGATAAAAACTTTCTGATCTTCTGAACTGTCCAAGGTTGTTATTCTGGAGACTGCCACTGGATGCTGCAAATCTTCATTTTCTGGGTTTGTCATAAACATCACATTGGATTCTCCAGAACACACAGCTTTGTATCCAACAAATGTTGTATCTTTAAATGAAACAATGATTACAAAATGTTATTGCAGAGATGAAAATAAAATAGAAATCTTCTATGAGATGATAAATAGAAGTGAACTATAAAGTAAATAAGGAATAGTTTACCTGCCACGGTCATGAGGCCACTGATTGCATTATAGCTCATTATTCCAGCATTTGGGTGTCCAGGTGCCAAGTTATGGGCAGAGGCAAAGGTTGGCCAGCAAATACCACTTCTACCACCTATATAAGAATGGGAGGGGGGAGGTAACGTATAAATCTATGCGACTGGAAGCGTCCAGTAAAATCATGACCATCCAGACATGATAATAAGAGATCTCAACACCTCAGTACGCCGTTGTGTACTCATTTATTCTGGGTGTTGTATGGAAGTTTTAGATTCTTTTCATTGAGGACTCTCAAAAAAAAAACTAAAGTTCTTTGATTTTCTATTTTGTTATATTAAAGTAAAGTCAGGAAATACCTGTCAGAGGTCTGGCACTGCGGTGTTGGGCAGAAAGCTTGACATTGGCATCACTATTTGTCAAGACATCTTTGCAATCAAAATCTGAACTGGTTCCCACCAGCAAGGATTTCTGAAAATAATGAACATGACAGTTGTATATATTAAATACATTCTTTTATACATTGTTTCTAGTGTAAAAACCTAAAATAAAACCAGTTACCTACCAGATACCTACCAGATACCCTTTGTCTTGGATTTTCAAAAGGGCACAAACAATACAGCCCCAAAGGGTTTAACTGAAAAATGCTTTGTGATGTATTAAACAAGGTCAAAAGAAAGAATACTGCGTAAGTTGTTGGTGACTGATATTGGATTAAAGAACCTTAAAGTGAATTTCACCCTTTTAACACCATGTTGTTTTTAAGTCCAAAATTCTGCGCTGATTCATTTCTTTATATGACTCTATATAGGCCGGACCTTTTTTTTTTTACAGAGAATTCTAGCTACCACTAAGGTGAGCTTTAAAGTGTAATGCATACTGTTTTATCATTGCGTTCAATGTATGAACAGTATGCAATACGCCCCCTAGCCCCCCCTAGTGATGGCTGCAGTCAGTCAGAATACTATCATTTAACTCTGTCTCTATGCAGCGGATTTAAAGCTCTTTATCAGAAAAATCGGTCTCTGACCGCTATATGGATATAGTTAAAGGTTAATCAGTACTGAATTGTGGACCTATTTTAATCTAACCCCTGTATAAATCCCTTGTACGGCCACATTTTGAATATGGGATTCAGATTTGGGCTCCACATTGCAGAAAGGATATAGGAGAACTGGAGAGGGTTCAAAGGCGGGGGACTAAATTATTGAATGGGATGGGAGATGTCGCTTATAATGAAAGGCTAGAGAATTTGAGCTTGTTCAGCTTGGAAAAAATACACTTTAGAGGTGATCTTATGAACATGTATAAATAAATGTGTGGTTAATACAGGGGACTAGCACATGATCTGTTCATTCCAAGGACTCTACAAAGGACCAGTGGACATTCATTGCGTGTGGAAGAAAGACGTTTCAGACATCAATATAGAAAAGGGTTCTTTACAGTTAGAGCGGTCCAACTATGGAAAGCCCTTCCCCAAGAGGTAGTGATGGTAGATACTATGTCAGCATTTAAAAAAAGTCTAGATGATTATTTACTGACAAATGGCATTGGGTTATAATTAATCTAGCAATGAAAGTCGTGTAATGATTTGAGAAAGGTTGAACTTGATGGACCTGTGTCTTTTTTCAACCTATGTGACTACGTAATAAAAAATTAAAAAAAATGGTTTTTGAAGGTTGATATAACTATTTGGTCATCTGTCAGACATAAACATTTGAATACTTAAGACAAATTATACAAAAACATACTATACGATACCAATACATTTCTATGGGGCAAACAAATAGAAAAAGAATATCCTTTTGACATATGTTTGACATGTTTTTTTTTTCTTTTGTTTTTTTTTTCAATAAACAGAAAACCATAGCTTGACAAAAATGGATGCCAATGGATGCGTTTTTGATTCACTACAGAAGTCAATGGCAAACCAACTCGAATATTTGATTGTATGTTTGCTTACTCACCGAAATCTGGACAGTTTTGTTAGATATCTGGTGAGTGACTGATGCTGGTGTGTATATTATAGTAAGTACACCCATTCCATTTTCTGCTAGAAATACATCAGAGATCTGCACTGAGGATATGATCTGCAACAAAGACACGAGACGCTTAAGAATCTCTAGCAAGACATTAAAAGGGGAAATAAAGCATCTTCTGACATGTCACAGACATCCATCAATTACGGACTTGAAGCAATTGGGCTGCACTGATGGCATCTTCTCTCTGTGACATTAGATGCTGTAAGGCGGATTTCTCCTAAACAAACATCTAAGTAGTTATGTCTTTATACATTACCTGGATGTAGATACCATAATCCCAGCATCTCCACAATTTAAATCCTCTTATAAGTGAACAATCCTGGAGTCCATCTTCATTCATATAGATGCCATATAACCCTCCATAGGCTTCATTGTTAAACCACTGCTGACTGGGATTGGTGACATCTGTAGGATATTAGTATTATGTTAGTTTAGTTAGTATTAGGGTTTTTATATGTGCTGTAATGACAGGCAGTGGGATAAAGTAACTTATGGAAAATAAGCCATTCCAGAAGACACTGTAAAATCTATTTACCACTATTCCTTAGAGAAGCTTCAGCTTTGGAAGCACTATATAGGCTATGTTCACCTTTGAATAGTTTGTTGGTTTTTTATATAAAAAATGTGTATCAGTGTAATTGGTGCAACTTTGAAATTAGATTTTATTAAAAATAATTGTAACTTTTTGAGATACAGCTGCTTTATATCCTGTATTACAGAGCAGCTGTATCTAGCGCTGAAACCTGTATCTGTCAGGTCAGCAGGACTGACGGGTTCAGTGTCAGCGGGTCCAGCTGTTATCCGTCACATCTAAGTTCATAACTTAGATTTGATCGATAACAGGTGTATCCTGCGTGTCAGAGGCCCGCTGACATTGAACCCGTCAGTCACACTGACCTGACGAATGAAGGTTTCAGTGCTAGATACAGCTGCACTATATACAGGATACAAAGCAGCTGTATCTCAAAAAGTAAAAATAATTTTTAATAAAATCTAATTACAAAGTTGCACCAATCACTCTGATACACATTTTTATTTAAAAAAAAAAAGCAAAAAAGTTTTTCAAAGGTGTACATAGCCTTTAACATATTAGTATTTACGAACACCATAAACCATTCAATATCATAGATCCAAGTACTGAACTCTAAGCTAATCTGCAATATCCATATATTAGGTGTTCCCACTACATATGTTCCCATGCTCCTGTGGACTACCTCCTTTCTCCCAGATGTATCTTATGCTAAATCCAGTTTTATTATTGAGCTGTGAATAATACAAACCAGTAGACATAATTAAGACCTCAAATATGGTTTTCAATGACAGAACTTTATGGTAGATTAACTGGATAGGACATCAAAGTCTGATCAGGTTTGTTCAGCCACTGGAAATCACAATCCTGAGTTCAGAGGAGACCGATCCCCGTTTTTTGGTGTGAAGTAGCCGCACATCGTCTTCACTCATCAAGGTTTTTTCCAAGCTTAATTTTTTTTTTTATTGGCCATGAGGGGTCACATGACAGGAGATATAATGCTGAGTATGTATACTGTTGTGGCCGAAACGTGAGGAGCTCATCGCTGTCAATTTGTATTACTAATTATGGGCTTTTTATTACTATTGACATCCCTTCCGGACTGGCCATGTGACGATATATACACGAGGGAAAAGAGATCTATGGACTGAGCCAAGGTTGCATGTGACACCAAGAGAGGGATCTACGATGTTATAAAATGTACAAAATATCTAATAAAATACAGTTATAAAGTTGTTGTATCTCCTGTCACTTGGCCACTTCTAACCAATAATTAAAAAAAAAAAAAAAGAACGTAAGCCCGGGGACCTTATTTAAAGTCTAAGGGAGATAGCCTCAGTTGGCTGTTTCCAAATCACCAACTTACATCAATGGCAAGTGACATTATGTTTGCATGGCCAATTCTCCTCTAGGAACCTGGACTAAGCACCCTCGTTCTTGGGACCACAGGGGATTTCAATGGTCAGATAAGACTTTTATAGGTAATTGAATCAATTTGCCATAAAAGTCTGTTGCAGGAAAAATATTTTTTAACATCTTATTCCACAATATATATTTTGAACTTTCATTTCCTATATTAATTTTTTGAATTGTAAACTCCACCCCTTCCTGTTACTGTAACACCTTAAAACATAATTGTTATTAATAATAACAACATCAACAACAACAACAACAACAACAATAATAACAACTATATCAACAACAATAATAATAATAATAACAACATAATAATAGTACTAACAAAAAAAATAATAGGAAAACAGAATTTGGAAAAATAGGAAATCCACAATTATAGGTTTTATGTTAATTGTTTTGTTTCTGTTATTGTATTATTTCATTGACGTATTACTCACTTTGGCAAGATTCCCCATCAATGCGATATCCAGCTCTTTCAAAGCCAGCAACCACGTTGTCCTGCAGTACAATGTCCGCTCCTTCACTGATCTAGCAATAAAACAGCACAGCCTTATTAAAGATTTTTGCTTTTAGCTAATTTATTAAATGTATTTTATTGTAGAATGTTACAGCCCCAATTAGAGGGGAAATCAGACGAGTTATAGTCACTATTGTCACTGTTTGGAATCCCAGCCATCGGGACACAGAGAGGCACTGCATATAGAGGCGCTGCCGCTGCCTCTATTCTCATTGAGCGCTCTGTAAATGAGTACATAGAAGACATGAAAACCGCTTCTGTCTTCTGTCTAGGAGCCCTGGCAGTCTCTGACAGGAAGGCACCTGCCATTCCGCTGCCCAATCTCCCGGGCAGCAAGCTGAAACCCATGCTATATTTATACAGTGAGCAGTCCTAAATCAGGGGATCATTTATTTTATATTATTGGTATGAAAATATTTTAGCTGAGTTTATAAAATTATTAATATTGTATACGCTAGTACTTTTTGAGTCTTGATTAGAGGTATAGTTGTTATTTGTATTATCTTGATTCTTGGTAAGTGCTTTACTGCTAAATTGAATAGGTTAATATAATTTTTTTTAAAAAGCCAACCTCGATTCCAGCATGCCATAGGATATTATTTATCTCCTCGCGGTCTTGGTATGTACCGGGCCAAATAGCAAGGGCAACAAGATTTCTTCTTATATTTACACGTTCTCCCCATACCCTGATTCCTACAAAACAAGGTAAATTACTTTAAACATTTATTGATTCAGCATAGAAAAAAGACAGCAGACTTTGAGTTATCACAGGCATAATAACATTACATTAGAAAATTGTGTAAAAAAATGTAATGGGGGGCAAATTGGAGCCAATATCTACCATAGAGGTGGCACATGTGGCTGCTATGGGCCCCTGGAGCCACAGAGCCCAGTCAAGTTGGGTCCTACTCCCTTTACTATTGGGTGGTAAGAACCTGTGAAGGACTCTTTTCTCCATAGGAACTACATTGTTATCAAATAAGAGAGGAGGAATCGGCACATGAGTCATGGAAAGGGAATCGGGAGGGCTAGAAAGCACAAGGCCCTTCTGTCCTAGTTAGTATTAACCGGGAACTACAGATGTGTCATTACCTTTGCTTGGAACCATTTCAATACAATATCGCGACATGCTAGCAAAACCCTTGACAGGCTGCAATATACATCACGACCACTGGGTGGCCACACACAGACACATGTAGCATAAACATCTCGTGACATAGTAATGCAAAATCATGTTGTTTTTATTAAAGCTGGTCATCTCATGCCACACAACTCGGGATATGTTGCGATAAGAGGAAAGGTAAGAAAGGACACATCTGTATAAGGGTCCCCATTTTGATCTCTGCTATGGGTCCCCCTGTTCTCTATGTATGCCCCTGCGCATATGGTTTACCTTCTCCCACAGTGAAGTGAATAATGTTGTCATCAATGTCGAGTCCGTTTGTGTAAAACACACCAATTGCAGGGGAGAATCCATTGTGGAAGGCACATCCCTTAACATAGGATTCATCTGGCGATATCTTTAAGTGACAAAATATATATTTGTTAAGAACAATATTTTTTGGAATCACATATATTTCACATAAGATGTAATTTCCCTTCCCTATTCCACCCGGCAGATCATATAAAAAACATTACTAACCAGGGAGCGACAATTAACAAAGCAGGAAGTCTTTCCATGGGGTAAAAAGAATATAAAATCTGTGCTCTGTCCCTGAGCCACGATAAGATCCAGAATAAGAGATAATGGGGCAGATTTATCAAAACTATCTAAGAGTAAAACTGTCCTTGTTGGCCATAACCACCAATCACAGTGCAGTTTTTATTTTTCCAGAGCAGTTTAAAAAAAATGTAAGCTGAGCTCTGATTGGTTGCATTTTCCAAAAATCAAGTAAAATACAAATTCAAGAAAACATACCTCTCCAAGGTTTAGAAAAGCCAATGAGTAACGTGGGTCTGTGGGATCTCTGTAACCTTCCTGCCCAGTGTGGTAAAATTCCACGTTTTTAATTCTTGCACTACCTTCAAAAACACAATCATTCAATAATTAGTAAGAGCTCATTTACATATATCCGGCTCCCCAGCCCCATTACTATGGGGTCAGCTTTGTGTCCGGTGGCACCAGTTGTGACGCTAGGTGACTCCCAGAGAGAAAAGTTGCATGGATCCTGGTTATGGACGCTGGATAAGTGCACAAATTTTTCACTAGTTGTGTTCGGCTCAGTCAGAGGCTTTATTAGTCAGGTCAGCCATATTAGCTCTCATGAGATTAAAATTCAAGCCAATTCTGACAGTGAGGCTTCACCTCACCCTCCCCATCCCATCCTTCAGAGCTCAGGGTTGTGTGCTGTCAAAGGCCAGGGCAACGCCTAGACTTATTGTAGCACTAATTCTAACTCTTGAGTGACAGCTGCAGTCCACAAGATTGCATGCAACTCAATGTATTCATTTGGACTGAAGTTGTAGCTCCATTTGTAAAACCAATCTGTCGAGCTACAAAAAGTCTAGGTGTAGTCCTGGCCTAAATTTGCAGAGCCTGCTAATCACTACAGAGGTAAGATCTTGCACATTTAACTTCTCCAAGGGAAGTGAACGAGCCCTTAGTGTTAGCCAATGCAAGATACCATACATCTCAATGCATATGTGAGCTGTAAAATTCATTTTGATGATATTTATGACACCGCATCATCATTACACTAATAATTTGCGTTGGGAAAATTTACAATACCTCGATAATCCATATTGTTGGCTGAAAATGTGCTGACAAGAACCCGGGCTCCAAATGATTCACTGTACCAACCAGGGTAGTCCTGACCAATGATCTTAATATTCCTACTAAGTAAAGCAACGTCAGCTGCCAGAGTGTAATTCAGGGTTGTGTTTGGTACTTGATAGGTATTAGCTAGAAAAAAAAACAGAATTCAAAATCCCCAAAATATAAATGAATAACACATAATATCTTAGTTTTTTGTACTTATACATAATAGTTATGGTTGTTAAAATGATGGTAGGTTTATTAATTGTACTTGTATTCTGTGATAGCACATATATATCTTACCTGTAAATATAGCAGGTCCTCTATAGTCTGCTATAGATAACTGCTATTATAAGCCCAACATATTTAATTTATTTTCTTCATATATATATTTTTTTGTATTATATTTGTATTTTTCTATTCTAAATTTAAACTTTATACATTTTGATTGGCTCATGGTATTTTGGCTCTAAATTTTGGGTCTTAAAATTGGGTCTAAAAGTCCCTTGTTTGGAAGGGACTATTTCGACAATATACAATTCCATTCTTGGCATTAGAAATTATTGGGTTGATCACACTTTTTTATTTGAGTCAGCACCATCCTATTTTCAGTGGGGTGGTGCCTATATTAGCTAAAGGCAAGAGCCACATCAGGCATGGCCGTTGGCTGTAGAGGAGTTGTAGTATTCATTGAAAACAATGGATGTCTATTGACTTCCAATGGAAACTAACAACATAGTTCCCTCGATGATACCGTGTTTCCCCGAAAGTAAGACAGTGTCTTACTTTCTTTTTATCCCCAAAAGCCCCACTATGTCTTACTTTCGGGGTATGTCTTATATTGGAAAAAAATTGTCGAATTATTATATATTTTTTTTTCACAAACTTTATTTAACTGTTTTACATTTTTTTTTTAGTCCCACCAGGGGACTTCACTATGCGATGTGCCGATCGCATATATAATGCTTTGGTATACTTAGTATACCGAAGCATTATTGCCTGTCAGTGTAAAACTGACAGGCAACCTATTAGGTCATGCCTCCGGCATCGCCTAACAGGCAGATGCTGAAGGCAGACCTGGGGGTCTTTGTTAGACCCCCGGCTGTCATGGAAACCCGACGGCGACCCGCGATTTGTTTGCGGGGGCGCCGATCGGGTGACAGAGGGAGCTCCCCCCTCTGTCAAACACATTAAATGCCGCTGTCACTATTGACAGCGGCATTTAATGGGTTAAACTGCCAGAATCGGCGCGCGCTTCGATTCCGGCAGTTGCAGCAGGAGCCAGGCTGTGTATAACAGCCGTGCTCCTGCCGCTGATCGCGTGGGTACAGTCTCAGTACCCGCGCCATCACAGGACGGATATATCCGTCCTCCTGCGCGAACTAGCAGCTGCTGAGGACGGATATATCCGTCCTTCGGCGTTAAGGAGTTAATACTGTGTGCATTACCGTATTTTAAGCAGGAGGCGGCATTGACAAGTGCAGGGGACGGCGCAGTGACGTATGGAGAGGGGGGCGGCGCGGAAGTGGGCAGGAGGCGGCAATACCCCCGTGTTTCCCCGAAAGTAAGACATATGTCTTACTTTCGGGGTACGGCTTATATTAGCCGACCCCCCTGAAACCCCCGATACGTCTTACAATCGGGGGTGTCTTACTATCGGGGAAACACGGTAACAGCTGGCATTGGTGGATCACACTGCTTGTCTGTAGGTTACCCAAAAACTATAAAGGGAAGCTCCAAACCCCTAAACATCTTGAAATATTAACTAATGTTTAGTGTGTCACTTACCAGTGTGGTTGAAGCTGAGGGACTCATTTAAAGTGAGGGTCTTCTGGTCTGGTGAAACAGCGATGATGTTTCTGGTTTCTGTCTGCCAGGCGCTATAACTGGTAGTGGTGATCAGAATGTCCTCTCCCACCTTGTAAGGAAAGATGTGGTGACGATAAGATACAGTTTATTTTCCTTCAGATGGAACCCCATACTTCACAGGCTTATCATGTCAACTGTATTAATATATTTTCTTTTTCTGTTTTTTGTAAGATTTAACCCTATAAAACACTACATTTTCCTTGGTATACAACATCGGGAAGGGTAAGATGTCCACAGCAACCTTTACTATTACATCTATTTTATTTGTAACTTGAGTAACACCCCGGGTGTTCCTTTTTGTCTTTCAAGTTTTGGCTAAGAATGATCAAACTCACCTTCCAGTCTACAGGCTCTGTGATGGTGATAGATTGGGATCCTGCTAATACTGTATTTTCGAGCTTTGCTTTATACACATAGCGAGGAATGCCATGTAGATCCAACTGACCGAAAACTCCTACAGGGAAAAGAGGAGGGAATGGGTGTTTATATTTAGAAAATCCATGTTGCCTTCAAATGTCCATAATATTATATATTGGAGTTTACCTAAAACTTTTGAGCCTTGGTTTGGTCCATCTGGCAATGGTAACTCTGGGCTTAAATGATTTCCTCTAAGTATAATATGTAATTCTCCTAGGAATGGGTCATCCTCTTTTCCTCCTATCAATCTTCCACCCTACTCATAACCAACAAACAAGGAAAGTCGAAGCAAGGTGTGTAGCAATTAGGTGTGTAGCAATTTTCCTTATTAACATTTCAACCGGATATCATTTGTATTGTGTTTCTCACCTGGATGGAAATGTATGTAGCATTGAGCACAGTTGTTTTGAAGGTGGATGCAGTTGAGTTGTCGGTGAGATTTCTCAGCTCCAAGACGCCATAAATGATGAGTTTATTCAGGGAAGGGATTTCTATGTCAGCTACAACCCACTTGCCTAGAATAGAACAACAGGAACCGTAGTCATAAACCTTGCTAGAAGACATCTGTATTACTCTTCATATGTTTATGACTAGATATTATAAGCTACAATCACCATAAAACACAAGTATGTAAAGCAGTGTTGTCCAACCAGGGTCCCCTGGAGCCTTAAGGTCCATTGTAAACTGGGGTTCCCAAAAGATTGGAGTAGGAAGACATGTCCTTACACAGTAAGACCTCATGCACGTGACTGTAACAGTTTTTACTGTCCTCAAATACGGATCTGACGGCTACGGAAAGACATCCGTAGCCGTCCACAATTGAGGGAGCGTCCATAGAAGAGTTGTTTGCATGGGGCCTAAGGATGGACTAAATTTCATCGTGCTCAAAGATGCTTGGCAAAGCAGTCAGCAAACTTGGACTAGAATATAGCACTACATTAAAAGTGGCTCTACACCAAGCTTCTCTGAGTTAAAAATGGAAGCAGGGGTTTCCTGGGTGACAAAAATTTTCAGGGGTTCCCCCACGGTAATAAGGTTGGGAATCACTGATCTACAGCGTAGACACTTTCATGAATTGACAAGCCCATAATATAAATCTCACATTCTAGTATTGTGTGGTGAACGCTACTCTGATTACATGTGCAGATCCTAAATATTTTCCAAAATCCTATGCCCACCATGTTTGGAATACCCATATATACATATATTAATGATTTAATTTTCACCTAAATGTTTAGGTCTTTTTGTATGTTCTTCAAATCGAATAAAATACGAAAAAGGGAATAAATGATCTTAAAGGAACAGTGTCACGAAAAAAAAATTTTTTACATCAGTTTGATTTTAGTGTTTTATTAAAAACTTTTATATTTATTTGTGTGTTTGTGTTTTACTTTTTTTTATTTTTGAACTTTTTCTTCCCTATGGGGGCTGCCATTTTTTTTTCCATTTCTGTATGTGTCGATTAACGACACATACAGACATGGAATATGGCACATACAGTCCCATAGTGAATGCGAACGGGGCCCGTTCCATCCACTATGCTGTACGCCGTCTGTGTGGGAACGGCGCATGCGCCGCTCCCACACAGTCCAAGTTGAACTGTGCGACGTCCGGCGCCATTTTCCTGTGGACCGGAAGTCGCGGCCGGACAGTAAGATTACTAGAGGTAGAAAGGAAGTTGGATCCAGCGCTTTGGTAGAGGTAAAACGGAAGGAATTTCCAAGTTTAATGAGATTCTATTAAAAAGTCCATTGGAGTATGGTCCTGGTGTGTGGGTAATGGGAGGAATGATCCTGTAAAGCCTACGCGTTTCGGACGATAGCGACGTCCTTAGACTACACTACAGCCAAGTCTAAGGACGTCGCTATCGTCCGAAACGCGTAGGCTTTACAGGATCATTCCTCCCATTACCCACACACCAGGACCATACTCCAATGGACTTTTTAATAGAATCTCATTAAACTTGGAAATTCCTTCCGTTTTACCTCTACCAAAGCGCTGGATCCAACTTCCTTTCTACCTCTGCTTCTGCTACGTGTGCCGACACGAAAAGGATCCAGGCGCAGACAGCGACACTCATATTGTGTCAGGTGAGCTGGAGGATTCCTCCCTTTGTTTTCTACTAGTAAGATTACTACTTCCGGTCGCGGCTTCCGGACTTGTGCACTTGGAGCGGGAGGTAGCAGACGGAGCGGACGGACCGGAGGGAGCGGCGGCGGCTGGAGCAGGTAAGTTATTTCTGTGTATGTAAGTGTTTTACTGTGTGTTTACTAGTGTATGTAAACCTACTACACTGTGTGTTAGCTCAAAAAATGGCAACACACAGTGTAGGAGGTTTGACCGTTCAATCCCTTCGTTTCTCCCGGCACTAACCAGGATAAAGGAGGGGGGGATTCTGAGAGCTCACTAGAGCGAGGGATTTTTCTCAAATTTTGCAGCATAAAGCAATGTGGTTGCTTTACCACATGCAATGCTGCAATTTTGGGAATTGCTCCATCTAGTGACCAGCACTGGGAAATATTATAAATTAGAATCTAATTTATAATATTTCCTGACTCGTGAAAAAAATAAAAAAAAATTAGAACAATGTTTAATCACATATACACTAATTGTTTAACTAAAAAAAAAAAAAGCGTCACATTCCCTTTAAAAACCAAAATAAATAAATAATAATAACAATAAAAAACCTCAATGGAAATGGACCTGTATTCTGTAATCGGCTGACTCCAAAACTCATTAGTACATAGACAAGTCTTTCTTAATAGAAGGCCAAATCTTAACATGTGAATAACTAAAGTGTCAAACTGGAGCTTGGTTTTCAAAGATTGGGGATAGAGTGTCTAATCAGCTTTATCTTTGCAATTTTATGGGTCTAAAAATAATTGAAGGACAAAAGATTGCTAGTCAAGGACAATGGCATTATGGCATGGGGCCAAACATAATATAAGGTAGGTCACCACTCAAACATAAATACAAGCTAAATTCACCCAATAAAGAAAAATTATAACTAATGAAAGTTGTTACCTGCTGGAATCACAACATTGAATCCTTCTTTCGGGACAGTATTATTGTTTTCTGTTGATGATTCCCAGAAGGAATGATTGGACCATGAACTGGAAAGACAAGATTAATATTTACAACAAGTAAAAATATTAGCTAGTTTAATGACCATAGTTATAATTATAGATTTCATATCTCACTCTCTCATTGAAAATATTGTACTTGGCTGTAGGAGAAAACCTAGATGGGACTCAGGCGTGTGGGCCCCACAGCAAGAGCAAAGTGGGGGCCCCCATCCTGGTGATGGTTCATCTCACCATACCATCTTTATAACAGGACAGTCTGGTGCTTGTTAACCATCCTACCCATTCCATGTAGAACAAAAGGTCTGTAGGCCTCTTTCCCCTTATTTGCTAATGTGGGAGTCCCTGTGGAAAGAGAATCTTGGGATCACACTACCGATGAAGAAAAAAGACAGAGAAACCCAACTTGTGTCCCCTTGCTTTATAGCATGGCATCTTGGCTTTATCTATGTACGTATGCTCTTAATTGACAACATACCTGTTTCTAAATATAATTACAGTTGTTTTTTTTATTTAGTTGTCCTCTTTGGACAATGGCCTAATTGTTAGAAGGGTTCCTTGACAATAAGCTGAAGTGTCCCCTCCTGGGACCCCCAGCAATCAACTGTTATCTATAAGAAACCTGTTAGTAAGTGTACAATTTCCCTGCAGCACCACCATAGGGGAAATTAAGCACTACACCGTGCCCAGTCACATTGATGGGTCATTTGTATAATTCAGGACAGGAAAGGTCCTCCAGAGCTAGAGACTCTTAGTTTATACTTTCTGCTCTGGTCTGAACAGAGGATCCTGGACTGTTTACACTCATCTATTAACTCAGAATTCCCTAATAGGGTTTATGGAACTAGGGTTTTCTAAACTGCATAACCCCTTTAAGAATAATTTTACAATGAATAGAAGGAGAAAGGAAAAGTAGAGAACAGAAAAATGAAATACAGCCCGGTACCTGGTCATATATCCTATCAAAGTTTATTTACATGTCACTTAATAGTTTGAATACAAATAACTTGTCTGCAGATATTTGCTGATACAACATGAGAATTAGAAATGGTGATCTACAAGTTTCCTTTCAGTGACACTTACTCATGGAGTGAAGGGCTGAGTGTGGCTTGGGTTGGGGGAGGGGGTGGAATGCAGTCCTTATAAAAGCATTGATAGACCACCAGGTTCACATTGGTGTTTGACATGGTTGTGTCCAGGGTCCCAGCCACGGAACGTCTCCGAAGTTTGTGTTTTCCAGACACTATTTGAGCATAAAGCAGAACAACTATAATTCTATAATTACATCTAGGCTTAAAATGACTAGTTTCACCCTGGTTTTCTGTATTTTGGTTTAGGGTATGTTCACACGTAGTCAACCAAAACGTCTGAAAATCCAGAGCTGTTTTCAAGGGAAAACAGACCCTGCTTTTCAGACGTTTTTTTACCAACTCGCATTTTTACCAACTCATTTTTTTACCAACTCGTTTTTGGAGCTGTTTTCATTGGAGTCTATGAGAAAACAGCTCCAAAAACGTCTGAAAGAAGTGTCCTGCATTTCTTTTGACGAGGCTGTATTTTTACGAGTCGTCGTTTGACAGCTGTCAAACGACGACGCGTAAATAACAGGTCGTCTGCACAGTACGTCGGCAAACCCATTCAAATGAATGGGCAGATGTTTGCCGACGTATTGGAGCCGTATTTTCAGACGTAAAACGAGGCATAATACGCCTCGTATACGTCTGAAATTTGGCCGTGTGAACATACCCTTACAGTATTGGTAGACCACCCTAAGGGTATGTGCACACGATGAGAGGCTTTTACGTCTGAAAAGACAGACTGTTTTCAGGAGAAAACAGCTGCCTCGTTTCAGACGTAAAAGCTCCTCCTCGCATTTTGCGAGGCGTCTGTGATGCTCGTAAATCTTGAGCTGCTCTTCATTGACTTCAATGAAGAACGGCTCAAATTACGTTGCAAAGAAGTGCCCTGCACTTCTTTGCCGAGGCAGTCAATTTACGCGTCGTCGTTTGACAGCTGTCAAACGACGACGCGTAAATTACAGGTCGTCTGCACAGTACGTCGGCAAACCCATTCAAATGAATGGGCAGATGTTTGCCGACGTATTGTAGCCCTATTTTCAGGCGTAAATCGAGGCATAATACGCCTGAAAATAGGTCGTGTGAACCCAGCCTAAACATTAAAGGTGCCTCAAATGCGTTCCTTGACTCAAATTAAAAGGCTGCACATAACATTCTGCAAGTGCTGGGGTAAGGGGTAGGCATGTATACATGTATACAGTTATATTTGTAGTCTTGATGTTTCATTGGGAAAAAGTCTGTCTTGTCTAAAGAAAGGAAAAGTTAAATGCTATGTACACCTTTGAATGGCTCTTTTTTATTTTTTATAAAAAGGTCAATCAGTGTGATTGGTGTAACTTTATAAATAGTTTTTATTAAAAATTTGATTTATTTTTGAGATACAGCTGCTCTGTATTCTTTATACCGAGGAGCTGTATCTTTCGCTATGACCTGAATTCATCAGTCGCGCATACCTGAGGGGTTCAGTATTAGCGGGTCCTGGGTGTCTCTGACAAGCAGGATCCACCTATAATTTATCAAATCTAAGTTATGAACGCACCTGACGGGAGCAGGATTTAGCGAACGATACAGCTGCTCTGTATAGACAATATAGAGCAGCTGTACAGTATCTCAAACAGTAAAAATAATTTTTAATAAAAACTATTTATAAAGTTGGACTAATCACACTGACTGACCTTTTTAAAAAAAATAAAAAATGCCATGCAAGGGTGTACATAGCCTTTAAATATTTCCCAAAGTCAGCAAACAGTCTTGATCAAAAATATCCTTTTCTGCCTATAGGTCCTATGCAGTACTATGTATCTCCATGGTTACAGACTACAAATAATCCTGTGTAGTCTGGTACTGCAGTCATACTCGCTTTCATTTGTCCCCTACTTCCTGCTAACCTAGCGTTTGCATGCTAGGGAGAAGCAGGTGTAAGAAGACACATCAAGACAGTCAGCCCACATCTTATAATGCAAGTCCTTAATAAAATATCTAACATTTTTCATGCCATTTTTTTTTACCAATCATTAGGGGTAGCATGTCTAGTCATTTTGTCTACCTGCTCCATCTACAGCCGAGTCTCATCTTCCACTCAAACTACAAGAAGTTAGACTTGGAGCCAAAGGCATAAAAAAAATTCCCATTGAAAAATAAAAATGGTGTTCCCTAGTGTTGCTGGTTCATGCCACCACACATTACCTCCAGACAGGGATCTAGGGTCCAGTATAAGCCACCAAATCCCTCATCTTTTGTGGAGAAGGACAGCATGACCCTCTGGCCAGTTCTCCCCTCTAGTTTTGTAGTGACTATTGAGAGGGGAAGCCATGGTTAGGTTGTGTGGACCCTATAGTAGTTAAATATTTTGCCTCTATAATATGTACTCCCTTGACTGGAGCATTACTTTGAGGCTATGGAAACCTTTGAAGACTTTTTTTTTGCTTTTACTAAAACAATGTATACATAGAAGCTGTATCTTGTGCTGAAACTTGATTCCGTCAGGTCAGTGGGACTGACTGTTTCAGTGACAGCGGGTCCTGCGTGTCTCTGACATGCAGGATATAGCTGTTATCGATCACATCTAAGTTATGAACTTAGATGTGATCAATCACAGAGGAATCCTGCGTGTCATAGACACGCAGGACCCACTGTCACCGAAGCCGCCAGTCTTGGTGACTTTACTGATTCGGGTTTCAGCGCAAGATACAGCTTCTATGTATCCAGGATATATAGAAGCTGTATCTCAAAAAGTAAAACATTTTTTTTAATAAAAAACAATTTCAAAGTTGCACTAAACACTATAAAAAAAGTTTCTTCAAAGGTTTCCATAGCCTTTAAGTAAAGCTTAGTTATCAAATGGGACTAATGCTAATTAATAGCAAAAAGAGAATCCTAATGTAGATCTTCATCAGATCTCCAAGTCATTAAGCTCTATAGTGAATAGTAAATTAGTAATATTGATTAATAGTATCACACAAATGTACATACCTAGATATGTTAGTGTAGTTGTGTTATCATTAAAGTACCAGTCTCCGTTGCTATTATTGGTCCAGCTCAAGGCCTCTTCAGATCTATTGCGCACATCAAGTATATTGAACATGTCGGGCTTTTGAGTAAAGTTGTGGGATATCATCACGTAGTCCTCACTCTAAATATAATGCAATCATATGGAAAAGTTATTGAAAATGACAGATACAAAGGAATGTGACTGAAAACACAAGTTATCTCGTTTTCATTTCCTGCTTTGTTTTGGGTAGGTGTAAAGGATCTGCCAGGCACAGCTTCGGGGTTAACTTCCAGAGGTAATCAGGCTTCACCTGAGTCTATCTCTCTGAGACTGACTCCAGCTTCCACCACTCAGGCTGGCAGGCTTAGGAGTGGGAGAGCCTTTCGCAGCCTGTCCAGACTCAGCTAGCTCCCGCCCTCTGTCTATTTATACCTGCCTTTCCTGTTCCTCCTTGCTTGTGATTCTTTCCGTGTGGTTTCCTGGCCCAGCTACAGCTCCTACTATTTGATCCTGCTCCATACTGACCCTGGCTTTCTGACTACTCTTCTGCTCTGCGTTTGGTACCTCGTGCTCTCCTGGTTTGACTTGGCTCGTTCACCACTCTGTTGCTCACGGTGTTGCCGTGGGCAACTGCCCCTTTCCCTTTGCTTTATATTCCCTTGTATGTTTGTCTCGTGCACTTACTGAGCGTAGGGACCGCCGCCCAGTTGTACCCCGTCGCCTAGGGCGGGTCGTTGCAAGTAGGCAGGGACAGAGTGGCGGGTAGATTAGGGCTCACTTGTCCGTTTCCCTACCCCTATCATTACATAATCACAAGCCCATATACCTAGTCTACCCTGGTCCCTGACACTACTATGGACCCCCTTGAGACCCTGGCTCAGCAAATGCAGGGTCTCTCCCTACAGGTCCAGGCCCTGGCTCAGAAGGTCAACCAGCCTGATGCTACCTTGGTAGTTCCCCTCACCTCAACTCCTGAACCCCACCTCAAGTTGCCCGACCGGTTCTCAGGGGACCGGAGGGCTTTTCTCTCCTTTCGGGAGAGTTGCAGGCTTTACTTTCGCTTAAAGCCCCACTCCTCAGGTTCTGAGAGCCAGCGAGTGGGTATAATTATGTCCCGGCTCCAGGACGGGCCCCAAGAATGGGCCTTCTCCTTGGCTTCTGACGCCCCTGAACTTTCCTCCGTTGATCTTTTCTTTTTTGCTCTCTGACTCATTTATGACGAGACTGACAAGACTGCCTCTGCCGAGAGTCAGCTGGTGACCTTACATCAGGGTAAGAGACCTGTTGAGGAGTATTGTTCTGACTTTAGGAAGTGGTGCGTAGCTTCTCGGTGGAATGACCCTGCCTTAAAGTGCCAGTTTAGGTTGGGTCTGTCGAATGCCCTGAAAGACCTGCTAGTTGGCTATCCCTCTTCTGACTCCCTAGACCAGGTTATGGCTTTAGCGGTACGACTTGACCGACGTCTCAGGGAACGACAACGCGAACGTTTATGTGTTCTCTCCTCCGACTCCCCCATGATGCCTCCCGAGGTTCCGTTGCTTCGTTCTTCCCCGGAAGACTCAGAGATACCTATGCAACTCGGGGCCTTCGTGTCCCCCCAACAACGCAGAGATTTCCGCAGCAAGAATGGTCTCTGCTTCTACTGTGGGGATGACAAGCATCAAGTGAACAACTGTCCTAAGCGTAAGAATGCAGCCGGAGAACTTCCGCGCCTAAGTGATCATCGGGGAGGTCACTTGGGCGCACAGGTATTTCCCGTAAATATGAAACGTAATAAGATCTTGCTTCCCTTTCAGGTCTCTTTTGGTGGTAGGTCTGCTACCGGCAGTGCCTTCGTGGATTCAGGGTCTTCTGCTAATATCATGTCTGTGGAATTTGCTATGTCTCTTGCTATGCCTTTGATTGATTTGCCTAAACCTGTCCCGGTAGTGGGTATCGACTCCACTCCTCTTGCTAATGGTTATTTTACACAGCATACCCCTGTTTTTGAACTCCTTGTTGGCTCCATGCATTTGGAGCAGTGCTCTGTACTGTTGATGCAGGGATTATCGTCCGATTTGGTTTTAGGCCTTCCCTGGTTGCAGTTGCATAATCCCACGTTTGACTGGAATACTGGGGATCTTACCAAATGGGGTAATGAATGCTTGACGTCATGTTTTTCTGTTAATTCTATTTCTCCCCCTGAGGAGGTGAACACGCCATCTGAGTTTGTTCGGGACTTCGCTGATGTTTTCTCTAAGGAGGACTCCGAAGTGTTACCTCCTCATAGAGAATACGATTGCGCTATCGAATTGGTACCAGGAGCTAAGCTTCCTAAGGGTAGGATATTTAATCTTTCTTGTCCCGAACGTGAAGCAATGAGAGAGTATATCCAGGAATGCCTGGACAAGGGTTACATTCGCCCCTCTACTTCTCCGGTAGGTGCTGGCTTCTTCTTCGTAGGGAAGAAGGATGGTGGTCTTAGGCCATGCATTGACTACCGTAACCTGAATAAGGTCACTGTAAGGAACCAGTATCCCCTTCCTTTGATTCCTGATCTCTTTAATCAGGTTCAGGGGGCCCAATGGTTCCCTAAGTTTGATCTACGGGGGGCGTATAACCTTATCCGCATCAAAGAGGGGGATGAGTGGAAGACTGTGTTTAACACGCCCGAAGGTCATTTCGAATACCTCGTCATACCCTTTGGGTTGTGTAATGCGCCGGCGGTCTTCCAGAATTTCATAAATGAGATTTTGAGAGATTACCTGGGGATATTTCTTGTAGTGTACCTTGATGACATACTGGTGTTTTCCAAGGACTGGCCCTCCCACATTGAGCATGTCAGGAAGGTGCTCCAGGTCCTTCGGGAAAACAAACTGTTTGCAAAAAGTGAAAAATGTGTGTTTGGGGTACAGGAGATACCATTTTTGGGTCAAATCCTCACTCCTCATGAATTCCGCATGGACCCCGCCAAGGTTCAGGCTGTGGCGGAATGGGTCCAACCTGCCTCCCTGAAGGCGTTACAGTGTTTTTTGGGGTTCGCTAATTATTACAGGAGATTCATTGCTAACTTCTCTGTCATCGCTAAGCCTCTTACGGACCTCACTCGCAAAGGTGCTGATCTCCTCCACTGGTCTCCAGAGGCTGTCCAGGCTTTTGAGGTCCTTAAGAAGTGCTTTATCTCGGCCCCGGTGCTGGTTCAGCCCAACCAAATGGAGCCATTTATCGTGGAAGTTGACGCATCCGAGGTGGGAGTGGGGGCTGTCTTGTCCCAGGGTACCAGGTCCCTCACCCATCTCCGCCCCTGTGCCTACTTCTCCAGGAAGTTTTCGCCCACTGAGAGTAACTATGATATTGGCAACCGCGAACTCTTAGCCATTAAATGGGCATTTGAAGAGTGGCGCCACTTCCTGGAGGGGGCTAGGCACCAGGTAACGGTCCTTACCGACCACAAGAATCTGGTTTTCCTATAATCTGCCCGGAGGCTAAACCCGAGACAAGCTCGATGGGCGCTATTTTTTACCAGATTCAACTTTTTGGTTACCTATAGGGCTGGGTCTAAAAATATTAAGGCCGATGCACTGTCGCGTAGCTTCATGGCCAGCCCTCCTTCGGAGGAAGATCCTGCTTGTATTTTGCCTCCCGGTATAATCATTTCTTCTATTGATTCTGATTTAGTCTCTGAAATTGCAGCTGATCAAGGTTCAGCTCCTGGGAACCTTCCTGAGGACAAACTGTTTGTTCCCCTGCAATACCGGCTAAGGGTACTTAGGGAAAATCATGACTCCGCACTATCTGGTCATCCAGGCATCCTGGGTACCAAACACCTCATTGCCAGAAACTATTGGTGGCCTGGGTTGCCTAAAGACGTTAAGGCCTACGTCGCCGCTTGTGAGGTTTATGCTAGGTGCAAGACTCCCAGGTCCCGACCAGCGGGCTTACTACGTTCGTTGCCCATTCCCCAGAGACCTTGGACACATATCTCCATGGATTTTATCACCGATTTGCCTCCATCCCAAGGCAAGTCGGTGGTGTGGGTGGTAGTAGACCGCTTCAGTAAGATGTGCCACTTTGTGCCCCTCAAGAAACTACCCAACGCCAAGACTTTAGCTACCTTGTTTGTCAAACACATCCTCCGTCTCCATGGGGTCCCTGTCAATATTTTTTCGGACAGAGGGGTACAATTTGTTTCTTTGTTTTGGAGAGCCTTCTGTAAGAAGTTGGAGATTGATCTGTCCTTCTCCTCTGCTTTCCATCCTGAAACCAATGGCCAAACTGAGAGGACTAATCAATCTCTAGAACAATATTTAAGGTGTTTTATCTCTGACTGTCAATATGATTGGGTCTCATTCATTCCCCTCGCTGAATTTTCCCTTAATAACCGGGTCAGTAACTCGTCAGGGGTCTCCCCCTTTTTCTGTAATTTTGGGTTTAATCCACGGTTCTCCTCCGTTTCACCTGGTAGTTCCAACAATCCCGAGGTAGAGGTCGTTCATCGGGAACTGTGCACAGTCTGGGCCCAGGTTCAGAAGAACCTAGAGGCGTCCCAGAGCGTACAAAAAACTCAGGCTGATAGAAAACGTTCTGCTAACCCCTTGTTTATGGTCGGGGATCTGGTGTGGTTATCGTCTAGGAACTTGCGTCTTAAGGTCCCGTCCAAGAAGTTTGCTCCCCGGTTTATTGGGCCGTATAAGGTCATTGAAGTCCTCAATCCTGTCTCCTTCCGGCTGGAGTTACCCCCATCTTTTCGAATACACGACGTGTTTCATGCCTCCCTCCTTAAACGCTGCTCCCCGTCCTTGGCTCCCTCGAGGAAACCTCCTGTTCCCGTTCTCACCCCTGAGGGGGTGGAATTCGAGGTGGCCAAGATTGTGGACAGCAAGATGGTCCAAGGCTCCCTCCAGTACCTGGTCCATTGGAGAGGATACGGGCCTGAGGAGAGGACTTGGGTACCCGCCCGGGATGTTCACGCTGGGGTATTGGTCAGGAAGTTCCACCTTCGTTTCCCCAGTAAACCAGGTCCACTTAGAAAGGGTCCGGTGGCCCCTCATAAAAGGGGGGGTACTGTAAAGGATCTGCCAGGCACAGCTTCTGGGTTAACTTCCAGAGGTAATCAGGCTTCACCTGAGTCTATCTCTCTGAGACTGACTCCAGCTTCCACCACTCAGGCTGGCAGGCTTAGGAGTGGGAGAGCCTATCGCAGCCTGGTCAGACTCAGCTAGCTCCCGCCCTCTGTCTATTTATACCTGCCTTTCCTGTTCCTCCTTGCTTGTGATTCTTTCCGTGTGGTTTCCTGGCCCAGCTACAGCTCCTACTATTTGATCCTGCTCCATACTGACCCTGGCTTTCTGACTACTCTTCTGCTCTGCGTTTGGTACCTCGTGCTCTCCTGGTTTGACTTGGCTCGTTCACCACTCTGTTGCTCACTGTGTTGCCGTGGGCAACTGCCCCTTTCCCTTTGCTTTATATTCCCTTGTATGTTTGTCTCGTGCACTTACTGAGCGTAGGGACCGCCGCCCAGTTGTACCCCGTCGCCTAGGGCGGGTCGTTGCAAGTAGGCAGGGACAGAGTGGCGGGTAGATTAGGGCTCACTTGTCCGTTTCCCTACCCCTATCATTACAGTAGGTCTTAAATTTACCTTAAATCCATAGAAGGTTGATGTGTATGAGATGTTTGTGATGAAATCAACGTTGCTGAAGTACCAGTTGAAGGACTCTGTATTAGGCAACAAGGCCATCCATCCAGGTTTGTGTGTCAAGCGTTTCGGCAGGAAAGGTACAACGCTGGAGCCTAAGATTAAAAGTAATTTTTTCTTTAGAGAGAATAAATAGAAAGACTTTATGTGGTTTGCATAGTATGCAACTCACTACAAAAAAAATAATAGTGCATTGTATGTATTGTGTGGAAAATGATGCTCGATTATGTTCAGTTTAAATCCCGACAGTGGGCTCCCTGTTGGCTCAGCTTCCTGCCCCTCTTCTCCTCCGATTAACATGTACGGTATCTAAGCTATGATCAAATCATAAACAGTGATCCCCCAAGTTACAATATTAATTGGTTCCGGGGCGACGATTATAAGTTGAGAATATTGTAACTTGAGACCATAATTCTATGGAAAACTAGGAATTGGTTCCAAAGCCCCCAAAATGTCAACAACAGATAAGAAAAAAGATGATTTAGGTGATTGTTCCTGGTGCAGGTAAAGAGCAGTATAGGACATGTAGTAATGTACTGTAGAGAGGCGCTACTTGACAGCCAATCAGGGCATGCACTGCATTACAGCAGGTGTTTAACCAGTATAATGCACTTGCTGATTGGCTCGATCTTCCAGCCAATCACACACGCCCGAGATCCAGGCATTTTGTGGCATTTTACGGTTGAAAAAAGACACATGTCCATCAAGTTCATGCAAGGAATGGGAAAAGGGAAGGGAAACATTTCTACACATAGGAGCTGATATTTTTTTGTTCTAGGAAATTTCTAAGCTTTTTTTAAAGTCATCTACTGTGCCTGTTGTGACGGCTCCTGCGGTGACTATTCCATAGATTCACAGTTCTCACAGTAAAGAAGGCTTGTCGTCTCTGCAGGTTGAACCTTTCTTTTCCAGACGGAGAGAGTGTTTCCTTGTTTTTTGGAGGGGTTTTACATGGAACAGGTTTTTACTATATTTCTTGTATGTGCCATTCATATAGTTATATAAATTAATCATGTCCCCCTTAGTCGTCTTTTTTCAAGGCTAAATAGGTTTAGTTCTTTTAATCTTTCCTCATAACTTAGATTCTCCGTGCCCCTTATTAGCTTCGTTGCTCTTCTTTGTATTTTTTTCCAACTCCAGGGCATCCTTTTTATGAACTGGACCCCAGAACTGAACTGCATATTCTAGATGAGGCCTCACTAATGCTTTGTACAGTGGTAATATTACATCCCTGTCCCGCGAGTCCATGCCTCTTTTAATACACGACAATTTTTTGCTGGCCTTTGAAGCGGCTGATTGACATTGCATGCTGTTATTTAGTTTATGATCTACAAGTACACCCAGATCCTTCTCAACAAGTGACTCCCCCAGTGTAGCGCCCCCTAGGACATATGATGCATGTAGATTGTCGGTACCCAGGTGCATAACTTTAAATTTTTCTACATTAAACCTCATTTGCCAACTGCACGCCCAAACACTTAGTTTGTTTAAATCAGCTTGTAATTTGTGAACATCTTCCATAGGCTGAACAATACTACATAGCTTGGTGTCATCTGCAAAAATAGATATAGTGCTATTAATCCCATCCTCTATATCATTAATAATTAAGTTGAATGATAGTGGTCCCAGCACTGAACCCTGGGGTACACCACTTATAACCGGGGACCATTCAGAGTAGGAATCATTGACCACAACTCTCTGGATACGGTCCTTGAGCCAATTCTCAATCCAATTACAAACTATACTTTCTAAACCTATAGTCCTTAATTTACCCATTAGGCGTCTATGGGGGACAGTGTCAAATGCCTTTGCAAAGTCCAAAAACACTATATCCACAGCGGCCCCTCTGTTTAGGCTTCTGCCCACCTCTTCATAAAAACAAATCAGGTTGGTTTGACAACTTCTGTCCTTAGTAAATCCTTGCTGGCTGTCACTTATGATACATTTTTTTTGTCACATAATCCTGTATATAGTCTCTCAATAGCCCCTCAAACATTTTCCCCACAATGGATGTTAAGCTTACTTGTCTATAATTACCTGGGGAAGACCAAGAGCCCTTTTTGAAAATAGGCACCACATTTGCCCTGCGCCAGTCCCTTGGCACTATACCAGTCACTAGAGAATCTCTGAATATTATGAAGAGGGCGGCAGAAATAACTGAACTAAGCTCTTTAAGAACTCTAGGGTGTAACCCATCTGGTCCCGGGGCATTGTGTACGTTTATTTTATTTAACTTGGCTTGGACCATATCTACATTCAGCCAATTCAGTATATCAACTGATATATTAACAGCACTGGCACCGGCTACATCAGCTGTTCTTTCTTCTGTTGTATATACAGAGCTGAAGAACCCATTTAGTAACCATGTTGAATGTGGTTTCAAGTTACAATGGCCCAGAAATTACCATTGTATGCTGAAAATATTGTAACCTGAGGCCATTGTATCTTGAGGGACCACTGTAAAATCAAATTTATGCCTAGATGTCAGGATTAAGAAAAGAATCGAGAATCATGATGAGTATTGAAATACATGCAAGCTACAGAAGGAAAACTGTTAAAATATTTTCATTGAAACCAATTGCAGAAATGTTTTATTCTACATAATATAGATAATATACTGTGTAATGCAAACGTGTCCGAAGCCTTTAACTCTATGTCTATGCAGGAAATTTGGATCTTTGTATCAAAAAATCTGATTTATTAAGAAATGAATCATCATGTTAGAGTGTTCAAGAGATTATATAAGTGCTCCCAGCAAAAACTTTTTGGGCTAAGACTACAGAATAAAGCAATCGGTGAGTTTTCTAATTACAGTATCGTTTATGCCACCTCAATTACAAACGGGTAGCCCAAAACATTTTTGAGAGTATTTTTTTAAAGCGACTCTCCGATCTGAGGACAAAATTATAAATGTAATGAGGAATATGGAGTAATATTACATGGTGCCCTCCCGTTACCCCCTATGCCGTGTATCCCCTGTTTTAGGTTCCCATCTGTGTGGTCTCAATATGGCCACAGCGATTCTCAGATGGAGTCTAAGACACTCCCTCTGTTCATAGATTGGACAGAAATGGTCACGTGAGCAGATCTGGCCAATCTGAGAACAGTGGCAGTGTCTCAGACTCGTAGTCTAAGAAGTGCTGTGGCCATTTTGGGACTGCACAGAGGAGACCCTAAATCGGCTGATCCACGGCAGAGGGGAACATCGAAAGGGCACCAGGTGATGCTACTCCATATACACTATCATATTTAAAATGTTGTCCCAGGGCCAGAGAGTCACTTTAAGTTTTTGGAATGGTAAACAAATAATATAATGAACTTACCATAAGAATTTGAGAAAATGGCATCTTTTCCAAGAAGAGAAGAGGGTGTTGGGTTATTGAAGGCCAATCTATGGAAGCTGATGGAGGAATTACAGATGTATCCAGGGAAGCCGGCACTCCATTCACTGCTTTGGCTGCACTGGGAAGGATCAAGGAGCCCACTTCCTGGTACTACCTTTGCTCCTATGTTTCCTATTATAAAAAAAAAATTTTTTTTGTTAGTTGTTAATTATTACTAAGTTAAAATAAAACTTAAGATAAAAAGGGACACTTGGAAAATCCATATATTTGACGGGAAATATAGAAAATTAATATAGACTTTTTCCCCACTACGTTCACACCACAGCTCTCCCGTAGGTCAAAAGTAGTAGGTACGAATCCCAGCCTAAATTACATACTTTGTGGTTCTGAAATATTACAGGTGATTCGATTGAAATAAATACTACACTGAAGCAGTTGAAATAAAGTTGGAAGATCCCACTCTGATTGGTAGGGTCCACCAACTCTCCGTTATGTATAGTGGTTGCCAGACCCTCTCAGGCATGCACTCCTTCCCCTCACTCCTTCATATTAATTGAGAGATTGGGGGTGATTATATTTCTATGGCAAGTTTATAGTTGGCCATGGACTATGCATACTTGAGTTCAGATACCACTGACATCGACCGGCTCTCTCCACAAATATCTAATATCTATGGTCACCTTAAAGGGGTTTTACCATAATCAATATTTATCAACTATCAACAGGATTGGTTGATAAATATCTGATTGGGGGTCCGGCCGCTGCTACCCCCACGATCACGAGAATGGGCTTACCTTGCGGTCCATGTGAGCCCCATATGAATGGAGCGGTACTGCGCATGCACGGCCACTGGTTTATTCATTTCTGTGATAATCTTTTATAATGGCAACATTTCCAAGTAAAAGCGAGTCCTTTATGTATTTACCTGTTAGTGTCCCATCTGTATCAATCAAAACAACTTCATGCTCCCATCTAAATCCCGCCTTGTTGGGTGAATTGAAGTATTGTATTCCATTAAACTTTGCACTCCAGCCTCCACATCTGTCTGAACAGAGCCCAACAACGGTTGTAACAGCAATTGCTGCACAGTTTGGTCGGTCGAAGTTCATGAACTTGACAGACGAAACAGTGAGTCCTTCATCAAATGGGAGGGTGATGCCTCTAGCTGTACAGTAATTAGGACCAAGTCCTAGTTCATCCAGATGTCCCACAATTATAGCATTTTTGAGGACAGCTCCGCTGGTCTCTCCCCATCCACCAACATTACTTGAAATGACCCTTTTAGTTTCTATACCCGAGTCCTCGTTATTGATCATGGTGAAGTTATGGAACTGGAGAGCACCACCATTGACCCATTCTGCTCCTTTCTGACAATTCCAAGTGGTCAAAGATTTGAAAATAGCAGGGAATGGTGTAGAAGAACTGCAAGATCCTTTTACCATCGGGAAGTAGTTTTCAAAAATCCAAATGCCAAACCATCCCTGAGAGTGAACAGTGTTATTGTAGAATTCTCCAAGTGGCACTCTGTACTGGCAAATGTTAGGGTCATAAGAAGCTCCATCTGGGTTATTGTGCATCCTGTACCAAAAGCCAAAGTGTGTGCCACCAGCAGCGGCATTATGCCTTACTGTGTTATTTGGATTGGTAACCCAAAACGCTGCTGGTGTAACATCATCATTGAGCAAACTAGTGCTTTGCCGAACAAATACAGCCAGGTTATACTGAAGAATATTTCCATGCTCAATGCCATCTTCAAGGAAGAATGCTCCACCCATGATATCATAAATAACATTGTTTTCCACAAGCAGTTGGTGAGTGTTATGGATGGTCACTGCTCTGTTGTAGGTCTGATGAATTCCACAACCTCGTACGTAGGACTTATACTGGACATCACCCATTAAATGCCAATGTATTGGATACCGGCCTAACCTGAAAGCTTGCCCTGCATGGAAAACCTGCAAAACAAATATGTGCAGTACTTTATCACGGTTCATTGCATTTAATTCATACAAAAATGATCAGTTAGGATGCCCCATGACAACAGTATAAAGAAGTGTTATAAATTTCTGCATCTAAAAAAAAATGTATGTTAAAGGGGTGGTCTTATTACAGGCAATCCATTTAATATATGAGAGCTGGCGCCGAACCAACTCCCGACACACCTGGCAAATTGCTGATATTGCCAGGGGAAGGCTTGGACAGCCATACATGTTGTCTGCAGCGGCCACTGCATGGGAAGTGTATTATCATACTGCGGCCTTTCAGATATCACATATTGGCAGTTTCTGACACAGTCGCAGCGGGAACACACTTTCTGTCCATCTTTCCCGTACATATAGAGAGGGGAGCCCAAGTATGGACCTTAATGCCGCTGCAATGTATACTTGCAGCGGTGCATAGGTAATCGGGCACTTGGGGGAGGCAGAGAGGGAGTTTAAACAAAAAAACAAGTAATTGAAAAGCCCTCATATTCTTCATAAATATAAGGACTAAATAGAAAAGAAAAAAGCCTGGAGAATCCCTTTAAGGGAGTCTTTAAAAAAGTTATAAAGGTCCATTAATGTTTTACATGTTTTAATTAATATCTGACTTCAATGTTTTGTGGGAATTACTTGAAGCTACAGGCCGAATGTCAACTGCGGTACTATTGAGAGATTCTGAAATCAGGAGTGGTGTTGTTATGGAGACCTTGGGCTGCATTAATTCACCATCCTCATCAATGTTTTTTTGCTATCCTGGAGTGCTGCAGGATTTCTTTTAATATATTCTGCAGTCCTTGGATTGGGATTACCTGCCGTGCACCCGCTACCGTAGTGGGATTTGCTATAGAGTGCTGCTGCTCTCTACACGCAACACACGCGCACACACACGCACACACACACACACACACACACACACACACTATTTGAGCAAAGTTGGATGAAGATGTTAATGGAGATGGTGATTTGAAAATTAAGCGTCACCTTGTAGTGTAGAATTATTTGGCCATTATTTTTATCTTTACACACATACCTCCACATATTCTATTCTTCCAATGGACAGAAGTTGCCCAGGTTTTGGAGCATGGAACATTATACATCCACCAAATTGATCACTTCCTATTTCCTCACCAAACCTTCCCTGGAAACATGTCTGTGTGGCAAATTCACCTAAAGTAAGAACAAGATGAACATTTAAACAAAAAAGAGTTACCTTATAATATTATCACTTGATTCATAAGTGGTCAAATTCATAGATTTTCCAACATTGTCAAGTCCGTATTTCACACCGAATAACCACCTCTGTAAATTGAAAGCTGAAGGCATGCCTGGAAAGAAGTACACCACACAGACAAATGTCGGTAGACATCTTTTCCTCTGTCAGCCAGGAGGAAGACTGAAACTTTTTATTCAGAACAAAGAAACACAGAAAGAGACACATACCTCCTCCCCACAGCTGTAAGTTCTCAGACTCACTCTTCTTGCATTCCAGGGGGCGGTGTCTTCCATAGGTGTGTCCGACATGAACAAAGAACTTATTATATATATCAGTATATTACACAAAGAACTGAAATGTATATACATATGTGTGAGGATAATATTTTTCAAACAATATACATAGTAATGATCCCTGACAACATCATTCACCAACATCGTACTAACATGGTCTTAGGGAGTTTCATCATTGCCTGCACTGGGCTCCCAATCCAAGGGCTACCAGCCATGTACTTTACGACATGGATGGAACTGTATTGCTTTATTCAGTAAATACTATACCCACACATTTGCAGACTTTATTCGTGAAGATGTAACACTGATGGCTTTCAGATTATTGATACCAGGTGGGAATATCAGCATCAAAGAGTTTGGGAGTCATTAACAGTATACAACAACATATTTAACAGCATTTGCTTTTTGAGCTTGATTTTTTGAAAAATTCTACTTTTTCCCCCATTTCTTCAAAGGTTTTCATTAAATGATAGAGAAAAAAAACATCTTTCACTCATGTGATCTTTCAGCAGGAGTTTAGAGCTGTTGTCTTCACGTGTGTCCACCATGAGGAGCCTACTACGTGCCCCTTTACTTGATTTTATTGTCCCGCATATCCCTGAAGACGCCGTTTGTACCGCAAAACACAGGGCCAGCCCCAGGTTTATGTGGGCCCTTGGGCGACACAGACTTGGGCCACACAGCCCCCTCCCAGGTAGTGCCACACAGCCCCCATTCCAGGTAGTGCCACACAGCCCCCTCCCAGGTAGTGCCACTCAGCCCCTCTCCCAGGTAGTGCCACATAGCCTCCCTTCCAGGTAGTGCCACTCAGCCCCTCTCCCAGGTAGTGCCACATAGCCTCCCTTCCAGGTATGTCCAAACAGTCCCCATGTAGATAATAGTATACAGCCCCCAGTAGATATCACCAAACAGACCCCTGTAGATAGCGCCATACAGCTCCCACTGTAGATAGTGTTATATAGCCCCTCCTGTGGATAGCACCACACAGCCCCCCTGTAGAGAGCGCCATACAGCCTCCTGTAGATAGCGCCATATAGCCCCCCTATAGATAGCCCCATACAGCCCCCCCTTAGATAGTGCCATTCAGCCCCCCTGTCGAGTGCCATACAGCCCCTCTGTAGATAGCGCCATATAGGTACCCTGTAGATAGTGCCATACGGCCCCCTGTAGATAGCACCATATATTGCCCCCTCTTCTGTAGATAGCACCATATAGCAATACCCCTCCTGTAGATAGTGCCATATAGCGACCCCCCCCTCCTGTAGATAGCGCCATAAAGCGACCCTCCCCCCTGTTGATAGCGCTATAGAGCGACCCCCCTCCTGTAGATATTACAATATAGCGACCATCCTCCTGTAGATAGCACCATATAGTGACCCCTCGCTCCTGTAGATTGCACCATATAGCGACCCCCCTCCTGTAGATATCGCCTAATAGCGACCGCCTCCTGTAGATATCGCCATATAGAGACCCCCTCCTGTAGATAGCGCTATTTAGCAACCACCCCTCCTGTAGATGGCACCATATAGCGACCACCAAACAAATAAAACAAAAAAGCAGCATACTTACCTCCGATGAATGGAGCGAATCAACGCCGATGGGTTCCTTGATTAGGCCGACGTGATCCAGTGACGTCATCAGCAGGCCTGCGCAGGGATCCCGTTCCTGCGCATGATAGGATGCAGGCAAAATGTGGCTAGCGGCTGCTAGCAGTGTCACCAGGCCCGTGACGGCAGGTGGCACGGGCCCCCTCATGCCGCGGGCCCCGTAGCAGCCGCTATGGCTGCTACAGCGGTAGTTACGCCGCCTCCTAGACAGGGGCTCCCTCTAGAAGCAGAATCCCCGGTAAAAGGGTCGGCAACGCTCTGGCCGGGGATTCCACACCTGGAGGAGCCATAACGACAGCGTCAGCACCCGGCTCTTGCCCAGGTTCGCCGGGTGCCGACTCACTGGCCCTGGCGAAACATATCGGATGGGCATTGAATGTTTTCAATTGCCGTATTGGCTCAGTTAGTAGAATTGGTGCGATCTGCAGATGCATCCACTAAATAATCCAAATACCTTTACTTTTTGATAGGCAATAGCCACTATGTCTCCTTTCTCTGGTTAATCAAATACAGGGACTCATATAGTTTAGCATTGAGCCCCCTGGCATACATTCTTAACTGTGTGGGTTTTTTAAATTGTAAATGAAGATTAGATTTTATATGTGATTATAGTTATTGTTTTTCAGTAGAGTGGGAAATAGTGTATTATTTTGCCTTCGGGCAATTAGTTAATTCTATTATCCTTAGTGATACGTGCCCCTACCGGACTTTACTGGCAAAAAAAAATTGGTAAAGTCTCACAATAATCCTATCTTAGTGATTAAGGAAAACGGTAGCCTCAAAAACATTGTAATTCAGAGGAGTAAGTATACAATGAGATGATTAGCAAAAAGGCTCCAAGAATAGCGTAGACCACATAATCTGTATGCTGTGGGGGCAGCACTTGTATCATATACTAGAACAAACCATAACATTACCTGTGTCAAATCCATCTGGACAGGCTGTTATTTTATCGCTCCATTCCACGTTGTTTGACCCTCTGACAACGATGTTTCTTGTAAGGAGACCTACTTCTGCTCTGGCTTCAAAAACAGTGCTATCCGGTAGAGTGACCGAAATCCCCAAGTGTTTGTACAGTAATGGCTGTGTTAGAGTCACGTTTTTGCCATCAGCAGATACAGACTGTATAGTTCGCTTCTCATTCTGACTTTGACTGTGTCTGTCAGAGGACAGTAAAAATAATTGAGGTTAAAACTTTTTGCAGAACATAGCCTATTGTTTAAATTTACTTTATATGTTAAGCATATTTGGACTAGAATTTGTGGTGTTTTTTTTTTTTTTTTACATTTTTCATGTGTAAGGCCCAAATCTTTTTAATAATTTTATTAATGACCTTATGGATGGGATTGAAAGTGAAGTGTAAGTTTTTGTTGATGATACAAAACTTTGTAGGATAATTAAAACTTAGCTTGATTGTAAAATATTACAGAAAGATCTTGATAAGCTGGCAGCCTGGGCAAGAAGGTGGTAGATGATATTTAATGTTAAAATGTAAAGTAATTCACCTAGGCCACAGTAATAGTATTACCGCATATAAGATACATGAAATAGAATAAAACTAAGGATATCAGAGCAAGAGAAGGACTTGGGTATTCTGGCTACAAAGAAGCTCAGCAGCCGTACTTAATGTCAAGCTGCAGCTGCAAAAGCTGATAAAATGTTAGGGTGTATAGAAAGAGATTTAAAAAAAAAAAAACTGTGATCTCAATGTAATAATGCCCCTCTATAAAAAACAATTAGAAAAATAGAATCTGTTTTAATATATATTTCTAATTAAAATATGGTGATACTTTTACTTTGTGTTTGTATGTATTATAAGGAACATTTTTCCCTAAAAGCAAATAATTACCAGTAAATATACAGTAAGTAAAGGCTATGTAAACATTTGAAAGGCATTTTATTTAATAAAAAGGTCAATCAGTGTGATTGGTGCAACTTTATAGTTTTTATAAAAATTATTTTTACTTTTTGAGATACAGCTGCTCTGTATTCTCTATAAAGAGCAGCTGTATAGTTCGCTATGACCTGAATCCGCAGTTCCGCGGACCTGATGTGTTTAGTGTTAGCGGGTCCTGCGTGTCTCTGACACGGAGGATCCATCTGTAATCTATCATATCTAAGTTATGAATTTAGATGTGATAGATGACAGGTGGATCCTGCATGTCAGAGACACACTGGACCCGCTGTCACTGAACTAGTCAGTCCCGCGGACCTGACGGGAGCAGGATTTAGCAAACGAAACAGCTGCTCTGTATAGAGAATACGAAGCAGCTGTATCTCAAAAAGTTTTTTGTTTTTTTAAAAAAGATGTATTAATAAATTTGCATCAATCTCACTGATTGACCTTTTTATTTAAAAAAAATGCATTTTAAAGGTTTATATAGCCTTTAAATTATCTTCCTCTGTTAAAATTTCTATTAAGCCATTTCTTAGTTACATCTGTTCCTGGGAAGGCTGGTGACAACCAAGCTTGCCTTATAAACTGAACGTCAAATGACGGTCACGTAGCTTTCCCAGAAACAGTTCTAAATAAGAAGCAGCAGGTGTTGTGCACTTGGCGTTTTGCAGCTTTTTTTTACATTGACGCCAGTGAGAAAAATGCAACCCCAAAGTCATTTTTATCTTATATATATTTTCGAAAGTTTGTTTGAAGCCCGATTTTTCATTGGTTTAAAATGGATCATACTAACAGGATGTGCCAAGGGGGAAGTTGTCTTTATTCCTACATAATATTGATAGTTTTGGATTCTTTCTATCATCTCCAACCTCTAATAACACACACTTCTTATGTACCATTTATTATTATTATAAGCGGGACACACATTGCGGTTATCGCATACACCACTACACACATTCAATTTCCCTGGAGCTGCATCGTTCCTCTGTTATTGGACTTGAGGCGTCCGGCGCCCGTCGTACTGAGCATGCGCAGGGAGCCGCGCCGTGTTTCTCCTGGTGTCGGCTCCGGCGCATGCGCACTGGGTACGGGAGGTGTGGTGATTGGTCCTGCCCCTGGCCGCCGCATTGGTCATGCGGGGAGGGCCGCGACATGGGGCGGTCCTAGCGCATGCGCATTGTGCACGGGTGCCGGGGTGTTCTCATGCTGAACTGGGCGTGCGCGGAGTCCCGCGTCTTGCAACATGGCGCCGGTGTCTGACGCATGCGCGTGGCGCTCTGACGGACGCCATCTATACCGTAGGTCAACCTCCTGAGCAGCGCCGGGTATAAGAGCTAGTTATATATTGTGGTGAGATTCTGACATATGTACCTGTGACCTGTTGATGCAATGACTATTTCATCTCCAGATTTCCAAGTCACACTTTTCTGAAGAACTATTGTTGAGCTTCCTGACTCCGCTGTCTGGGCAAGTCTGGTCCATGTCACAGGTACAGGGATGCCTAGATAAGGGAACAACACAAACATTTCTCAGAATCATTAACCTACATATATGGCACAGTATTAAATGTAACCCCTTATTGACCAGCTTATTTGAAACCTTAATGACCAAGGTATTTTTTAAGTTTTTCCATCGTCGCATTCCAAGAGCTATAACTTTTCTATTTTTGCGTCGACATAGCTGTATAAGGTCTTGTTTTTTACGGGACAAGTTGTATTTTTAATAGCACCATTTTGAAGTACATATTATTTATTGATTAACTTTTATTTACTTTTTTTGGGGGGGGAATAGAAAATACCCTGAAATTTCGCCACTCTTTTTTGCGTCCTAAATCTACGCCGTTTAACATGTGGTATAAATAACACGATATCTTTATTCAGCGGGTTGTTACAATTGCAACGATACCAAATTTGTATAGATTTTGTATGTTTTACTACTTTTACACAGGAAAAAAACTTTTTTTCAAAAATTATTTGTTTTTGTATCTCCATATTTGAAGAGCAATAACTTTTTTATTGTTCTGCCGATGCAGCAGTATGAGGGCTCTTTTTTTGCGGGACGATTTGTAGTTTTTATTGCTACCATTTTGGAGTAGATGTAATTTTATTTTTTTTAAACTCGTTTTATTAAGAACTGTTGCAGTAAGAAGTATAAAATCAGTCACACAGCTCTGACTGTAAAATACATCACATTGGAACAAGGAAATGTACATACAGAAAGCCAAGTAATGAGAACACACAGTATATTCCAGGAATACAATATGCCATAAACAATGGCGCTTAGATAAGTTTACAATGAAGTATGTATGACCATTATAATAAAAGGACAAAAAACAAGAACAGAAATAAAAGAAAACAAAACAGCCTAGGACCTAAGCCACCCATGAGCATCTAATAAATCAGGCACCGCAAGTTCAAGGAGATACACAATAAAAATGCGAGTCACCTATGTTACTACATCACAGTATATGGTGAAACAGCAGAGGGGTTGACTGTCAAGGGGGAGTTGTTCCAAATATCCCAAACTTTAGAAAACTTAGTACTACAACCACGATTGAGAAATACAACCTTCTCGAAAGGTATTGCAGAATTTAACAATCCCTTCCAATGACCAATGGATGGAAGTCGATCATTCATCCAATGCTGTGCTATAGTTTTTCGTGCTAGAAACAGAGATTCTCTCAAAAAAATTCTAGTATGGTGATTCCATGTCTCCCCATCCAGTATATCAAACAAACATATCTTAGAACATAAAGGGATGCCTACATGTAATAAGGACGATAACAGGGATAGTATGTCATTCCAAAAGTCATTCCATGACCATATCATATGCCAAAATTCTGCCTCTGGAACGTGGCATCTCAAACAGTCTGAAGAACACAATTGTCCCATTTTGAATATCCTAACCGGGGTTAAATATGCCTGGTGTATTATACATAACTAGATCATTTTATTATTTGCGGATGGGGAAACATGAAGATGGGGCTCCAAAATATCATTCCAATCATCTGTTTGAATTGTCGGAATCCATTGTTCCCATCTACTTTCTACATCAAGTGGTGTGGAATTTACCGTGATGGATAACAAGTGGGTATAGAGGGCGGATATCAGGCCTTGTGGACTAGATGTAACTTTTTGATCACTTTTTATCACATTTTTTTCAAGTCAGGATTCACAGAAAACAGCAATTTTTTCCATTGTTTTTTATTTTATTTTTTTATGGCGTTTACCATGCTGGTTAAATAATGATACCAAATATGTGTAACTTTTTTGCATTATTTTGTTTTTTTTATAATAAAGCAGTTTGTAAGGGGAAAAAGTTTTTAATTTTTTTTGCATTTTTTTTTTATTAACTTTATTCATTTTTTTTAAAACTTTTTTTACTAGTCCCACTAGGGGACTTTAATATGCGATCCTCCGATTTTGTATTGCAGTGTATTACTGCCTGTCCGTTTAAAACAGACAGGCATCTGCTAGGCCAGGCCTCCGGCATGATCTAGCAGGCATTCACTACAGGCAGACCTGGGGGCCTTTATTAGGCCACCGGCTGCCATCGGAGACACAGACACTCTGCGATCTCATCACGGGTGTTAGTGGGATGAGAGGGAGCTCCCTGCCTCTTTCCAAAAACACTCAGATGCAGCGCTCGCTATTGAGTGCCGCATCTGAGGGGTTAAACGGGTGAGATCGATACTAATATCGATCTCACACATTCGAGCAGGGACGCCCCCAGCCCTCAGCTACATCTGGCAGCTGAGAGAAGGGAGATTTAACAGCTCCCTGCTCTGATTATTTATTCTGATGCAGTGCGGTAAAAAGGCTTATGCATCAGAATAAAGCCCATTAGTGGCTGCCGTGAAAAGGCGTATTGGCGGTCACTAACGGGTTAAAGGGTATGTCCTCCTTTGATCATCAAAGGTGTTTACATATAGCATTGCCATGGCCAACATTAGGGAGCAAACTGAGGGGCTGCCCAAGAATCCAGACTTCAAAAGGTATTCACGTCTTTTAGTATGCAGTTGCAATTGAAATCTTCTGCAAAGCAAGGATGCAGCCTGCCCGGCCATTCCCTAGGTCTCAGGCTGCTTTTGGTAGGGCGTTAGCATCCCTGCATTGTGCTGGGCTGCTGACTTCACAGGCCAGAAGAGGCCTCAGCCGCTCAGCTCGACGTAGGATCAGGGTTGAATATAGGTTTTATTATTTTATAACCTATTAGGTGGCACAGTTAGCTAAAAGGGCCACTATTATCTATAAGGGGGCTATATTAGCTATAAGGGGGCACTATTACCCATACTATAAGGGGGCAATGTTACCTATAAGCGGGAATGATTACCAATAATGGGCCACTGTTACCTATTTGGGGGGACTACTAAATATTATGGGGCACAAAGTTGTGCATTTTTATTGTGTAGGGCAGAAAGCAGGTCATAACTTTGTCTAAAACCAGCCTTGACTGCATTACCCTATATAAGATAAGTAACCTTGTGAATACACTGCTACATTGATTCTAAGTTACAGTCTGAATTGCATTCACAATTCTATTAGAAATACAGTAGTTGACAAGCTTATTGTCAAAAAAAACAGTTTAGATGTGCTCTCAAATACGACCGTGCCTGTAATCACGGTCCGTAATTGCGGTCACGCAGGTTCCAGCTGGTTATTAAAGTAATAATTCATCAGTTTGATGACAGGAACACCTCTAATAGCATATCTGATCTCTTACAATGTATCCCCTATTGTGGGATAGTTTCTCAGATTATGAACGTTATCTCTTAAGGCACTTTTACATCGGCACATTTTAGCCGTTGCAACGAGCGCCGATCAACGAGACAGCTCCTTGATCGGTGCTCGTTTGCTCTTTCCACAAGGAGCTAGTATAGGGGACGAGCGCTCGTTTTTCCAATCGCTCGTGCCCATACATTATTATCATGTCGGCAGCGCATCTCCCTGTTTACACAGGGAGAGGTGCTACCGACAACGATAATATTTTGCACTTAAAACAATACGATCAGCAGATGAACGAGTGTTTGCTCGTTTATCTACTGATCGCTGATCTGTTTACACAGGGCAATTATCGGGAATGAGCGTTCTTTGAACGCTCGTTTGCCTGACAATTGGCCAGTGTAAAAGGGCCGTTTGAGACCCACAGTGCAAATACTTTGCACCAACACTGAATCAGAAGAGAGCTCATGAAAGATGTGAGCTCAGAGCAGAGCCAGCAGAACGATGAACACATATGGGGATGAGAATGGGCTACAATTGTAGTATTTTTACAGTAATTTTGTATAGCCTGTTATCATATATATGTTATTCTACTTATATTTACCATGAAGATCCAGGATCCCCTGCCGCACAGCTAATGTCTTAGCCCCATATAATGGTAACTCTGGAGAACGTAAATGTCCATGCAGGGTAATTATTGCTTTGTGCTGGAATGGAGCTTCTTCGGTTCCAATCTAAACATAGATAAAAAAATTATTACAACTGTATATAAAGCTGACGAATTCAGTCTAATAATTCTATCCAATATCTTTTTGTCAACTTGGCTATTTGCTTCCATAGCCCAGCAAATATTAAGGTTTGAGTACCTGAAGAGTGCCTCCATCTGTAATGAGGATATTCTCAGACTGCAGCTCTATGTCTGCTTCATCAAAGATCAGAGTTCCTCCTGTGTTTAAAGAAGAAAGGACTGTGTATATTACTGTGCTACACAATATCGTGACACGGAAAATAATAAGGTGGGGTTCTCTTTAGAGCTTTTTTCTGCTGCATATTTTTCTTTTTGACCTTTTTGTACAAATGATTCACCTCCAGGTATACACTGGACTCAATTGCATACATTAGACCCAGTTGTATATATAAGACGCGGTTGTATATACTAGACACAGTTGTATGTACCAGACACAGTTGTATAAACTAATTAATCTGCATTTTTTGGATCCTGTGAAAAACATCTCCAGGCTAGCCTTAAGGGGTTATTTTTGGAAATGAAAAATCTGTGCATATGGGCTAAAAATGTTAAATTAATCAATCTATGTAATATACCTATGTTACGGATTCTGCTCTGTTCTTGTGCATCCGCCAAAACTCCTCTATCTTCCCCATGTGCGGTGACGTTATGTCCATAGTAACGATAGGTTACATGACTGCTGCCGCCAATTGCCAGCCACATTGGTGACGTTCTCTCCACAGTGATGTCACCTCCGTGGCCAGCGATTGGCCACAACAGTCACCTGAGGTGTCATCATAAAGGATACACATCATTGTGCATGAAGAAGCAACAGAAGAACAAGACTGGCAACAATATTGTTTTTCAGATATTATTTTTCCATTTTGAGCCCCGGAAAACCCTTTCAGATATAATAGATGATAACAAATTAAAAAAGCTTAGGTCTTGAGTGGTGCTCATGTCATGATCCCCCACACAATATGCAACTTTTTTTCTCTGACGATTTATTGTTTGTAACTTTTTTTAGAAAAAGAAAAGAAAGTGAATGTAAAATCTTTGGCAATATAGCAAACATGAACTTTAAAAAATCATTATTAGCCATTAATACAGACACAAAAAGTTCTTAGAACTTAAGTAAAGTAATAGCTGAAAGGGGATCTCTGCTGTGGACAATTCCTTACTGTTAGGAGGATCCCCCATTGATAAACTGATCATAGGGTATTCTGCTGCTGGGACCACCAGTGATCAGTTGTAATCTGTGAGGGAACCTGGAAGCAAGTGTCTAATTATCCTGAGGCGCCACCACAGGGACCCCAAATGATTAGCTGTGATCTGTGGCGGTACCTGGCAGCAAGGGTTCAATTACCCTGCAGCGCCACTTTAGGGGAAATTAAGAAATACCCCAACGATAAGCTAATTACAGGGTGTTCTGCTGCTAGGACCCCCAGTGATATACTGTAATCTGTGAGGGAACCTGGGAGTAAGTGTCCAATTACCCTGCAGCGCCACCACAGGGGAAATTAAGCAATACATGATATCCATAGAAATCAATGGGCTGTTCATGTAACGCATGGTCGTGATGGGTCCTCCTGAGCAAGAGCTACTCTTTGTAACCACTCTCCACTCTGGCTGATAGCCGGACTCCTCTCATTTAACGGAAGATTTCCTAATAGGATACGTGGGTATGGGTTTTCTATATAGTGTCCTATAAGATAATGTTCACATAGCCGTACATCCGGAAATTAATAGAGATAGGATGGACAATGGGAAGAATAAACTTACAAAGCCATTTCAAATTCACTGCAGCACCTACATTATATACTACTTAATGGCCCACATTTATTAATAATCTTTTTCACCAATGAAATTGGAGAGTGTAGTTGGCGAGAATTGTGCCTAGTTTAGTAAAAGGCGCACGTCTCTTTATAAATCAGGTGCATTTGCAATTGTCTGACTGAATTTCTTTTTATGCCTGCTATGAGCAGCCGTATATTTGCACAACTAATTTGCGCCTTTTTAACTTTTGCCTATGATGAATGAGTCTATAGCTTGTCCACACACACTTTTCTCTTGTGTTTTCTTTTTTGGAGTAAGAGAAAAAAATTAAGCGCATTTCTCTGCAAATTTGCACAATTTTTGAAGCACCTTTGCAACCTGCGCAATTTCCGTTAAAATCAGATGCAAACGCTATTAGAAACGTGGACCAATGAGTATTCTCTAATTTTATTGCCGAATAAGGAATATAATCCCAATACCTTGAATCAGCAACATCTTCAGTACTGGGGTACTCTCATCCAGCAATATTGTTTGCCCTTTTGTGATGACCGCCAATGACCCCTCCTCTGGTGGAGATTCTCCTCCCCAGGTGTATTTAGAAGACCAGAGATCAATGTAGAAAAAGTCTGCATTGTCCTAAAGAGAATAGGAAGAGTAAAAACAATTAGAGTGACTGTACATGAGAAACCACTTTTCCACCGGATCGGGACAGGGAATTATCATTATATATCAGGATATAACTTTTATGGAGTGTTTAGTGAAGAGCCCTTTGTTATTCAGTTGGAAAAAAACAAATCATGCCACTGCTATGGGGCTCTTGCAGAGGAGGAGCCCCGTCCTAGTTGGTCCCATCCTCTTTCCTGATGAACTGCATTGTTAGCAAACAACAGGGTGGGGAATTGGCCCAAAGGTCATGGAAGATAGAAGGAGGAACAAACACCAGGTCTATCTGTCCTGGGTGGCAAAACCTGGCACCATAATGGGGGCCCAGTTTGGCATTTGCTATGGGACTCCCTCTCTTCTGTCTAAGCTACTGTTGGCAGATGTTGTAGTAAAGCTTTTTACATTATTTTGGAAACTTCTTGTTTCTTACCATATTAGCAATGCCTTGACCTTCAATGTAGACTTTGACTTTGGCTCTTTGTGAAGGAGACTGAGCGCTGGTTATACACACAATGTGTGTGCTATTAGCTGACTGGACATCACATACGGCCTGAGCTATTGTGACGGTGATGGTTGACTTGTTAGTGCTACAAAGGAAAAGAAAAGATGAACATGAATAAATTGCTGTCATACGAACAATATGGCTCTTAGGCAAGAACATGAGCAACACCATTCCAGATTGCGGGTACACGTCAACAGTTTATCATAGGGGGTGTCTCACGGCTGTTGACTGCTAAGGAGTCTTAATGTTACCAAATTACAGAGATCCTATTGAAATCGGTATCCGTCTACCAATCCAACTGATTACCATATGAGATCAATGGTATCCCAGCTTTAGTTTATAGCGGGGACTTCCCTATAAGCTATAAATGTCCTAATAGGGTACAAAATAATGGGTTAGCTGAAGCAGACAAACTTCTTTAATTCGGTTTTAAATACATCTGATTTAAAAATCAAGAACCGCCTTCCTACCCTAACACCAGACCCTAATGGTAATTCCAAACCTAAACATTAGTGCCCATTGACACAACAAAACCGGCGCTACCATTGAAGCCAGGCTACTGATATGGTGCATACCTGAATTGGGATCCGGTGATTGTGAGTCTGGTTCCCCCAGCTGTGCCTCCTCTCTTGGGGGTGACATCATATATGGAAGGAGTTAATGCGGAAGAGTATGTAAAGGAGTTATTGATTTGAACATTTGAGCCATTTCCATTCACCACACTGACATCACAGTTTTGGGTTGAGGTATTAGTATCTGATGAAAGAAATGAAGTAAAAGTTTAGGGTAAACCTGTTCAAGGATTTATCACATTAAGATACTATGTTTAAAGACTACATCTTGTCTACTTAAATCAGAGATCTGTCACATATTAGCATCAACCATATGGTACAAAGAATGAAGCTAGAGCCTGGCAACTTTTTGTCCATTGGCACAGTGGATGCAAAACAGCAGCCATTGTGATTTCAATAGGGTGTGACAGATGTGGTGACTTGGCACCATAGTAGACAATAAGAATCAATAATGGGGAAAGAAATTTAAACTGCTTAAACTGTACAAAAGTCACATCATTTAGTTATATGGGCATCACTGCACAATCTAGATCATCTAGTGCAAATCTTACAAATGGTAACACAACTACACATCAGCAGAAATACACAATAGATAAAAAAACCAGATCAAAAGAGATTACAATCTAAATAAATGAGACACAATTTTCTTTTAACCCGTGGAGTATCACTCCATAACAAGGCAGGAAATCCCTTCAAGGCAGTTTAAAGCGTTAGTCCCATCTTATACATATACTGTATATAACATACCCACATATGTCTAATCCGTGGATATCCAACTTCTGTGGCCCCTGACCCATAGGGAGAACGAAGATCCTGTGACCCCCGTTTGCCAATTTAAATCGGCTATTTACCGCTTTTACCATTACCCCTTCCCGCCGCAGCCAGTTTTTCTTTGTTTTCTTTTTGTTTTTTCTTCCCCCCTTCCAAGAGCCATTTGACATTTCTCCTTCAACATAGTCGTATGAGTGCTTGTTTTTTGCTGGACGAGTTGTATTTTTAAATGGCACCATTTAGTGTACAATATAATGTACTGAAAAACTTTTAAAAATAATTTGATTGACTGGAATGGAAAAAAAACAGCACTTTCTTCATTGGTTTTTGGGTTTTAATTTTATAGCACTCACCACGCGGTAAAAAAGGAAAAGTTAACTTTATTCTACCGGTCAGAATGATTATGACAATACCAGATTTATATAGTTTTTTAACTATTACTACTTTCACAATATAAAAAGAGTTTGTTAAAAAAAAAAAAAAATAGTTTCCCCATATTCTGAGACCCATAATTTTTTTATTTTTCTGTTGATGGAGCTATGTCAGGGCTTGTAGTTTGCAGGGCGAGCTGTCATTTTTATTGGTACCATTCTGGGCATTTTGATCACTTTTCATTGAATTTTTTTGTGGAGGCGAGGTAACCAAAAATTAGCAATATTGGCATTTTTTATTTTGCTATTGACCTTAGTGTTCAAGTGGTTAAACGGCAGGAATCATCTCGGATCCTGGCCCTTAGAGCAGGTAGTCAGCTGGTATATGGGCCCTGAGCCTGCTCCGTACTTCCACCTCCCGACTATGAGGTACATGTACGTCAAATGGCGGGAATTGATTAAAATGAATTGAGAGAAGTCCGGCATTGCGCATTGACGTCTATGGGAGTTATGAATACCGCCAACCCCCGCCTATGAGGAATTTATGGAATATCCTGTGGATATCTCATAAATGCTCAAATTTGAATACCCCTGTAACTTACATACATTTTCTATATAATATAAGAAGGTAGCTGCATATTTAGTCCTCTTTTTTTTTTAGCCATATTTATATATAACAAGAGTTCCCCTTAAAATGAAAGCACAACTTCTCTGCAGTAACGGGATACTCAAAGTTAGCATGATAATGCTTCTGAAAAAATGTACGCAACATTTTTTCAACCCCCCCCCCCCCTGGGTATTCCGTAAGTTGTGGTGTTCAGGCTGAATAGAAGCTTCTTGACTTCCTATATGGGTGACTATTATAGCAATCACTTACCGTTCCTCATGGGCACTTCACAATACAGAAAACTGGCATTCGATCTCTCTCGGTCCACTTTGCATTCAGAGTTGCACACAAGCACCTTAGACAGTTGATTATAAAATCCAGCGCCAGCGATTGTGAGAATCAATCCGCCGCCAAAACTGCCTATATAGGATCAGATGGAAATCGTGATCACTTAAAAGGAACTTGAAGTAAAGCTCTGGAAATATTCAAAGACAGCTCGGTGGCAACCAATATGGCTGCTATTACAGGTGCCACAACAAAACATTCCCAGACTCTTAAATACGTCTGCAGCCGTCCACATCACTATATAACTAGGCATATTCAGGAGTCTGATTGTTTATCACTAGCTTTACCAGAATTAGATCTAGCTTTATATAGGATAATCATAACCTATATATATATTTTTGGGGATTATGTATATATATATATATATATATATATATATATACTGTATATATATATATATATATATATATATATATATATATATATATATATATATATATATATATATATATATCCCGAGCATGTATTAATAGCATAAGACAAATTAATTATATTCACAAAACCAATCTTGTCCAATGATCCCAATCAATAGTCAATAACCCAGAAATGATTAAATAATAAACTTTATCCAGAGGACAAAAATACCCCACTACAATTATTAGACAAACATAGTACAAAACAGTTAAAAAAACTTAAGTACAAATGGTCTCAGGTGAATACAAGCCACATTAGTCCAAAAGTCAATGCCAAAATCACTACTGTAAAATCTTCTTAATTGTACATCAGAGGGCAAAAAATACTTAGGATAGTCCCACTGATAGTACCATAGTTCCAAACAGTCGAAAGTGACAAAGTGCAAAAGTAACAATGTTGTTTAAACCAGTTAAATACCTGCGGTGGACCTGATGGCAGATTTAAGGTATGCACCTGAGGAGACACCTCGACGCGCGTTTCGCAACCTTCGTCAGGAGGTGGTAAATGCTAGCCCCAAACAGAGGTTTAAATACTGAACCCAATAAAGCGGCTTGATCGGCGCATAGTGCCTCCCGAGCCCACCCGGTTCCATACCTTCCGCGTCACTTCCGCACATCAATGCAGACATTTGTTTTTATTTTATGTTTGTATTTACTCACGTTTATAATTTTTATAATTATCATCTACATCACCTTATATGTGTGTGTCCGTTTTTTTGAAGTGGGCGGACTGAACCGACTTGCATCGCCGTGATATTTAACGGTGATTCACTGTCGGCTTACCCTCTCCTTTTTTGTCCGTACGCTCTTATTTATACACATATTATTATACCAACACTTGTTTTTTTTTTTTTTTAACTCGGTTTATTGTAAAAGTACAAACAAAAATCATCAGCAAATGGAAACAAAATAATGACATTAACATTAACGTTCCTGCATACCATGAATACACATTAGAAACAAGAGTTTGCAATTTACATTTATACATGATGGCGAGTCACATGAGACTCCAAATATTCACTGCACGCAGGCAGGTCAGTGTCTCACTTATTTGTGATTCTGTAGACATACAGGTCGCAGTTATTTACCAGATCCAAGCTCCATTCTCACACCTAGGGCATTAAATACCTGGTCAAGTAGATCTCAGATCCCTCCTACTTGAAGTGGTAAGGATTCTCTAAGGTCGCCCACGCTGAAGGAGGCAAGAGGTGAGGGGCACCACTCTCCCCAGATTTTCAAGAATTTATATTGACATCCTCTATGTTTATATACTATATTTTCATATGGGAGAATAGCATTGACCAAGCTTTTCCATTGTGATGTATCCGGAAAAGTGTCCCCCATCCATCGGATGGCTATCGCTTTTCTGGCTAAGAACAGGGCTTCTCGCAGGAAGATACCCTCATAGTGTGTCCGGGTCCTCTCTCCCAACAGCCCCAATAAGCAGAGACCTGGTTCACATGGAATCGGGTTAGTCATAATTGAGGACAGTATTTGCGTCACTTCTTTCCAGAAATTGGCTATGACTGGGCATAACCACATCATGTGATCAAAGCCAGCCTGATCTTGAGAGCATCTAGGACATCGTGTGCTAGGTGCCCTTCCCATCCGATATAATCTGATAGGGGTAATATAACATCTGTGTATGATGTACAATTGCGTCAATTTATTGTTCGCTGCAGGCGAGACCAAGAGATGTGATCCCATGGCCTCCCCCCAGTCCTCACTGGATAGTGTGGGAATAAGACCCCTCCATCCAACCTCAACCGACATCTCAGCGTGAGCGACCCTCTGCGACAGGAGGTAAGTATAAAGGGCAGATACCATCCCCCTTGGTCCCTGTGTTCTCAGAATACCAATGAGTGGAAGTGAAGAAATGGATCTCTGATCTTCCCTGAACTGGGATTGTAAAGCATGCCTAATCTGTACACAACGGAATGCATCTCTCTCAGGAACCCGGAATATATCTCTCTGGCTGATATCATATGTCCCTCATCATCTATCAGGTTTTGCACCTGCGTTATACCTACTTCAATCCAAAAATCAGAATCCTGCATCCCCCTAAAATGAGACCCTGATGAGACCAAAGTGGCAGCTCTGCAACTATGTCCTCCCATTCCAGAACTTTCTTAACATGTGACCAGACCTGTCTGGCTAGTTTAATTATTGGCAAGGAATGCCTAGGGCTATATCCATGCGGCTCAAGTATGGGCCACAAAGAGGGGATCCTAAGAAAATGTGCCAAGTGGAGTTCTGCATTAGGCATTGGTTCCTCAGCCACCCATGTCTTAATATATCGTAATTGGCCTGCCAAGTAATACAAGAACACGTCAGGTAGAGCAGCCCCCGCCTGTTCCCTGGGGCGTTGGAGCGTGCTAAGTTTAAGCTTGGGGCGACTCTCCCCCCATACAAATGAGGAAAATAAGGAGCTTACCAGGTTGAAAAATCGTTTAGGGACCAGGGTGTCCGCATGTTCTAGGAGATATAACATTTTGGGCAGCACTATCATCTTAATTAAATTTATTCTTCCTGCTGTCGATATAGGGAGCGCCTTCCAGACATAGTTACATACATAGTTACATAGTTAGTACGGCTGAAAAAAGACACATGTCCATCAAGTTCAACCAAGGGAAGGGATAAGGGAAGGAAAAATTTCTACACATAGGAGCTAATATTTTTTTGTTCTAGGAAATTATCTAACCCTTTTTTAAAGCCATCTACTGTCCCTGCTGTGACCAGCTCCTGCGGTAGGCTATTCCATAAATTCACAGTTCTCACTGTAAAGAAGCCTTGTCGCCTCTGCAGCTTGAACCTTTTTTTCTCCAGACGGAGGGAGTGCCCCCTTGTTTTTTGAGGGGGTTTTACAAGGAACAGGATTTCACCATATTTTTTGTATGTGCCATTAATATATTTATATAAGTTAATCATGTCCCCCCTTAGTCGTCTTTTTTCAAGGCTAAATAGGTTTAATTCTTTCAATCTTTCCTCATAACTTAAATTCTCCATGCCCCTTATTAGCTTCGTTGCTCTTCTTTGTATTTTTTCCAACTCCAGGGCATCCTTTCTATGAACTGGAGCCCAGAACTGAACTGCATATTCTAGATGAGGCCTCACTAATGCTTTGTAAAGTGGCATTATTACATCCCTGTCCCGCGAGTCCATGCCTCTTTTAATACACGACAATATCCTGCTGGCCTTTGAAGCAGCTGATTGACACTGCATGCTGTTATTGAGTTTATGATTTACAAGTACACCCAGATCCTTCTCAACAAGTGAATCCGCCAGTGTAGCGCCCCCTAGGACATATGATGCATGCAGGTTGTTGGTACCAAGATGCATAACTTTACATTTATCTACATTAAACTTCATTTGCCAAGTGGACGCCCAAACACTTAGTTTGTTTAAATCTGCCTGTAATTCATGAACATCTTCCATAGTCTGAACTATATTACATAGCTTGGTGTCATCTGCAAAAATAGAAATAGTGCTATTAATCCCTTCCTCTATATCATTAATAAATAAGTTGAATAATAGTGGTCCCAGCACTGAACCCTGGGGTACACCACTTATAACCGGGGACCATTCAGAGAAGGAATCATTGACCACAACCCTCTGGATACGGTCCTTGAGCCAATTCTCAATCCAATTACAAACTATATTTTCTAAACCTATAGTCCTTAATTTACCCATTAGGCGTCTATGGGGGACAGTGTCAAATGCCTTTGCAAAGTCCAAAAACACTAAATCCACAGCGGCCCCTCTGTCTAGACTTCTGCTCACCTCTTCATAAAAACAGATTAGGTTAGTTTGACAACTTCTGTCCTTAGTAAAACCGTGCTGGCTGTCACTTATAATGCTATTTATTGTCACATAATCCTGTATATAGTCCCTCAATAGCCCCTCAAACATTTTCCCCACGAATTTATCTCTCAGATATGTCAACAGGGGATATATATTTAGATCATATGAAGCGCCACTATCCCTAACTATATAGACCCCTAAGTATTTAAAACAGGAAACCACCTGCAGGCCCTGGAATTCCGTATCCCACCCACAGTTATCGGGTCTAAGGGGCATAAGAAATGACTTACTCCAATTGATATATAGGCCTGAGAACCGTCCAAACTCTTCCAGTATTGTCATTGCTCTTGGTAAGGAGGCGTTTGGATTAGCCATATACAAAATCATGTCATCGGCATAAAGACCAATCCGATCCTCCCGTGGTCCTATGCGGATACCCTGAAAAGCCGCATCTAGACGGATGCGGATAGCCAGGGGCTCAATGGCCACTGCAAACAGAAGAGGGGACAGGGGGCATCCCTGCCTCGTGCCTCTATGGAGACAAAAGGAGGGAGACAAAATCCCATTGACCAACACCGATGCTTTCGGATCTTTGTATAGGATGTTAATCCATTTAAGGAATCTCTCGCCAAAACCAAATCTACGAAGGACCTCAAACAAATAAGGCCACTCTACTGAATCAAAGGCCTTAGCCGCGTCCAACGAGGCCAATGCCCGGTCCTGCTGCTCCCACCACCCTATCTGGGTCACCACCTGAGCTCTGCGGATATTATCCGATGTTGATTTGCCTGGGATAAAACCGGATTGGTCCGGATGAATAATATCTGTGATAGCGCCACTAAGTCTATTAGCTAAAAGTTTGGTTAGGATTTTATAATCCACATTGAGTAGGGATATCGGGCGGTACGACTCACATTCCTCTGAATTTTTTCCTGGTTTCAAAATGACAACTATAGTGGCATCTTTCATCGAGACTGGTAATTCACCCTTCTGAAAGGCGTCCTCAAATACAGTTAATAACTGGGGATTTAGAGTATCTGCATATTTAATATACACCTCTAGAGGGAGACCATCCGGACCTGACGCCTTCCCTTTTGTCATGGAGGATAAGCATTCTTCTATCTCCTGTACCGAGAAAGGGGCCTCTAACTTGATTCTATTCTCCTCTGACAACCCTGGGAAGTTTGCCCCATCTAAATAGGAGTTCAATTCCTCCATCGAATACTGTGCCTGCGAAGTGTAGAGTTCCCCATAAAAATCTGCAAATCTATTCAGTATGTCTAATGGCGTAGTAGCCGTACCCTGGTTTGGTTGGGATATACGTAGCACTGGAGGGGACATGGTATTCTGTTTCGCTATTTGTGCAAGCAGCTTACTCGACTGATTACCGTGCTCAAAAAAGGATTGTTTAGAGAAAAATATCCTTCTTGCTGCCTTTTCCTTGACTAGAAGCAAGTATTGTCTGCCCGCTGCCAGCCACGCTTCTCTGTTAACCTGGGATGGGTCCCGTACGAAAGTATCCTCTAAACCCCTGCATTGTTGTGCTAAATCCATTTCTTGTCTGGCTGAGGAGCGTTTAACATAGGAAATAGAGGATCTCAAGCACCCTCTCAAATACGCTTTTAATGTATCCCACACCAGTGCACTATTTTGTTCTTGTGAATGCGCTCCTAAAAAGACATCTAGTTGGTCAGGTATTCTGTCACTTCCCGTAAACAATTGCAACCAAAATGGGTGTATCTTAAGAGCTCCCCTCCTTCCCTCCGCCCGTTGATGTAACTGTAAAAGAATCGGGCTATGATCCGACACACCTCTGGGCAAGTGCTCTATAGAAGCCATGCTTGAGAAAATGGCGGGAGATCCCAACACGTAGTCAATGCGAGACAGAGCGTTAAACTGCGGAGTATGGCACGTGTATTCCCTTATTCCCGGGTGGCTCACTCTCCATAGATCCAACCATCCTATCTCCTCTATCATAGATGCTAGCGGAGTGGGGCTCATGGGGTCCCGGGGGCCCGACCTAACAGTAAAGCGATCCAACAGAGGGTCTATGGTGAGGTTCAGGTCCCCCATTAGTATAACTCGCGCCTCCTGATAAGTGGATGCGAATGTGATGGCCTCTCTGAGTATACTCATTGAGCCCTGTGGCGGGTTGTAGATACCAATTATGACATAAGGAACAGAGTTTACATTAGCATGAACCAGCACATATCTACCATCAGTATCTATTCTTGTATGTAACGCCTCCCAGCGTAAATTCCTATGTACTAGCAGTGATACTCCCCGCGATGCTGAGGATCTAGTAGCATGCCGCCCCCATTGAATCCAAGATTTACTCAGCATATGCACCTTATCTGCCGTAAGATGCGTTTCCTGAAGGCATATAATATGAGGCATGTGCCTCCGTAGTATAGAAAAGATCACATTTCTCATACCCGGCGTTCCCATCCCCCTCACATTCCAGGACATAAATTTAAGTGTCGCCATATTCCACTCTATACCATATCTCTATGTGAAGGCACCATCTCCCCACAATCAGCGAGCAGTGATAATGGGACCCTGTTCCCATGTCATCATGTAGCAGGCATGCAAAACCGTTTTGAACCTTAAACCAATAACTTTGAAAGGGGTTTGAAAGGTTTAACCTCCTACACTGTGTGTCGCCATTTTTTGAGGTAACCCACAGTGTAGTAGGTTTACATACAGTAGTAAACACACACAAACACTAACATACATTGAAATCTCTTACCTGCTCCTGCCGCCGCGGCTCCCTCCGGCCCGTCCGCTCCGTTTGCTGCCGCTGTTCCATGTGCACAAGTCCGGAAGCCGCGACCGGAAGTAGTAATATTACTGTCCGGCCGCGACTTCCGGTCCACAGGAAAATGGCGCCGGACGGCGCCAATTTCGAATAGGACTGTGTGGGAGCGGCGCATGCGCAGTTCCCACACAGACGCCGTACACGGCAGTCAATGGGACGGGAGCCGTTCGCAGTCCCTATGGGACTGTGGCTGCCGTATTCCATGTCTGTGTGTGTCGTTAATCGACACACACAGAAATGGAACAAAAAATGGCAGCCCCCATAGGGAAGAAAAAGTGTAAAAATAAGAAACAGTAAAACACAAACACACAAATGAATATAAACGTTTTTATTAAAGCACTAACATCTTTAACATATAAAAAAATTATTTGTGATGACACTGTTCCTTTAAGCCTACAAGGCATAAAAAATGCAAAGTGCATAAAAACGGGGGAAGTTTCCACTGCTTAGGTTGGTAACACAGAGGAATCAAGATAAGCAATAGTACCTTTTCAATGGCTTCACCCTTTGTTAAGCTGTATTTCAGCCATATAAGATTCCATGTTTCCTTCCTTATAACTTAGATAAACGTGAGGGTCATTAATCCAGTTATTTAAACTATAACATTTTACTCCTATGCCGCCTCAATATATCTGCCCCTCTCCCCTTATCTTCTTCAAGGTTTAGTACATACATATACTCAGTACATCAAGAACACTTCCATGTATATAACCCATGTGTGTGCGAGATCAAACATCCACTGCATAGGGACCCCTCATAAAATACATATTGCAATCATGTAAACTCACTGTCCCCTTCATATAAAACATGGTCCTCAAGTCAGCGTCGAGGAGATCGTCCATGTCTGGTGAGCCACTCATCTGCCGCCTCAGGGGTAGTGAAAAACACGGATCTCTCACCATCCACAACTCTCAGTCGCGCAGGGTACGCCATAGAATATGGGATCTGACGCTCCCGAAGTCGTCTCTTGACGTGCATGTACGAGGCCCTCTGTCGTTGTAGGTCCGGGGAAAAATCCGGGAAAATGGACACCGTCGTGTTCTCCACTCTGATCTCTCCTTTGCGCCTTGCCGCCTGCAGCACCAAATCTCGGTCCTTGCAATTTAGCAATCTTGCCAGCAATGGTCTGGGATTCGCCCCGGGTGGTGGTGGTTTCGCTGGCACTCTGTGCGCCCTTTCAACTGCAAAGGCCATTGAGAATACTGTATCCGGAAATAGGTCTTTCAGCCACTTCTCCACAAATTCATCTGGTCTGGGTCCCTCCGACCTTTCAGGGAGGCCTATTATCCTCAGATTATTTCTTCTCAGTCGATTCTCGAGATCATCTGCTTTTTGGCGCCACAACTCCACTTTCCCCGACAGGTCTCTCAGCGTGCGCGGTACTGCTGCCGTTACATCTTCCAGGTCCGAAACCCTTGTCTCAACCTGAGTTACCCGGTCTCTCAGATTATGGAGGTCCTGCCGCATCAGACCGACATCCACCTTCACCTCCTCCACTTTCGTTGTTACCGAGGTACGTGTCTCCAGAATCGCCGCCAGGAGCGTCTCCGTCACCTGCTTCAGCGTTAACTCGGGGGGCACCGCTTCCCCTGCCTCGGCGAGTGCAGCAGGCCGTCTCTCCTGAACATGTGCTGACGAGGACTGCTCCCCCCGGGCGCTATCTTGTCCCGAGTTCCTGGCGAACTCTTTCAGTTTTTCCACCGCTCCCGATGTCTTGGAGGGTCCCATATTGTGCCGAGTGGGTTTCCTACCCTTCTTTCTCAACAGGTAAGGAATTTTGGCTGAAATACTTTCTCCACAGGATGAAATACAGGGTTCAGCACACGGAGCTAAGGTTCAGTGCGACCGCTCACATCCGTGCCTGGCCACGCCCCCCATACCAACACTTGTTTATTTGGGGGTTTTTCACTTTAATTATTTATCCTTGTGACGGAGTTCTCGTGGGGAACCCGCACTGCCCGTGTTGCACGCCGGCGGTGTTCTTCCTCTCGTGTCCCACGCCACTTCATGTTCTTCCTTTTCCCTATGTAACTACATATGTGAACTGCATTACAGTGAACAACTGAGTAACCTTATAATAATTTGATTGTTATACATTCTCCATATTTAGTTGTTTCACTGAGAATTTTTCTTTGCGGTTCACATGTGTAGTATATATAAACTTTTCTAGCTGATCTTGAGTGGGGGCAACTGCTGGGTCTTTGCGGGAGATTTACACCGCTCGTGTTGAGCACGGACAGCATTCAGCCTCTCATGGTCCCAGTTTTGTGTGCTCCCTACTTTTGTGGTATGCATATTGTTACGTCTATGGCCGGGGGTCGTCGTTCAGACTTACCCCTTGACAATCCCGGCCATGGACATCTCTCTTCGCGGCGTGCGCGCCCTCCAGGGAGACGCCGGCACTCTCTTCCGGGTCCTCGGATTGTTTCAAGCAGGGCGCGCGCACCCGCGCGTGCACGGCCTTGAAGGGCCAGTACGCGTCCAGCTGTCTAACATCAATTATCAGCCCAAATGGCTGCTGGACTATAATAAGGGGCCCTGCCCACTGGTTCCTTGCCTGAGCATTGTTGTATACCCTAGTTTGTCTTGCAAAAGGTCTTCCAGTGTTTTCCAGTTCCCAGTGTTACCCGTTCCTGCTGCCTGTACCCTGTATCTCGTGATATTGTATCTACAAGTGAAAGTCAAGTAGTGCCTTCCCGCTGCATCCGCGGTGTCACCTGCTGTGAAAGTCAAGTCCTGCTTCCGCCACTGTCTACATTGCCTCAGGTACCCGTTCTGAACTATAGACATTGTTTTGTACCTTGTTGGCCAGCTGCTACTCCGCTACGCGGTACGACCCAGTGGGTCTACACCCCGCGCCGTGACAGTACGCTCAGGCCATGGACCCCGCTGGCCAAGTCAAGAGCCTGTCATCCTCCCAAGCCATGCAGGCGGACCTGCAGGATCTGCAAGCACGACAGGATCAACTCATTGTGGCAGTAGACTCCATGGCACAGCATCTTGGTGCGCTAGTTACTTCCGTCACCACTCCAATTCAAGCTCCTCCGATCAACCCTCCTGCTATACCTCCTGGCAGCCCCAGTTCGGACTCTCGGTTCTCGCTGCCATTGCCACCTCGGTTTCATGGAGATGCAAGTTCGTGCAGGGGGTTTCTGAATCAATGCCAAATCCACTTCACTCTGCATGCCCGAGCATTTACTTTGGACGGAGCCAGGATCGCCTTCATCATATCCCTACTCGCCGGCAAAGCCGTGGCGTAGGCGAGTCCAATCTGGGAACGACAGGGACCAGAGACTTCCAGGGGTTTGTGCGGTTGTTCCGTCCCGTATTTGAGGAGCCTGGACGAGTCTCATCGGCAGCCACTGCTATCTTTAACCTGCGTCAAGAGGATGCCTCCGTGGGCGAATACACCATGCAGTTCCGGACTCTGGCAGGAGATTTGTCCTGGAACAATGAGGCCTTGGTAGCATCCTTCTGGCATGGCCTATCGCCTGAGATCAAAGACGAACTGGCTGCTCGAGATCTCCCAGCTGTCCTGGACGACCTGATTCTACTGGCTACCCGTGTGGACATAAGGCTCAGAGAGAGATCCCAAGAGATTCTTCAGGAGAAACGGCTTCCTAGACTGGCGCTCAACTTCCAGCAACCCCTCTTGCCCTGTTCTTCTGCTGCGCCCGAGGTTCCGTTGCAGATAGATCAGCTTAAACTGTCCGATCAAGAAAAACAGCGCAGGCGCACCTCTGGACTGTCTGTATTGCGGCCTCGCTGGCCATGTCGTGCGTCTGTGTCCCCAGAGGCCAAAGAAACCCCAATGCCTGGGATTGGTTGGAGAGACAACCCTGGGCGCTACTGCCCTTAATAGAGAACTCTCTTCCAAGCTGTTTATTCCTGTGACCATCGTCGTTGGCGAGAGACCTCATCCAGTCTCTGCCTACCTGGACTCTGGCTCCGCAGCCAATTTCATCTGTCAAGACCTTGTGGATCTTCTTCAATTGCCTACTGTTTTGCTAGACAGACCATTGATCGTTGCCTCGGTAGATGGACTGCCTTTGCCTGACCCAGTATTGTCTGTGACCAAGCCTTTGAGGCTCCAAGTGGGAGCTCTTCATTCCGATCTCATCTCCCTGTATCTCCTGTCCAAGGCCGTCAACCCCGTGCTGCTGGGTTTGCCTTGGCTCCGTCTTCATGCCCCAGTCCTGGATTGGAACTCCGGAGAGGTTCTTCAGTGGGGTCCCAAGTGTCTAGACCGCCATCATGTCCACCACAGGTATTTAACCGGTTTTAACAATATTGTTACTTTTGCACTTTGTCACTTTCGACTGTTTGGAACTATGGTACTATCAGTGGGACTATCCTAGGTATTTTTTGCCCTCTGATGAACAATCAAGAAGATTTTACAGTAGTGATTTTGGCATTGACTTTTGGACTAATGTGGCTTGTATTCACCTGAGACCATTTGTACTTATGTTTTTTAACTGTTTTGTACTGTTTGTCTAATAATTGTAGGGGGGGAATTTTGACCTCTGGAGGGAGACTAATAAAGTTTATTATTTAATCATGTTTGGGTTATTGACTATTGATTGGGATCATTGAACAAGATTGGTTTTGTGTCTAATTTTATATTGGACTTACCTTCATTTGGAGAGACACTAGTCATACTTAGTTCGTAGGTAAATCTTGCACTGGATCTCGCAAACCCTTTCTCATTTTGCAAAGAAACAGAGAATGTGCCTCCCCAGTGATCTCGGACAGTGCAGTTCAGCTGGCTATCAGACGCTGCTGTTATAGAGCATGTGGCATTGCCAATGGTCACTGTCATTTTTGAGGCGTTCGAACCAAAACTAGTACCGGACACTGTGATGGTGGTTCCTGATGTTCCTGAGAAACAACATAAAGAACAAGTTTAATGATGGATAAATACAGCATACTTATTACTCTGGGGCTCAATTAATCCTGAGTGCCGGATTATTAGACTTTTACTATAAAACACGCGCACAATTAGCCTTAAAAAGAACCTTTCACCTGCCCATACATGTGCAGCTGAGTGCAGTGTGTAATAGGCCGGGCTTCGCAAACACTGTCTCACGTAAAATTATTTTCCTCCGTTATTTACATATCGGTGCCGTTATATTTGACGCTTGATATGTAAATAAGCCCCTGAACTGTCAATGGGGCGTTTCGATCTAACTAAATGGCAAGGGGGTATTATACTCTTCAATCTGACACTGTTCAATCAGCTACGGACAGTGTCAGGGCAGCTTGCGCTGTGTTCCCTCCCGCGAGAACACACACAGACTGGTGGTTCTGCAGAGGGCGTGTAGCTGATTAGCAGTGTCAGAGCGAAGACATCACTCCCCCTTGCAATTTAGATTGACAGTTCAGGGTCTTATTTACATATCGGACGCCAAATATAATGGCACCGATATGTAAATAATGGAGGAAGTTAGAAAAATTATTTTACGTGAGACAGTGTTTGTGAATCTCAGCTGCACATGTATGGACAGGAGAAAGGTTCTCTTTAAGGAGAATATCCACCCTTGAACATTGTTCCTGGCTGCTTGCAGCGGCCACTAGGGGAGCATATGAGCTTAGAGCATCATGTTTTATTATTGAGTGCAATGTATAAACAGTAAGCTCCCCCTAGTGGTGACCACAGGCAGACAAAATTGTAGCATTTAACTCTATTTCTACGCAGGGAATTTGAAGTTCTGTATTAGAAAAATGAAGTTTTAACCATAAAGAATATATATATTTAGTCATCAGTACTGAATATTGGACCTAAAAACAAAATGTTGTTCAAAGGTGTCCACTCCCTTTTAGCTTGGCCTAAACATGAAAGTTTAACCAGCAGTTAGAAACAGAATAGATTAATCCGGAAATCCCTTTTAGATGTAACACTCTGCAGTACCTGTATATGCACAGTTGAAGTAGTTTTATATACTTTTGCACAATTTCTGCTTATTTCTCTTTAAAGGGAACCTGTCACCAGCATTTCACCTATTAAACCAGCAATACCTGGTGGTAGTGGGTGAAAAATAACGTATATGTAACCTATAATTATCTTCGTAGTGGCTCTGTACGTTTAGTATTCAGCTTTTTAGTGTTCCTGCACCATATGTTAATGAGCATAAAAGAGTGACATCTGTATTTGAAAAGAGTCAGATCTTCATTCCTCAAGCATTTCCGAGTTAACACCGCCTCCTAAATTTTGATTGGCAGCTTACTTTTGATTGACAGCATTCAGGGTGGGCAAGTTTTCGGCAGTGGGCAGACATAAGAAGAAGAACGAATGAGACTGCCGGATTAAAAGGCGCAAAATGTTTGGAGGCCGTTATTTACCGTCGGAGGAGTTTAGGAGAGGGGATAACGCCAATGAACTTTTTACAGCAGCCGCCAGCCAGGGGTGAGTAGAGTTCAATAGGTGAAATGCTGGTGACAGGTTCCCTTTAAAGAGGTTCCCTTTAAAGTGGTCTATTATCTATTGAGTTAAAAGAGGCAATTCTGTGTTCAGGATCCTCATATCTTGGCCAGAGTTGAGAGGGTTACTAAGAGCATGTCTCACTGGAGGACCTGTCATGTCCTGCATTAACAGACACCCCATCGATATGAAAGGGTACTGCGTAATGCCTAATTTCTCCTGTGGTGGTGCTGCAGGTGAATTGAACACCAATCAGCCAATCATACCATAAACTTCCAATTATGGCCGACTAGTGACCAAAAAATGCTATAGATCGAAATGTCAATGGATTGTCACTTATTGGGCACTTGCATTAAAAAGGTGGCCATTGCTATTCATTATTGGCTGATAATTGAGAAAAACAGTTTAAAGCAGTTGTTTTGGCCAACATTTATCTGATGCCCATGGTCAGATTTAGACCAATACTGATTAAGGGTAGTGCCATTCTCATCCATACAATATGTAAAAATAAAATGAAGCCATTTTTGTGAAAAGTCATACCTGTGTTTGGAAGAACTGAGGTTACAGTTGGGGTATCGGCCTCTGAGTAAGAGAAGCTGAGTGATGTGTAAGAAGCGGATGGCACTCGGATGTTTACGTCAGTAGTTTTAGCAGTTGTGCTTTGAGGAGTAATGCACTGGAGACTATCAGGAGTAACTGATGTAACTGGACATGGTGCACCACCAACTTGTACACTGGTGTTGGTAGGGTGAAATCCATTCCCTTGTATGAGTAGAAGAGTTCCACCTAAAACACTTCCAGAAGGTGTCAAGAGAGTAGCTTCAGCAGGACTATTCATGGTGAAGAACCCCAGAGCCAAGCCTTTACTTTGCACAATAACTTTGACAGGATAGCTACCGGCAGGAATAGGGTCTATGTTGGATGTTATATCTGTGTCATTGACATTTGCAACATCTATCTCCGTATCTCCGGCATAAACTATTACATCATTTGCATCCATCCCAAAGCCAAGTCCATTGATGTATATTGGGGTCGTAGTGTTTCGAACTTCAGTGGGATAAACACTGGATACTTCTGGTGTAAGTGCACTTGAGTATGTAAAGCTACAGGATCCTTTGCACTGGGCAGTGATTCCTCTAACTGTTACCGCAACATCTACACTGTGGGAATAACTAGGTAGAGTATCACATACAATATCTGTGTAATTTACAGATACAATGTTACAACCTAACCCTGTCACCGTGATGCTGTCATTTATATTCAAGAACCCGGACCCATGTATGGTGATTCTGGTGGATCCTGTAATTGACCCATTGATTGGCGAGACATAGTCAATATGGGGTAGCAAGGCAAATCGCCTGTCCATCTCATTCTTTAAACTGTTGATGGCATTGCCCAGGTTGTTCACTGTAAGTGATACCAATTCTGCAACCCCAACATTCATTGTGTCCTGAGGATCCACATTACATGTAATGGAACTGTTGTCAGCAGAAGACACGGCACAAGGATACTTGCCGACTGAAACCTGATACAATAAGACATAAGAAAACAAGTGTTAGGAAATGGAGATAGAACCAAAAACTATAAAGCAGTTTCTCCATTTTAGACATTTATAGCATATCCTTATGGCATATCACGCCTCTGAGATACCCCACCTATCTAGACAAGCAGGGTCCTCTAAACACTGTTCTGCCAGGTGAGGTGGCCGGCAATGAATACATTATACCGCAGTCTGAATGAAGAGGTGGCGACACATGTGTACGCCATTTAAATCCCGAAAGCTGAGTATCCAATTATTTTACTATAGTTTTGCACAGTATTATACAAATTGACAGTAAAGGGGTATTCCTATCTAAGGCATTTATGTTATATCCACAGGAATGGGGGTCTTAATAGGCATTTTCTATAACTCGTATAAACTTGAATGGAGAGGGCCGCACAGATGCACATTCAGTATGCGGCTCCCTCACCTGTGGACTGTGGGTCAGGAAATCCACATTCTCCCTATAGGTGGGGGTCCCAGAGGTGAATATATCCCAAATGTCTGAGATGGGAAACCCCTTTAACAGAATTATCCCATTAATAATTTTTATATCAAAAGTCCAGAAATGCTGTTAATAGCTGTTTTAAAGTAATTTGCCGTGCTTCTAGCATAAGCATATTTTGCTGCTTCTCGGTATCCCCTATGGTGCTGCTTCTAATCTGTGCTGCTGGGTTAGGGGCTCTGAGCAGAATAATTTTCAAAATGTGAAATGTAACAGCTTTATACCTGTCTTTCTCGGTCTTTTTTCATTATATAATGGAAATCTGTACACATGTATAACAGACTTGATGAAAGGACCGGTACGGTCCAGAAACGCGTCGTCATTCGAATAAAGAAAAATACTTCTAAAGAAATCATCTCTCAATACTATCCTTTCCTACCTGCCTGGCGCTGATACCGTAAATAATTGTAAATATTATTTTATCTTCCTACAGTAACTTGATTCCTGCAAGGACGATTCGTCTTCCCAGGGAACACTGTGGGTGGCAGACGGCTTAGACACGGAGCGAAAAAGATTACGGAGGAACGCCGTCTCCCCATATTTTCTTCAAATTTCCTATATGCTGAGCAAAATAAGTCTCCTTCACACTCTGGCAACTTACAATATAGTCCCTTTTTACTTTCCGTGAAGATAGGTAACATGGGATCCGGAGATAAGATATATACTGTGTGACATCCACAGTATGCACTCCCTTAAAAACCAATGGAAATATAATTAGATTAAACAATAAAGACTGTGTGGGAATCTGCAGGGTTCCCATCTGTTGCCAGGATGCAGAGCTTTGCAGTCCTAATATGCTGAGAAGAAGGAGTTTCCTCAGCTATACTACCACGCTGCAGAGGCTCTGCTCCTTCCCTGACAAGCAGGGCAGACATCTTTTTCTCTTGTCTCCTCTGCAGTGAACAAACCTGGCTGTGGGGAGAGTGACTGAGTATGTGTGTCCACCAGCACTCAGCTCAGACGGTGGACGCACACATTGTTATACACTTTGAACACCATATGGCGCCATACTATGTAAGTAAATGTCATATCTCTTCACTGGATACTTTTCTAACAGCATGTAAATGGAAAACACTGCTCATTTCTTATAATCTATACAATGAATATGATATGTAATGGTGGGACAACCTCTTTAAAGAGGTTTTCTGGGATTTAGAAATACGTTTTTTAACATGCCTAAAACGGAAAAAAAGCAAAAATAGATTGCAATATACTCTCCTCAGTGATTCTGTGCCTTTCCCATGCCACAGTGTACTTTGGTAGTCTGTGACAGACCTTCCCCTGCTCTCACGGGCAAGCAGGGACGTGTCTCAGACTACCAAAACACACTGTGCACAGGGCAGTGTGGGAAGCTGGCGGCCATTTTACATACAAGAAGTGTACTAGGAATGGGACAAACTGTGGCAGCAACATTGAAAAGGAGGGCAACAGCTATGATAACTATACATTACCATTGTGGGTCGCTTTAATCTGTACCAATTATAATGTTGTAATAAGTGGAATAATAAGGCTGCATACCTGGTTGGCACAAGTGTGGGTACTGAACCCAGTTCCCCTGATGGTTATTGAATCATGGATTGTTCCAGAGTTTGGTGTAATGCTGGTGATAATAGGAGAATAACATTCTGAGAACCCAAACCACATAGACGTGTTACTGGCGGGTGAGAAGGTGAACCGTGGGCACTCCGGATCTGGTGTGACGCAGTCAGTTGGTGGCGTGGTTGGAAGTGGAGCTGTAGAAATATCATGACCACAAATTAATGACAATGAATGCTCTTATCGAATAGCAGCTTTAGTAGTTTGTTTTGTGAAATTAATAACCAATGGTGTACACAGAAGACCGAGCGGGTTTAGAGCAAAACTAAACATTAGGCACTCCTCACCACCAGGAGATCTTGGTTCTCCCATAACAACCAATCAGATATCAACTCTCATATTTTAGAATATATATATATTTTTTTTAAAACAAACATACATTCTGATTGGCTGTTCTAGGCAACGGCTACACATTTTCTTTATACCAGTTTTTATAAATCACCCTCATAATTTTCTATAACCATTTTTACCAACTCTATCTAAGACCAAATAATTTTGACAAAACCCGGACCAGTGCCGGGGGGGGGGGGGGCTCCTAATGTCTGGAAACCCCCCCCCCCCCACCCCTCCCTCTGAGCAGTTTAGGGGAAAAAATCCAGTTAAAGACTGAAATTCTGTCTGTCACTACTGGAGAGGGGGGGGGGCTCAGTCAAAATTTTTAACCTATTTTTTAAATAAAATTAAGTCATATGTACACTTTCCTACCGGAGACCCCTAACCCCTGTGCGATATAATAATATGTAATCACATAATTATAATAAATGGTTAAATGTTAACCTTTAAGGCACCATAGACCTCCAGATATGTTAGATAATAACCCATTACCACCATGTATAATATATATGGATACCCCATCATGACCTTAGACCACCAGAGGTATTATGTATTAACGGTTAAACCAGTTAGACCACCAGGTGTATGACAGAAATACTATCACTGACCCCGAAACCACCCCTTAAAGGTGTATGATGTTATATATGTAGTTGGCAAAGTCATATAATCGAGGGAATTTTCCTGCCTCTGTTTCGGGACCAATGCATTTAGAAACCCCCTCTTAAAAAACCCTGCACAGACTAATGCCAGAATTGTCAGATTTTCAATCTAGACCACATTCTATTCTACTGCAAAGTCTAATGCTAGTAATTGTATATAAAGACATGAATATTAAATTACCAGAAGCATAGGTGGCCTCTTTTCCTCCAACAGACACCCGCACTGGGCTGCTCTGGTCACTGATCGGGACTACATTGATCACCCCTTGCATAACGATTGTCTGTCCATCATTAACATAGCCACTGCTAAAGTAATAAGTCCCTGGAGATGTGAACTGATATGAAAAGACACCTTTAAGAAAGAAAGCATTAATGTTATCAATATCATTCTATTACAAAGCATTCAAATGCCACGTAAAGCATTGAAGATCAATTAACCCTCATCCCACACTCAACCACCACCCAAAACATTCAGCTTCAAAGACATGCCCCCAGAATTACCACAATATATGACTACCAGTACTTCAACAACTACCAAAGCTAATAAAAGAGTTGCCCTTTTTGGACAACGTTTTTCATTTTGTGTGGGTCTTTCTGAGACCAGCTTATTGCTAGACGTTACCCTGCTTGGAGCCCCCACAACCGGGGAGTACATAAAGGCCTTTTAAATGGGCCAATGATCGGGAAAATGAGTGTTCCCGCGAATGCTCGTTCCTGATCACTGCCCCATGTAGACAGGGCAGCAGTCAGCCGACAAATGAGCATATGATCATTCGTCAGGCTGATTTGATCTTTTATGCGACCCGAAAAATGGTCACTTGTCAGCAGCACATCTCCCCGTGTAACCAGGGGATGTGCTGCTGACAAGAAGCAAATGTATGGGGACGAGCGATTGTAAGAACGATTGTTCATCCCCATACATTTCAATCATTGCTCCATTTAAATTGAGCAAACGAGTGCCAATTGACATGGGTATTGTCCATCAGCGCTCTTTTAGATAATCTGCCGGCGTAAAAGGGACTTTAGTCTGCAGCTACACAGGGGTCCAGTATCTATGAATTTATAGATGTAGAGGGGAAGAAAAAAGTAGAGGAAGTGGCGCTCCTCTAAGGTGATATTGTTTTGTGGATGGCACATACACTGTGAAAAACATCCTCAATATTTTTTACTCACCTAGTGCAGTTGTGCTGTACCAGGCACAACACTGCAGCATTGCATCGGTGAGTATATGTAGTATCGATGCTGGCCGGCTGCCACCCATTGCGATCCCTTGGAGGATAAGTCCTTGGTTCAGGGGTGAAGATATGGTTCGGAGCATAGGAGAAAAATGCATACAGTCTCCTGGTCATGACAACTCTCATTGCTAGAAGAGCCTGGCGCCATGACCAAAACACTGCATGCATTTTTCTCCTATTCTCCGAACAGTAGCTAAGAAGGCGCACTTCAGCTTCTTACTGTCTTTTATCAGTAAGGGACTGAGCTAATGATTTTCATACGTCACAAATACTGCTGGATGTAGGGAGTGGTGTGATCTATGATGCGCTATCGGAGAGCATGTGACGCATATACTGTTCTTGCACGGGGTCCAATATGATGTCTATGTGATCCCCTGCCCCCACAAGAAGGTGACAAAGTTGTAAAGAAGCCATTGAGTCAGTGTTTACTCTTCCTACAGCACATTCAGGTCTTGGTCTTATCTATTAAAGTGGGGGTACAAATCAGCGGTCCCTCATCTGTATGCCCATTATCATTGGTCTGTTTAATCCTATGCCAAGGCAATAAATAATAACCTACAGTAGCCAAATCTGGCACAAAAATAGCCCCCGTCCTGAGACATTATAAAAATACAGATAAAGTGGGTGCAGACCTGAGGGCACACGAGCCCCACTGTTGAAGGAAATTCCATCATAGGTAAGGTTGGCAGGATCCGACACTGAAAATACTCTGTATCCAATACCCAGTATTAAAGATTGAGCTTGCCATTTCCAGACTACAGTGTCTCCGGTAGATATCACCAGGCTTGATGGATTCCAGGCATAACCAAAACCATATGCTAAATAAACAAAATACAACAGTAATAAATGCAACATGTATAATGTAATGTATAATAACATCATATCAATCAATCAATCAATGTATCATTTGTGTAGGAAGTACAACAAGCCGTTTTTTTAAAAAAAAGGCTACCTTATTGGTTGCTATGGGCATCTGCTCTACTTTTATGCACTTGTATTAAAAAAATCTCTGAATCTGTGTGAACAAAGGACATATGGATTTTACACAGAAAATTGCACGCCAGTTGCATAAATGAATTTTGCGCAAGTAGTAGCAGCTTCGCCCTAGAGTCAAGGTAAAACTGTGAGATTACAGCGGCTGTGCTGGAACATCGGTGTCTCCTTATAAGAGAAAAAGTTGCATGTGCCCATTGCAAAAAATCCTACTATCCTACTAATGATTGCAGGGTCACTTGCATCTTTTTTTCCATAGGGTAAAATTAAGGTTGTGTCCTGGTAATCTCCTAATGTTACCGTGACTTGAGGGGACGGCGCGTATCCCTAGAATAAGGCTGGTTAGTAATGTGCAAATGTTAAAAGGAGTCTGTCACCTGAAATGTACCTATGAAACTAGCAACAGAGTAGTATAGTGTGGGCTCATCTCAATCTAACATTTTTTCCTTTTTCACCTGAGTCCCTCCTTTACAGAGAAAATCACTTTATTCAATATACGTAAATTATCTTTTTGGAGCAACGGGGGTATCACCGTTGCTCCAAACTGCTCAGGCTTCTATCTCCAGTCCATCGCTCGCTTCTTTCTTTCTCTGATTGACAGGGGCGATGCAGTGTAAAAGCCAAGCTCACGCCTGACCCCGTATTCTTATGAATGCTTCATAATCGGCGCATGCGCGGTACATCCTTGACTTTCACCGGTCTAATTGGCTGTACTGTGCATGTGCCGATTACGTCAGACTACTCCGTCACTTCCGGGTGTAGTGTGATGTAATCGGCACATGCGCAGTACAGCCGATTAGATCGGTGAAACGTCAAGGATGAACTGCGCATCAGAAGAATATGGGGTCAGGCGTCAACTCGCCTTTTACACTGCCTGGCCCCCTGTCAATCAAAGAAAGAAAGAAGGGAGGGAGGGATGGATGGACTGGAGATAGAAGCCGGAGCGGTCTGGAGCAACGGTGACGCCCTCGTTGTTCCAAAAAGTTAATTTGCATGTAGTGAATAAAGTGATTTTCTCTGCAAAGGAGGGATTCATATGAAAAATAAACTTTAGATTGAGGTGAGCCTACACTATATTACTCTGTTGCTAGTTTGATAGGTACATTTATGGTGACAGACTCCATTTAATGACACTGCAGCCATAGATAATATTTATCTATTCCTCGAAACATAATGTCCATGTATAAACATTGGATCATACTTTGTATTTATGGTAGATGTTTTGTATGGGACTAAGAAGACATTGTACTCACATGCATGTTTTCCTTCATTTGTAACTGTATATTCTGTACCAGGTGCTTGAATCACACAGATCAACTCATTGGCTAAACTGACGGAGACATTGCATGGGAGGGAGCCTAGAACATAACACATATATAAACAAATGTATCACATCTATAAAATATGTAACAATCATTTATCAGCAACATCATATCGGAAGCAATGCTGCTAAACTGGGCAGATTGGAAGTTTGCAAGTCTGGAAAAGCTGGGTGAGAGCTCCGGTGGGAGCTGTAATGGGGCACATTGTGTGTCACATAACGTTCCTAGGAACAGATAAGATTAGGAACGGAATTTCTAACAGTACAAGACAACTCTTCAAATGATCCTGTACCTATTTGTACTTGGTTTTCATTTGGGACAAGACTGAACCCAGATCCTGCCAGTATGACCCGAGAACCTCCATACACGGATCCGTATTGTGGGAAGATGCTGTTTACTTCCAGAACATATTCAATAGAGGCTTCATTGTCCATGCTGCAGCAAAACCCAAGACAAGCTGTTAGATGTCCACTGACCTCTCAATATATATTTATATGAATTTGTACAACACTTTATATGCTCCATTCACACTTGTATATTGAATGAGGATATGCTGCAATACCGGATACAGCCAATGGACAAGAGTGGCGCTGTTTCTGCTGCTTTGGAAGCGTTGGAATAGGATAACAACTAACCTACCAGCATTTATGATGAAAGCAGCGAACCCAAATTTAATCCATGTAAAATGTATTAACTCCATGTAGATTTTGCCTTGCTCGGCAGTCAGATCCAAAGGTCAGTGTTGAAGGGCATCAGTGCTAACCACTACGCTCCATGTTAGATTCTTACAGATTTAGTTTTAGAACTATTATACATTTTGAACAGGTATTTATGAGACTCTTGGGGCTGATCGCATTTTGTTGATGCGGTCTTAGGTCTGACAATGTTTTTCCATGAAGAAGGCTGGTGAGGTGGTTGTATGTAACCTTAATCCTATTACTAGAAGCACAGAGATCTGCATGGATTGCATTTATAGTAATGAGAGGAAGGCGGCGCATTGCTCTTCTCTACCTATGGCCTAATGCACATGGTAGAGCCATGTGCCCGCAGGCTATATGGCAGCACACATACTAAGGAGCTGGAGATACACGGTGTGCCGCCATATGGTGCTCCGTAAAGGAGAATATCTTTAAAATACAACAGCCAATGGAGCATGCCACTAATCTCCGATAGAAACCAGAAGTAAAGTATGAACCTATAGTAGTCTATGGGTGTCGTATTATGGCTCTTTGAAATTGTATGGACCTCAGAGTCTTAATACATATGTGTACAATCGCATGCAGCGACTGTCTTTTTTCTGTTACAGTAAATGACTGATACGCTATTCTGAATAAGATTTCAAGTCATGCTGCTGTTTTTAAAGGTGTTGTCCCAACTAGCTGTCACATATGTTCATAACGGGCTATTTCTGTCCAGTTCATAACAAGTTAATCTTGATACCGTTTTCTAATATAAAGGAAAGACATAGACTACTGTCTTGCAAAATTGACATCAAATAACAAAAATACTATATAGTACCTGGATATTGCAAATCCCCAGTTCCCAACTTGAACCAGGATCTTGTACTTTCCGGGAGGAAGTGCGGGCAGAAGACAAGTTATATTGGTTGGAGTCCAGTCCAGAAGCTGACACGGTTCATTCTCAATAAAAACAGCATTGTCTACTGACCGATTTTCGAAGTTAAAGCCTGAAATGGTGAGAGTTGTATTACCCAAAACACCACTGGTGCTCGGGTTGATTTGATTTATGGTTGGTGCTAACAAAGAGGTAAAATTGAAGGCATCTTGTAAGGTCCCATTGAGTCCATTAGTGATAACAATGACATCAGAAAAGCCTTCTAACCCCTGAAAAAAAGAACAGTATCCATGTAAAGCCGGTTTCAGATGTTCGTAATATGGTTGTATATTAACATTCGTATTATGCCTACCACCCCCATGGTTGTACTGAACAGTACTTAGATTACCATAGGGTTCTATGATGACTGATAGGGTTTGCCCTTATAGATGTCAAAGAGGGAAACCCCACTAAGAGCCAGAGCGGAGAGCTGCTAACAAGCAGTGGCTCTTATTCTTGCAGACTCGGGCTGTCCACGGACAGCCATTCATCTGAAAAGCCACCATGTAAAACTACATTTCAGAAAATGATCAGGCGACTATAGAAGTGAAAAGAAGTTAATGCAACCTTTGCAGGGAACAAACTGATATTTGGAAAATGCGATTCGACAAGTGACGTTCAAACTTTTGCATAATACTGTTTGTAATTAGAAAACAACTTAAAGGGCACCCCCTCAATCAAGAATAAAAAAAAAAATCACCTGTAAATAGTAAATAAAAGCAAAAATAATATTGATTCCCTAACAGCTATACTTACTGCGGACGTGCGGCATTTAATCACACTCAGATTGGCAAAGACCACAGCACATCCACTGCCAACCAGTTCTACTATTGAGTCCATACTAAATCCAGAGCCAAGAATTGTTACTAATGTGCCTCCTAGAAAGAAAGGATAGTCTCAGTGAATGCAGTATGATACCTCGGTCGGATACCATATTAGGTCCTGTTCACATCAGAGTCGGGCTTCCGATCATCAGTTCTGTTCGACCTTTCCGTCAGAGAGACCGGTGAACGGAAAGCCAAACGGAAACCACAGCTTCCGTTTGCATTACCATTGATTTCAATGGTAATGCTTCTGTTGCAGTTGGTTTCCGTTCCGTAAAGTTTCTGCTTTTTTCGTGAAAAAAATATCGTAGTCGATGAACGGTAGCCCAACGCTGATGTGAACAGGCACTTACAGATATAATTTCCCCTAGAAGAAATGCTTTTAGGGGAGAATACCTTCACAATGCGGCCTCCTACATACACCTATATGTACCTGTACTTTCCATATAATGGTACAGCATTGCCCTATTGAGTGCTATGGGCGCTGTAGTACGGTTCTGTACTACTTGGAGGTCATATGGGGCTGTAATACGCCCATATGCATGAGCAATAATTAACATTACATTTCAGTCATGAAAGGATTTTAAGGTCAGACTTTGTAAATTTTCATTGAGTTCAATGGTAAAAATTATATCAGTAAAGACAAAAGGGCATTATTGTCCATAATAAACTTAAAGAAGTTGGCTTGGTTTAGATAAAACATGTCTGTTTTTGTCTAAAAACAGCGCCCCACCTGTCTGTGAGTTGTGTCTGGTATTGTAGCTTAGCTCCATTCAAGTGAATGGTGCTGAGCTGCAATACCACACATAACCTCAGGTGTGGCGCTGTTTCTGGAAGAAAGCAACCATGTTATTCTAATCCTGGAAAACTCCTCTAAGGTGTTGACCAAGATTAAAGGGGTTGTTCGGTTCCTTAAAAATGTATGGCCTATCCTCAGGCCATCAATAGCTGATGGGCCAGGGTTTAACTCCCGGGACCCCCACCGATCAGCTGGTTTGAAGAGGATGCAGCGCTCATACGAGGTTTAAGGGCAGGAAAGTGTACTTCTAATTTAATTCTATTTAATTTCAATTTGTCCAAAATTCTTTAAGGGATCAGAACTTTCAGAGTTTTCTGATACAGAGCTCCAAATCCCCTGCTTCCCTTCACACAGCCAAAGGGTTACATGCTAAATTTCTGTTTGCCTGCAGCCGCCACTAGGGGGAGCGCACTGCATAGGGAAGTATACAGCTTGCATTGAACTTATTAATAAAACATTAGGTAGTTAGCTCCCCCTAGTGGCGGCAGAAATAATTTTATTATTTAACTTAGCTTCCAATGAACAGCTTAAAGGGGGGTTTCCACAAATTCGAACCCCCCTCTCAAGTGTGCCACTGTATCCTAATAGGGTATATAAAAAGGGGTTACATGAAGTGCTTAAATACCTGTAAGGCTTCCTGATGATGGTGTGATTGAAGAAACAGTGATCTGGTGAGTAAACGTCAAGTTTCCCCCGTACGATACTGCAAATCCAAGTTCTGCAATGTACACGCTGATCGGGAATGTACCAGCGCTTGATTTGTGAACCAGGCATTGGATCTCATTACCTATAAGTAAAATAAGAAATAAGTGCAAAGATTTGTCAGGCTCAAGACCTAATGAATATGATGTGTAATAATCTACATACAGGTGTCATTAAAAGGCTTACTAAAGGGACAACTCCTGTCCATATTCCCTGTCAGGCTATACAGCTGTAATAGAGGGCGATCCCCCACTCAGGACCCCTCTCTATTAGTGAGTGTGAAGAGTTAATAAATAAGAACAGCTCCTGCTCTGGCCCGGCAATGTATTACTCGGTCGCCCATTTATTTGAATGGTGGGCATGTAATAATACATTTCCCCTGTAGTAGCCACTGTAGGGGAAATGTATGGCTGGCTAGAGTTTTTCTTGGCGATAACTGTTAATGACCGAGGTTTTTCGATGCTGAACCCACAGCAATCAGCTAATTATGGAAACGGCTTCCCAAACAACCCCTTTAATATATTTAATTTACTCATTCACTTTTATTTTGTTTAGTTTAACTTACCAGTGAGGGCAAGAATGGTGCAAGTAAGGTTTCCAATGTTCACATAAGTTGTGTCAATGGCGGTACTGTTAGAAAATCCAGTTCCATTTATTATCAATAATTGATCTTCTCCACTGACACCTGAAAAAAATGTGTTATTAAGATAATTCTCTTTGCAGTTGTCATGAACTGCTCTTAAAGGGGAACTCCACTTTTAAACAACAAATTACAGCAGGCCACAGATATAATGTACATTGATTATTTTTGCAAATACTTTGCCCTAGTTGTCTTGTACTGATTTCGAGTTGCATAATGTTTTACATTATCCAAGAGCAATGCATTGTGGGAGCCCTTGTGAAAAGTGCAAAATTAGAGCAAAACTGTTTAGTTGGTCATACAGATTATATCAATCTCATCCAAACCCGCTGATATTAGCAGAACAAACAATGATGTAATGTATATGGGAACAGCCCCAAAGACAATTGTACATTTTTATCCAATTTTTTTTAGATTATTATTCCAAAAATTGGGAACAATCTTTGTGACTTTGCATAGCTTTACCTGTATTAATAGAATAGATAATTGGTGTTTGTTTTTCATCCCAGGTGTAGTCACAGTTTCCAGAACACTTTGAAGGAATTCCATTAATGTAGACTTCAACCTATAATGTAACAAGTTCGGACTTATTTGTATAAGAAATGAATACTTAGAATGGCAATAAACTGCCCCCCCCCCAACCCCGAAGAAAAAATGTAAATACAACTTGAGTGGTCTTAGTTCTATTTAGCCATATGTGTTTATGGGAAACTTGGGTCATAGCCATGAGGTTGTCATTACAACTCCTACATGGTTTATCACCAGTACCAGATTTATAGGTCTGGCTCTAGGCCCCCTTAACACATAACAAACCTAAACTTCGGAGTCTGACACACCAAAATATTTGAAACAAAATATCTTTATTAAATACATATTAAAATATATTACATGAATTAAAAACAGAGATGAATTTCCACAGTGCAGAAAAGACAACCAGATCACACGTATATATCATATAAAATCCGAAAATATGGGTAATGGGCGACACTGTTAAGCTACAAAAATGCAAAGGTACATCAGTGGTGTATTACATTTATATGATGTGCATATTCTATTACATAGCCAGCATGAAAGAACAAAAATTTTTATTTTAACAGCAGAAAAGAGAGGTGCTATTCAACAGCAGAATAGCTCAGTATAACTCTCTACACAACAGGTAGAATCAGAATAGATGTGAATTACAGCGTGTATACCAATGTCAGGGCCTGGCTGACCAAGTTAGATACAGTTTTCAGAGATGAACCCATGGCAGGTGATTCTGACACTCTAGGAAATTCAGCTGCTATCAGGAATAATCTAAAAGCATTACTCCACAAACGTACAAAAACGTGGTGGAATAAGGCTTTTCTAGAAAAGTACTTACAAAGGGGCCTCATACCCAGAGGTCTCCGTATTCAGGTATTCCCCACTCTCAACAGTTTAGATGAAAGCTTTGTCAGTCGATGGGAGGATAATTGCAGATCCGCTTCACAGACGTTTATGGAGCTATTGATAGGCCTTGACAAACAGTCTCTTGAAGTACTGGATGTTGAAATAGATAAGGCACAGATTTTATTGAAAGCTAAAGTTAGTGAAGATGAATGGATTGCTATTTCTCAACAATGCAATATAGAAATGGATAAATGGGAGAAAGGCATACAGGATATCAAGAGCCGCAAATTTCAGCGGGATCTAAATGATAAACTGACGAATAGGATGTACAAATGGCAATACTCTAAAGTACATAATAGGATCACCAGTAGATCCCCTTCAGTATCCTCAGGTAGTTCAGTCTCAGAATCTGATGATAATGGGCAGAAAGGAAGAACACGTAGTGGTTTGGATTACAGGAGACATAATATACCCAACCAAAGGGGCAGACAGAGATTCCGTACGGATGAACGACGTACACAACCGTACAGTTTTGATCCCCCCGGTAGACAGAGAGAGGAAAGTAGGCGCTTTCCAACACCTGACAACCAACGTTTGAAGGTAATTAATTTATCGACTCACCAATTGTCTTCCGTTGATATTGGGGTATTATCAAAGGGGTTAACATTTGCACCCTCAAATCAATTTGATGCTTTTACAGCTATAAAAGATTTACATCTTTTCGCCAGAGGCCTGATATTTAAAAGGTGGTTTCACAGGAGGACCGATAATAACTTTACCACACCGGAGGAAGTAGAGGCTTTGCATTCCTTAGAACAACTTTTGAAAGAACAGGAATCCCCTGAGACAGGTATGATCCCCCAATCAATAAGGAAGCGATCGACAAAATTCCCTCCTTTCACCATATGTCCTGCAATTGATTTATTCGTTAAATTAGTTGCACAGGATATGGAGAAAATGTCTAGTAGTATCAAATATGATAATTTGACGAGTGATGAACGAACTAGCTTGAAGAAACTGAAGTCCCTTAACGATACGGTTTTCAAACCAGCTGACAAGGGGGGCAATATAGTGGTCTGGCCCAGGGATCTATACGAGAAGGAAGCATATCGTCAATTGAGAAACCCCATATATTACAAAAAATTAACTTTTAATCCCTTATCTGCTTTCAGTACATCACTCCATCACATACTGAGAGAGGCCCTTGATGCGGGTACTATCTCCACAGCATTGATGGACTGTCTGGTGGTTCAAGATCCCAAGGTGTCCAGTCTATATTTATTACCGAAAATACACAAAAATCTCAACCTGCCACCAGGGCGACCCATTATTTCCGGGAGAGAGAATGTTTGTGACAATGTGAGTAAATACATCGATGCGATTTTGAAGCCAATAGTTGAGACTTTACCTTCTTATCTCCGTGATTCGGCTGATCTCCTTAAAAAATTGGAAGGTGTTCAACTTGAACCTAACATGCTATTGGCAACATGTGACGTTGAGTCTTTATACACTAACATCCGTCACCAAGATGGCCTTCAGGCAGTGGCATATTTTCTAAGGATGACAGACATTGATCCAGCCAAATCACAGTTGGTTCTTATTTTATTAGAATTTGTACTCACACACAATTTTTTCACCTTCAACGGTTCATTTTATCTTCAGCTCCAGGGAACGGCGATGGGGTCAGCTTGTGCTCCCTCTTACGCCAACTTGTTCCTGGGGCTGTGGGAGAGGGATCTCTTTCTGTCGGACCGGTTGTCATCAATGAGCAAGGTGGTCCTGTGGACCAGATTCATTGATGACATTTTTATCATCTGGCAGGGCACCCAGGGGGAATTTGATTCCTTTATGGGTGAATTAAATGTAAACGAGGTCAACATACGATTGACTTGCAAAACCAGCTCAACATCTATTGACTTCTTGGATGTGTTGATCAAATGTGATAATACTGGGTGTATTCAAACAGATATACACAGAAAAGAAACGGCGGTCTACTCCTACTTGCATGCCTCCTCCTCGCATCCTCAACATATGATCCGATCTATCCCGATCGGACAATTTTTGAGAATACGTAGATTGTGTTCATCTGATGATGATTTTGAAAGACAAGCAACCATTCTTAAACAGCGTTTTTCTGATAGGGGCTACACCAGGAGATGTATCAACCGAGCGTACAACAGGGCATGCAGAGCCACACGGACCGAATTGCTTCATCCCACTACTAAAAAGGATAATGGTGACACCAAAATCAGGTATGTTACTACATATCATGAAAGATGGGGTGAGATGCAGAAGTGTGTATCTAAACATTGGTCAGTTTTACAAACTGATGGTGTTTTGGCTGATTTATTGCCTGCAAAACCAGCATTTGCATCAAGAAGGGCCAGAAACCTCCGAGACTCCTTGGTCAATAGCTACCATCAACCCCAGTTAACGAACCCATCTTTGGAGCATCTAAACCCAAATGGGGGTGCAAACCATGCGGTAGATGTATCGCATGCCCAAATATTGTTTGTAGTGAGGATTTTGTTGATTCGTCAGGGCAGTCTAAATATAAGATCACGTGGCCCATCAATTGTAATACAAAGGGAGTGATCTACTATGCATACTGTCCCTGCCCGAAAATTTATATTGGGCTTACAACCAGAGAATTAAAAATACGAACAAGAGAGCATGTCAATAGTATTGAGGCAGCTAGGGGAACACCTTTAGACAAAATTGACCTCCTAAAAACCCTACCCCGACATTTTGCTCAGCATCACAACTGTGCATCAAAAATGCTAAAAATTATGGGTATTGACCACGTACAACTTGACATGAGGGGAGGATCTTTGATGAAGAAATTGTTGAGAGTCGAATCTAGATGGATCTGGAAATTAAAAACACTACAACCCAATGGCTTGAATGAAAGCCTGGGCTTTGCAGCTTTTCTATAGTGTCAGGATCATCCATGGTGTTGTTTTTAATATGTTCTTGATTTATATATAAGTTCTAATAGATGTGCTTTGTGCTTCTGCTTTTAGTTACATGGATCGAATTTTCCCATAAAGTCTGAGAACCTGATATTATCTACAATCCTGCTGCTTCCCTATTAGGTTGAATGTGATCTTCCACCTCCTTATCCTTCCAACCAATCTCCCCAAATAGGTCTTTTGAAGAAGACAATTTGTTTTAATTTGTTGTGATTTATGTACTTATATACATTCAGATGTGGTTTTTATTAAAGGAATGTCTTTGGACGGATTTATTCAAACTAGTGTAGCGACAATATGTACATGTGTAGATGCACAGTTGTATTGACTGTATTGACTGTTTCTTACGTCAATTTGTTTTCATCATGTACATAAATTGTGAAAATAGAACAGATGGATATAGACAGTTATGTATTTTTTGATCTTGATGTATTTGTATTGATTGCGCCTTATTGTATGTGATCCACACAGGTTTATACACCTTTTGGTGTGGGTGTACATTACATATGGCTTTAACATATGGTAATTAATCTTTGTGAATATGTGGATATTTATGATTTAATTGTTTTTTTTATATACATTCAAATTGAGTAACATCTGTAAACATCTGTATTTTGTTATAATTCAACACCTTAATTTACTATGGATGCTATATATTTACATTTGTATATACATATATATATATATATATTTGTCGTTTTCTCTTTATTTATTTATTTATATACACTGTTGTTATCAATATCCATTTAAGCAATTTTTCACAGAATGTAATTAATTATATGTGTATATTCATTCACTTAATTTTATTCACTATAAAATTATATTAATTGGTTCTGTAATTATGTATGATTTTTTGTTGGTGTTTATGCATATATATAACATTTTTTCACCTTTTCTTCATTTTTGTCACTCTTTTATTATGTATATATTTATTATCAATATTTATGCTTGATGTTCTTCATCTCTTGTTGTATGTCTTTATCACAATTTATGTTTATATGTGATTTCACACACATATAATTTATCACCGCTATACACCGACAGGGAAAGGTTAGGGAAAGTGTTCAATTAACAAGTTTAACAATTTATTCAAACCCACACACATGTGTATATACATTTATTTAAATATCTACGTATGCACTTTAAGTGTTTTTGTATTCGCAATCTTTGTATCTTGTTATATATATTTTTTTCATAATTTTTTCTGTTTTCTATATATTTATTTATTTGGTTGCAAGCCTCCATTCATGTTTGCACAATTATGTTTATGAATTGTTATTCAGTCATACTGTGTTAATTATGGTTGACTAACATTATATATGAAATAGCTCTTGGTATGTGTATATCTGACTGCTGCATCCTTCGAGCAGTTTTTCATTTATTTTTTCATTTATTTTGTCCTCACTGTGTCCGTTCATGTCCTGCATCTGATTCTAACACAGTCTGCACTTGCCTCGGTGCTGTGATCAGATGTACGGCGTCTGTTGTCATGGTTCTATCCCAGCTGTGTCCGGATCACTGGTCACGTGACCCCACTCTCCAGTGTTTCCGGTTCCAGCACTATGGGTATGTTTACCTGCAGCGACGTCCTGTTAATCTGCTACACCGAGGCACAGCTGCTGCATTCTTCCGCTGTAGGAGTTGATTGGTTGAGGGAGACCATAAGGGGACGGCATCTGTACTTCCAACACCACCCCCAGACGAAGGCTTCCGGGCCGAAACGCGCGTCGGGGTGACGCCAGTGAGGGTGACCTGTTCCTAATGGGTATGAGCTCCGTTCCCAGCATGTGTTCACCTTCAGCAATATGAGTCTTGTAATCAGACTATCACCATGGGTAGAGTTTGTTTGCATCCATGGCTGCTAACACAGCCACAGCTTTGATTTTGTTATTGTGCCCTTTACCTATGTGGTTATGTGCGTATCTTGTATGCATAGTATGGACATTGTTTCCTTAGTCTGGCTCTTATTAGGGGCCCTGACATTGGTATACACGCTGTAATTCACATCTATTCTGATTCTACCTGTTGTGTAGAGAGTTATACTGAGCTATTCTGCTGTTGAATAGCACCTCTCTTTTCTGCTGTTAAAATAACAATTTTTGTTCTTTCATGCTGGCTATGTAATAGAATATGCACATCATATAAATGTAATACACCACTGATGTACCTTTGCATTTTTGTAGCTTAACAGTGTCGCCCATTACCCATATTTTCGGATTTTATATGATATATACGTGTGATCTGGTTGTCTTTTCTGCACTGTGGAAATTCATCTCTGTTTTTAATTCATGTAATATATTTTAATATGTATTTAATAAAGATATTTTGTTTCAAATATTTTGGTGTGTCAGACTCCGAAGTTTAGGTTTGTCATTTATTCAGCGGGTTCACCGTTATTACCATGCCTTATTCCCCATAAACTAATATATATTGGGTCATATTTGTGACTTGAATAAATGTATCCGGGGGATAACCTTTGTGGTGTTCTTCATATAGGTTTACTACCCCTTAACACATAGCGGATTTGTTACGGATATTCGGATCCGCAAAATATCTGCAGCGCTTTCGCAGCAAAACTTGCACGTCTTACATGTGGATTTTGCTGCGGATTTCACCCCTTCTACAATGAAAAGGGTGAAATCCACAGTGAACATCCAGAAAGAGTGCACATCCTGCAGATTTTAAAATTGGCAGTATGCCCTGATTTCCGCGCAGAAGACATTCAGCATTTTTTTTAAAAATCTTATCCACTTGCCTGCAACAATCATCCGCTGCAGATTTTCTAGCCGCAAATCCAGAAAGAAGAAATTAGAGGTGTGCAACCTGTGTAACTGCAAAGGTTGCATAAAACCGCCCACAGTAATGGGGGCCCTGTTGATGCCAATACAGAAGCTGCCGGCACCTTCACGCATCTTTACCAACTCTCTTACTTGGCGGCGGCAGCACATGCCTTCCTCTACACTTGCTGTATTTCCTCAGGAAAGGAGTGGGAAGATGATGCGGTAGAGGGTAAGGGGGAAATACTTTGCTGTTTTGGATAAAACTAAATCCTATGATGGAAGGGAGTGGGGGATGTTAAAATAATCCTGCAATTGTGTAATCTAAAATAAGGTCGTCCCTGCAGATTTACATCTCAGGAGCCTGTAGGCACAGCTGGTCTTGTGCCGTAGACTCCACCCATCAAGTAGAGCTAGCTCCTCCCTGTGTGTCCTCCTCTCACTCACACAGCATTGTGATCACATAATTAACACACACACACACACACATATATATATATATATATATATAGATATATATATATATATATATATATATATATATATAGATATATATACACACACACACACACACACACACACACACACACACACACACACACGTTATATATAATTTACATATAAATGTGCAATGTTAAAGGAGAATATACATATGAATACACCAAGTTGGCTTCTTTTTACCCCAGGGCCACCTACAGCCAATGCTTTTTGAGATCATCAGTAAATCCGGACCCTATTGTCACCAAGCTTCCTTAGTCTCCTGTATGGCCTATTTGCCAATTTATGCGCTGATATGCCCCCTCTCCTAATCTGCAGAATAGCCAGATTTGTTGTACCGGTCTCTAGGAAAGCTCTTTAACAACGCAGTGGGAGAGGTAATAAAAGCCATATTGGTTGTCCCCAAAAACAGGTCGAGAATAATTTAAGGATTATATTTTACTGGTAATGCTATGATCTTATTAGGAAATACTATAATAGGAAATATAATCAAGAATATTTTTTAATCACTCGCAAACAAGCATAGGTTTTGAAAATGGTGGGAAATATGACATGAAAGATATGACATGGATGTCCATTGACTAGTATCACATCTAAGTATCAGTGATCTATTAAATAAATTTACATACCTGTGGTTTTTTGTTTGCCGTTCTCACAAAATCTCCCAGCAGGTGCTGACGGAACATGCCTCCGCTTGTTAATTTTACTGCAGACATTGCAGCTTTTATACCTGTTACCTTGGAATCATTTACCTGAATAAGAAATAGGGCTCATTTAGGATATAGATTTTATTAAATAATGTGACCTATGTAATGTAATGTTTATTATAGGAGCAGTAAATGCAGAAAATCTCCTACTCTCAAACCCTCTATGGCTGTAAGGCAACTGGCTGCAGTAGGAGCCCTCCCGTATTTCTCTGTCTGCAATAGGAGATCAGGAACACTAAGTACTGCCTCCTTGACTAAGTCCTACCCTTCAGACATATATTACAAAATCAATTTTTTCTAGCAATAAAAAACTGACCATATAATTATGTATTATTAAATAATATAATAAAAACATTTAAATTTTAGTGTTTCAATGAATTACAATGAGACCCTTTGGACAGACCACCAATGTTACTAAACTGCCGACTGTAGTTTCACATCTCCACTTTCTACTATTTAGATACTTGGATTAACTACTGAATAAGATGCTCATAGCGCTCACGCCAGTCTGTAGAAACCAAAGTATTGGCTGCAGATCAGTCCTAGTTCACCTCTGTCTTCTACATATTTGAGTCGCTAATGACAAAGGTATTAATGCAATAAGTATCTACATATTTGATATAGTTAAATATTGATAGGGAACACCATAGCATTTTTTTTTAGTATTATTATTACGGTCTGGTTTATCTTAGCATCCGCAGCACTAAAGATGGGGACCCTCACAAATACAGATGTAGCAGAGCTGTATTTGTCATTTATCTGTATATGGCTGTGATCTTCCTTTGCTATATATATATATATATATATATATATATATATATATATATATAGCTGCATTACCCTGAACCCAGAGGTTCTACTGAATCAAAAATTAGATCACTAATGTAAAGCCATCCTTACTCTCAAAATCATATGACAGTGCAGAAGGTATAAAAGCAGGTATCACAACATGAAGTGTTATGCCACATGATAACCTCAGTTCTTTTACATCTGACAATCCCAGCTCTGCTTAATCTGCTAGTTATGTGCGTACATGAGAAATAACATTATATGACTTGTTTATGGCATTTTGTTTCGCAGTTTTCACCTCTGCAGGCGCTATCTCTAATTATCAGTTTTCTCTGAGCTAGTGGGCGGAGCCTAATGGCTATCATGTCTTCTATACATTGCAAACATAGAAGAGGAGGATCCTGCTCTCCTATCTCTATCTATCACATATATAGAAGCTGCAGCAACATAGAGGAGATTATACAGCAGTAATGAGCAGTGTAAGGCTGGGTTCACACGACCTATTTTCAGGCGTAAACGAGGCGTATTATGCCTCGATTTACACCTGAAAATACGGCTCCAATACGTCGGCAAACATCTGCCCATTCATTTGAATGGGTTTGCCGACGTACTGTGCCGACGACCTGTAATTTACGCGTCGTCGTTTGACAGCTGTCAAACGACGCCGCGTAAAATGACTGCCTCGTCAAAGAAGTGCAGGACACTTATATACATTATATGCAGGACACTTCTTTGGACGTAATTTGAGCTGTTTTTCATTGAATTCAATGAAGAACAGCTCTAAATTACGGCTGTCAATGACGCCTCGCAAAATGCGAGTATGAGCTATTACGTAACGGAGCTGAAAACAGCTCCGTAATTTCAGACGTAATGGTCGATATCGTGTGCACATACCCTAACTGTGAATCCAGCCTGGGGTGAGATATAAATCTTACAAGAAGCTGCTGCAGCGTCTGTGTATCTCTCACTCTGCTCCCTCCTCCCCCTCCCAACTCAATAAACTTCTATGAGTAACTGTAACTTGATCTTTCGATGAGCTGAGATCCTGTCTTGTCTTGAGGAAATGGAAAAAGCAGTAAATTGGGGAAGAGGAGCCTGATGAGTGTAGAAAGAGGCATTTTTCTCTAATAAAATATACTACAAAGTTTCTTATATTTGCTTGTGCAACGTCTGTTAAAAAGTTACTGATAATTTAAAGGGCTTGTCTGGTTTAGATAAAACATTTTTCAAATAGCCTGTTAGGTAATTCTAAGTTAATAGAGGGGGGTCCCCTCTTCATTATCAATAGTAGAGAGTGGCTACAAAGAGGGTTTCTCGCTCTGGATGACCCAGCACATCCATGAACAGTCCATTGATTTTAATAAGAACTGCGTAATGCTTTGTTTCACCTGCAGTGGCGCTGCAAATGTATGGCATACTTTCTGACATATTCACCTTAATATTACAGTTTATCATTGAGGAACCTTCTAATCAGAAGGGATTATCCAAAGCAGATAAAACAAAATAAAAGCAGATCTAAGGCCCATGAAATAGAAACATGAGCTCCGTTGTTTCAAATAATATGAATAAATATAAAACGTCTACCTGTAACAGCGGCTGGTATCCTGTAGCTGTTAGGAACTTTATTTGCCATGTGTATCCTCTGCAGTTTCCATTTCTTGACATTATGGAAACCTGACCTATCTCTGGAATGGTCTCTAATGCATATTTCAGATCAACTTCTGAGATGTCTACATTGAGATCTGTAGAATACACAAAGGAAGGGGATTATTTACCCCAAATGCAATATTTTTCACTTTAACGTAGTGAAGAAAGGTCCAACTAGATTGAGATGTGATCATACCACTTAGTTCTTTTCCATAAGCTTGAATGCTGAATATTCCTCCAATGGGAGGGGATGCTGCCTGGGTTTGATTTATCTGGATTAATGCATTTTGTGTCCCCGATGATATATTATAGATTGCTGAGTTTGAGCTGTAGAAAATATTCTATAAAAAAAATAGAAAAATAGTAATATTAGGTCAAAGGGGTTTTGCCACAGTAAGTAATGATAAGGCATCAGTAGCCAGTCAGAGACATTGATGGTATATATATATAATCCATATGCATCTTTGCTTTCTGTCACCGTACGGTCTCATGCACACGGTAGAGCTGTGTACATGTGGGCTGTACAGTGGCATGCAGAGTCTCTGCAGCTCTATACTACTACTCCGTGTTCCCCCGCACATCACTGCATGGCACAAATTCTGTGCCGATTAACTTTATTAAATATATTTATATAAGGTTTGGAGTTCTGTTATTCTGTTAGGCCCTGTTCACAGAGCGTCTATTTGATGCGTATTTCAGCGAGTTTCACGCGTCAAAAAGCACTTGATTTAGGCCCAGTTCACACAGACTTTTTTGGCGCTAATTTTGACGCGTGTAGAAATCAGCGCCAAAAAATGGCCGAAACTGCCTCCCATTAATTTCAGCCTCCCTCAAATATTGGCTGACTATGCACTTTTCTGTAGGTTTTTATATAATATCCCTTGCGCTACTCACTGACTATACAGCAAATCTACACATCACATTTACCTACCTCTGCAAATCCAGCAGCAAAAAGTGGAAGATTGTTTCCACAATTATATGGGGTGATAGTAATGGTATACTGGTATTTAGATACTGATACTGATTTAGTCACAGCGACATCATGTATTTGGACTCCATTTTGTGATAAAACCGCTCTCCGCCTATTAACTGCAATATATGAAATGAGATGGAAATTGTCATAACTGGAGAGTAGAAAATTGTCCCATAATTGACATGTTTATTGGTAACTTTACAAGGGTAGTGCAGATTGGACAACGTCATCCTACAATTGAGGTCCCCGAGCTTGTCACTTTAGGGTTTGGGCAGCAAAGTGAATCGGGGAAGCGGCCGGCAAGTCTTAATTTTGTTGCAGGCAAAATAATACACTATATGGTGCTAACTGAAATCAATCTGTGCAATGCAAAGACAAGTTGGATCCTATAGAGGGAAAGCAGCTCTTTGTAGTGGTTCTTTGACCTGGTTAATAGAGGTGGGATATTACAGCCATTTATATGGATTGGAGTTGTTTGAAGTGGACAAACCCTTTAATGGCTGGATCACTTAGAAAATCATTAGATCTATGGTGATAATAGGGGAGGCCAGAATACCTCTCTATTAGTCAACTCTCGATGACTCAGCCTCTTCATATACTACATGGTCACCTATTCATTTGAATGGGCACCATGTAATACTATATTTCCCCAGCAGAGGCCGCTGCAATTTCCAGCTGTAATTTCAGCTGATCGACGGGATATTCAGAAGCCAGACCTGCTGTGATGTGCTGATGGCGGCTTTGTTTAAAAATGAAAAGAGTCTCATGTTAAGACAACCACGTAAGTTACGTATGTTAAATAAATGCCCCCTCTATAACTTTCATATGCCCTATGGCAACGTCATACGTTACACAATAAACACATATTTGGTGTCAGTATAGATGGGAGAATAAGGCCTCATGCACACGACCGTAGCCGTGTGCACGGCCGTGATTTTCGGGTCGGCCGGCTGCGGACTGTCAGCGGACTGTCAGCCGCAGGCCGCCCGCACATGCACATGGCCGCGGCCATTGTTTTCAATGAGCCCGGACCGCAGCTCCGGACCGTAATAAGACATGGCCGTACTTTCTGCGGTCCGGGCTCCCGGGCCGTGCACGGACCGCAAAAACTACGGTCGTGTGCACGGCCCCATAGAAAAGAATGGGGCCGCAATTCTCCCGTGGATTTTCGGGGGAATTGCGGACGCAAAAACACGGTCGTGTGCATGAGGCCTTAGGCTTCGTTCACATCTGCGTCGGGCTTCCGTTCATGGGTTCTGTCAGACCTTCCCATCAGGGGAACCCATGAACGGAAACCATAGATTTCCGTTTTCATTACCATTGATTTCAATGGTAATACTTCCGTTGCAAATGCTTTCTGTTTGTTTCCGTTCCGTAAGGTTTCCGTTTCTTTGGCAGAATCAATAGTATAGTCGACTACGCTATTGATTCCGTCAAAAAACAGAAACCTTACAGAACGGAGACAAACGGAAACCATTTGCAATGGAAGCATTACCATTGAAATCAATGGTAATGCAAACGTTTGCTATGGTTTCTGTTTGCTTTTCCGTTCATGGGTTCCCCTGATGGAAAGGTCTGACAGAACCCATGAAAGAAAGCCCGAGGCAGATGTGAACATTTTGGGGTAAATATTATTTATTTAACAAACTACCTTTAAAACATAAATAGGAAAACATTTATTTTATTCCTTTTTTAGACAATTTTTCCCTCAGTAAGACCTACAAAACTAACAGATATTAGCTCCAATTTTAAATAATAAGAAAGCCATATGTGTCTCGCAATTATTTTTTCGTTTAGAAATAAAATAAAAATAAACAAAAAATCACCTATAGAATGTAGCATTCCATAAGACAAAATGTTGCTCTGCTCATCAAGGCCCAAAACATGGAAAGGTTAAATAAATGATAATGATTTGTGTATCTGAAGACTGACACTCTTTTTTCGCTCTTAGTACAGTAATAATTTGATGTCGTCAGTGACTTACCGTTTACGTCATTTGTTGTTACGACCTGCCCAATGTACAAGACGTCCACATAATATTCTCGGCTTGATGATAAGTAGATATTTAAGACATTGAAATTTCTGCCCGTGTACTTGGTTTTAACAAGTTGCAACAAATCTATACAGGTATATGTCCAACTGAAAAATATAAGTCCAATTAGGACCAGAACTAAGGATACATAAACGTATTCACTTTCTATGATGACTTTCCCAAGACAACTGTAAAGAATTATTTGGAGCCACTTCAAACTTTCTATTAGGGAAATCCATTATCATCACTCTTCCCTAATATATACCGCTATCATAGCCATTATTCTGCCCCCATAAGTAATAGTGCCAGCACAGTGCCCCCTATAGGGCCGCCTTCATGTATTGACTCCGCCCACTGTTACTCCATTCTCCCATAGCTACAAGAGGAACTGCTGATTGGATGAATGCCTGTCAGCTAGGGCAGGCGTGTAATCTGCCAAGTAGGGTACCAATCCGTCCCTGCCTATAAAGATTGCCAGTTCAGAGTCACCATACACAACAGGGATAGCAGAGTGTAGCAGTATAATACGTGGTGGTCTAGGGTAGTAAATGGGTTATAGGGTACATCCCTGGTGGACTAGGGTAAGTGAAGTGTCATTGACACTTTGTTTTATTTATTTAGATAGGTCCAAAATTCTGTGCTGATTAATTTCATAAAATATCTTTGACTCTCTAACGACATGCCACGTACATTTAAGTGGCAGTCAACAAGGGGAAGTTTTGAGCGGGCTCACTGGCTACTCAGCGGGTGTTGGCATTGTAATACAGCCGATGCCTCACTGCAACTGGTGGAATCTATGATCACTTTTATTCTGCTCGTTTAACCCCTTAGATGCCTCAGTCAACAGCGACCGCGGCATCCTAGGCGTTAGAAATAGGGGCAGCCCACTCCCACAGCCCATTACCCCATGGCAGCCTGGGTGCGTAATGAAGGCCCCCAGGTCTGCTATCTTTGTAGATGCAGGATTTAATAGGAGCTTATTAAACCTGCACGATGAACTCTGTGAACAAAATACCGCAGCATGCAGCGCTATTTTGTTCCGGTAAATTACAGTAAATTGACAGCGTTGGTGTCCGTCATGTGACGGTTCCGCCACTTCCGTTTTTTTTGTTTTTCTTTTTCTATGGTGAAACATAAAAACGGAAATAATGATGCAGTATAACAATCTTGGTTTTATTTTTTCCAACAATGAACCAAAGAAGAAGAGATCATACCTGTTGCCCTGAGCAAAGTCATAGCTGAACTGATCGTATATGCTTTGGATGTTTCCAAGGCTCTTACTGTCTTCGTATTGAAAAGTGAGAGTAATTGCACTTGAAATATATCCTTTATAGGCAAAACAAAGCTGAAAACAACACAGAAACACAATCACATATACAAAAGAAAAGCGCACAAATATAACCGGATGTTCACCATTGCTGTTATAAGAATGTCCAGCTTTCACAAAATATTAATTTTTAAATACGACATTCTGTGCTGATTAAAACCTAAATAAATTTTTATAGCGGTCGGAATTCAGTTTTTTTCTCAAAGAGCTCCAAATCCTCTGCGTAAATGTTTGCTGTCTGAAGCCACTACTAGAGGGAGCTCAGGAGCTTACTGCATATTAATTTATTATTTAGTTCAATGTATTAACAGTCTGCAGTAAGCTCCTAAGCTCCCCCTAGTGGTGGCTGCAGGCAAACAGAATCTATAATTTAGCTTCATAGCTTTGCAGATGATTCGGAGCTCTGTATCAGAAAAATAGAGTTGGCCATACATATTAGGTAAATTTGGTAGATCGCGCCAATTTTAGCAGGATCTGTGGATAATCTAATAAGTATGGAGGCAGCTAGACTACTACTAATATCTGAAATCCAACCTGGCTGATACTAAGTTCCAATGCAAGTATCATTGTGCCGCGATGCATCAAGGTCACCAATTTCAGGACCATAAAAATTACTATTAGGGTCCATTTTCTACATATCGCCCCCTAATAAGATGTATACAAACTGTACCAGCTGAAACTTGGAAGGAACTGATTCTCCATGCCAAGATGTAGTTGGTAGGGAGACTTAAAGGCAATGCTCCCAACACCAACCAAACTAAATGCTAAATAAATCCAAAATACACATACCTTGCTATGTAAAGTTAGTGAGATATAACCATACGCTGACGAAGTTGATGTTTTCTGTTCATTATATTCATACAGCACTTGTGGATTCTTCAATGAATATCGTCCACAAAATGGTTCAGTCTCAAGTGTTACAGTGCCCCTGTAGTACGGCTATAGGGAGAATGAATAGTTAATGGGGGAGATGTATAAGAACTGGAGTACAAGTAAAGAAAGTCAATTGTTTGCATGAACAACGAGCAGAATGTGTGTTTACGTATGCAATGATGTAGCAGAGTTGAGTTTGTTTGCCATGATCACGATATCACAATATGTTAAAATGTACCTATAATTTCAGGAAACTTCATGACAAAGAGATCCTGAGAACATTTACGATCTCTATAACAAAGGGGCACAGGTGCTTCACTGAGGGCCATACCTTTAGGCTCTCGTCAGCAGCATTAAGCTGAAGGAGGAGAACGGAAGACGAGCCATTTACTGTCTATGGTCCATTTTCATCTCGTTGCGTGCAGCCGAGTGCTGCTGAGACGTGAGTCAAAGGTTGTAGTACTCACTGAAGCACTTGTGCTCCTTTGTTATGCCGATCGTTGGATTTTCAGGGTCTCCGGGGACATACTGCAACAAACAATGCATCCCCAAAGAGTTAGAGGTCAAGCTCATCTCTGCTACATCTGAATCGTACTTGTTAATGGGAAAGAGAAATTCTATTTCTAAAATGGATCATTTCATACCAGGTTGAAATCTGTTTCATAGTTCCTGAAATACTTGACCGATGAACTTTCCTTCTGTTTGTTGATCACATCCGGACACTGTGCACTTAGGATTTCCATTACAGCATTTTGCACCTAGAAGAAACAGATTTTAATATTATTATTTTAATAAGAATTTTAATGACGGAATATGCTTTTATTGCTGTTATTAACCTGAAATCGATTTTTTCTCTTTTTCCGCTCTCCTCCATGTATATATATATATATATATATATATATATATACACAGTGATGGAAATAAGTATTTGATCCCTTGCTGATTTTGTAAGTTTGCCCACTGTCAAAGACATGAACAGTCTAGAATTTTTAGGCTAGGTTAATTTTACCAGTGAGAGATAGATTATATTAAAAAAAAAACAGAAAATCACATAGTCAAAATTATATATATTTATTTGCATTGTGCACAGAGAAATAAGTATTTGATCCCTTTGGCAAACAGGACTTAATACTTGGTGGCAAAACCCTTGTTGGCAAGCACAGCAGTCAGACGTTTTTTGTAGTTGATGATGAGGTTTGCACACATGTTAGATGGAATTTTGGCCCACTCCTCTTTGCAGATCATCTGTAAATCATTAAGATTTCGAGGCTGTCGCTTGGCAACTCGGATCTTCAGCTCCCTCCATAAGTTTTTGATGGGATTAAGGTCTGGAGACTGGCCAGGCCACTCCATGACCTTAATGTGCTTCTTTTTGAGCCACTCCTTTGTTGCCTTGGCTGTATGTTTCGGGT